>NC_083382.1:31980588-32296205 GCF_031755915.1 Ziziphus jujuba | reverse complement strand
CAAACTTTTGCAAAATCAAAGTTACAGATATCCATTTTCTTCCATATTTATAAATGCAGAATGATCATAAAACTTGTTCAACCATGAAATACTTACTTCGTATATTGCAATTTGGAACAAGGTAATTGCTGTTAAGAGAACAGCATGAACCGAGAAAGCAACATCGTTTAGTGCCACAGGTATCATCTGCAACAAATAGCAAAAATAAATAAATAAATAAATAAATAAACAAAATAAAAAATTTGCATAAAGCATCAAACTAACAAGATATGATTTTCTAAGTGGTTTTACGCTAGAACTAGGTTCAAAAGCTTCTTCACCTTTAGCAATTCAGAGATACTCAAAAGTCAAAATGAATGAAGAAAGTATATTACAACCCTTTTCAGTGTTACATACAAATCAAGAAAAAGACAAATTGAAAGAGAAAGTGTTGTAATTAACAGAAATACCATCAACCCACAACCCACAAAGATCTAAAAAATTATTCAAGCAACTAAAACTGCAAGATTTTGGAAAATAAAACTGAAAAGTAAAACATAAAACAGACCTCTCCATAGCCATATTTCTGGAAGTACTGGTTTTGAACAGAGGAGCTAAAGTAGAGAGTGGCGTTGTATATGAGATAGGAGGAGTGCTTCGTCAAGTTGAGCACCACAAAATCAAAGTTCAACCCCACAACACTAATAAGCTCACAAACAATCATTTCCCAAACACCAACAAATAGTCAAAAATGGAACAAATAGTGAAACTAAATTAAATTCATGGGAAAGAACAGAATCGAAAACAAAGGAACCAAAAACAATTTACAAAAGAAACTACCTTTTTCTACGGAAATTCAGGATGACCTGAGGGTAGAAACATGCAGCCCAAAAAGCAAAAGCAATCCAACCCAGAACTTTGTACGAGATTTCCAGCGGACTAGAATTCCAAGATGCCATTTTTTTAAACAGTTTTCAAAGTGTTTGATTTTTTTTTTTTTTTTTTGGGCTATGTTTCCAGTTTCTTGCTGGGCCGTAGATGACAAAAAACTGAACAAAGGCCAATTATACGACCACATTCGTTTGCTTTCTCTTTGGATTGTTATTGTTATGTAGGCGCCATTTTTAAACTATTTGGACGGCTTTTTTTTTTTTTTTTCTCCAACCAAGAGATTTAAAACAAAACGCATTAAATATATTTTAGTGAATATAATTTATATTCAAGTTATACAATTTTGAAAACACAAAAGAATTGCAAATATTACAACAAAAAACAGATAAAAAAAAATAATAATAATAAACTAAAAAAAATCGAATGGAAGAGAAGTCAATTTTTTGTCGTAAGTAGCCAAATAACCATTACTGGATGGTGTATTTCTTCTTTACCTTATTATATGAGTTTCTACGCTAATAACTTAATATTTAATTATGTTATTCACAAATAAAAAACAAAAACAAAGTTTTTCGCCATTCTCACTCGCTTTTAGAATTTAAAAAACCAAAAAAAAAAAAAAAAAAAAAAAAACAAAAACAAAAAACAAAAAACAAAAACAAAAACAAGAAAAGAGTTGAATGGATGAGGAAGCTAAATCTTTTATCATTGTCTTCTTTGCAATCTCTCCCTTATCACACCCAAGAAATCTTTAATCTATTGATGAAGAATAAGCGGCCAAATAGCAGCCTTTCTTTGAAGATTTCTTGGGTGAATAAAGGAGACATGGCAGTGAAGATCATATTAATTATTTTGAGACTTTTCGAAGGCTATCTTGGCTGAATATGTATTTATATATGTACACTCTGATAAATTCTCAAGTCTAGCTCTCAATCAAGACCAAATTATCAGCACTGATTGATGGAAAGCCGCTGGAATCTATTCATCCTTCAAACTCAATTTTGAAAACATGCTCTGCTCTAGCTGTATAACAGGGGACAAAACATTCAAGGACTTCCAAATAAGTTTTCATCAGTTTAGGAATGATTTCCTTCCAAGAAATCAATTCTTTCCTAATTATTTATTACCATTGGGAATATGTATATGTATAAATATATACACATAGCTTTAATAGAAAAAAGACAGACAATATAATATTTATTTTCAATATTTATTTATTTGAAATTTCTTTACACTCTTCTGGCTAGTATTTGCAGGATTTTGTTAAAAAATAAAAAAAAAAAATTATGAGGATACTTTTCCATATTCTAAAACACCATTTTCCAAATCTTCCATTGATATTTTACACGTATCTATATATATATATATATATATATATATATATTAACCTTTTCACATCTTCCATGAATGGAATTTCCTTTTATATATATATATATATATATATCAAGAAAATTGCGACTTTCTGTATATGTACTTTAACATCATATACTAAGCAATTTTAATTTCTTATTTTTTTTAATTTTTTCTAGATGAACAGAATTTTAAAAAAAATTAAATAAATCAATTTTAAAGCTAAGAAAATTGAAACTTTCTGTTCATATACTTTAACATCATATATAAAGCAATTTTAATTTTTTACTCGTCGTTTCTAATTTTTTTTAATTTTTTATTTGTGATGTGTGTCAACTTTATTTGCTATATTAAAGAACTTCAAAAGCTTCAAAAATAAACAAAACGGAAAGTAAAATATTGAAGCAAGACACTGATGTTCTTACTAAAAACAGAGTACTCTTATAGAATACAAGTCATGACAATATATTTTTATTTTGGTGAATTACCTTATATTTTTCTGGATAGTCAAAATTATTTCATTCCGATGACAATGTTCAATATAAAATTAACGATCCTTATTGCAAATACTAGAAAAAGAAAATACGATTCCAAAATCAATATGTAAACAACTACTCGGTAGAATTTCCACTCTCTTTTTATACTCTGAACTCCCTAGGTAGCATGGTTGATCCCATGGTAGGCCAAATTCCAAAGTTTGCATTCACATTTGTTCCCATTACCTATATACAAAAATAAATACATATTAAACTAAATATACTTTAATTAAAAAAAATTCTAGATACCTTTATCTCTGTCCATCCTCTTAGAGAAACAAAAAATAAACAAAAAAATAAAAATAAAAATGAAGAACTTAATAGAAGCAGGAAAGGTAGATTAATGAGTTTGTAATGAAATTTAAATTTTTGTTCCTGCCATTGCTTTTAGAATATGGAAAAGTATCCACTGTTTAGAATATGGAAAAGTATTCTATACATAGTGGGGAGCATTCCCTATGCAAAGTTTTTTGGGGGTAAATACTATTATACCACTCTTTAGTTTATTATTTTTTCAATAGTACATTACTATTATAATAATATCAATACAATTTCTTAATATTTTACTTTTATTTTAATATAGCATTGTTTTAAAAAATTCTTGTTAATAGATTTAAAATTTCACCAATTTACCCTTCGTTTGACCATTTTATTTTTTCCAGTTCTATAGTTTTTTTTTTTTTCAGGAACTTTTTTTTGACAAAAAGAGAAAAAAAAAATACAATACACACAAAGACATATACACACTTCTTATAAAATTACTATCTTCTAAATACCGTGTTAAAATCTTCCTTCCCAACTTATCAAAAAGTAAAAAGTAATAAGTTATATATATCAACCACAACTTTAACAGTTAAACTTATTCACATTAAATACATTTGAAATATTTTCTTAAAAAAAAAAAAGGAAAAAAAAAGTTGATTATGAGTTTGATCACATTATTTTCATTTATTAATTTTTATTTTTAAGAATGAGTAAAAAAATTTTATTAAAGGCAGTGTAAATAAGTAAAATTCTAACTCTATTATTAAGAGTTTTAAAAAATAATATTATATTGAAACAAAAGTAAAATATGAGAGTGATTATATTGATATATTTCATAATATAAATGTAGTATTCAAAAAATAGCAAAATCACTGAGAGCTATAGTGATATTTAACAACTTTTTTGACAAATATGTTTATTCAACTTCATCAATTAATTATTCAATAGTGTATTATAGAAAGGTTTCAAGAATATAAGAATATATCTCTAATTAATAATAATAATAGAGAGTTAAAAAAAACAAAAAAACAAAACAAAACAAAAAGGACTGAAGATTAAGAAGAGAGAAAGATTTTTGAGATTGAGGAAAAAGAGATTATTTTCGAAGCAATAAATAATTTAGATAAAAATAAATAAATATTGTTTGAATATGAATATGAAATATTTACGGGTTTTTAATATACAAATATGAAATCTTAAATTAGGTAAATTGAAACAATTAGATTATTTGTCAAATACTTTTTATCCAAAAAAAAAAAATTTATTGGGAACCTCCCCATATATATTTAACAAAACCCTGCAGATACTTGATTAGTTGTATGTATGCTAGGAAAGTAATGATCATCCTTGCACGATTTATGGTGACGATTTTTGGTATTACTGTTATCTAACAGTGCAGTTAGTCAACTGGTTAAGGATGATTGATAGCTGTATATATGTTAGGAAAGTAACCTTCCCATATATATGTAACAAAATCCTGCAGATACTTGGTTAGTTGTATGTATGTTAGGAAAATAATGATCATCCTTGCATGATTTATGGTGATGAGTTTTGGTGTTACCGTTATCTAATAGTGCAGTTAGTCAATTGCTTAAGGATTATCGATAGCTATATGTATGTTAGGAAAGTAACCTCCATATATATATATTTAACAAAATCCTGCAGATACTTGATTAGTTGTATGCATGTTAGGAAAGTAATAATCATCCTTGCATGATTTATGGTGGTGATTTTTGGTGTCATCCTTATCTAACAGTGCAGTTAGTCAACTGGTTAAGGATGATTGACAGCTTGGACATCATGTAATGAGTTAGCCACATATTGCAGTGTAAATAGATGAGGCATACCACATCAGCACTTGATATGATAGGACTGTTTTACTGAATGAGTTTTGGTGGCACTTGGTACTATACCTGGCAATTCGGGTTGGTGGGTCGTGTTCGTGTCAACCCGTCTAATAATCGTGTCAAAAATGCCTAACCCGAACACGACTTATTTATTAATCGTGTCAGGTACCTAAAACATTAACCCGACCTGTTTATAAACAGGTCAACACGACACGACCCGTTTAACACGATTATTTTAACGGGTCGTGTTGACATATTAACCCGTTAACCTGAAATTGACCTATTAACCCGAAAACTAACCTATTAACCCGAAATTTTTTTTTATTTTTTTTTATTTTTTTATTTTTTTTTATTTTTATGTTTTTGTTTTATTAAAGATGTATTTTTTGTTTTTAAAAAATTAGTAATAGAAAATTATTTTTATAAAATTTTTAATTTATAATATTTTTTAGTTATTAAATATTATATTAGTGATAAAATATTAATTTAAAATTAAATTTAAATGGGTTGTAATAGGTATATAATCGTGTCGGGTTGAAACTGACACGTTTAATAAATGGGTCGTAACGGGTCAATTTCGAGTTAAACAGGTCAACCCGAAAATGACACGATTAATAATCGTGTTAAACGAGTTGAGCCGATTATGACCCGAACTCATTTATAATAAACCCAAACCCATTTATTCCGTGTCGTTTTCGAATCGTGTCGCCGTGTCATGATCCAAATTGCCAGATCTACTTGGTACTTTTCTTTGCATTTTTTTTTTCTTTTCTTTTTCTTTGTTTCACTATTTTTTCATATATATTGTCCTCTACATCCACCTAAAGATGGTAGTGGCCAGAAAACCGCCAATAGCCTACCGTGAGGATCCATGGTAGAACCTCGATAGGATATGGTTCTCTTGAAAAGGATTTCTAGTAAATCTACATTACATGGGTATGTGTAAAGTTTTTCTGAAATTCCAAAAAAAAATTCTTTTAAATAATATGAGTTGGACTTATATCGTTAGCCTAATCCCCATTCCATATATGCTTACTGAATGTGTGAATTCCTGCTTTTTTACTTTTGAAAAACACCATTTGTTATCATTATTAACCATCATTAGTGTATCTAAACTATTTAATAATTTAAATGATTATGCAAAAGAAATTTACTTCTGCAAATTAAATTTTGAAAATAAAAAATCAATATAAAATTAAATAATTATCATGTTAATAATGAATAATGATTCAATAATGATTATAGTTAGTGATGATAAAATAGTAACTTTTTCTTTTCTGTCTCAGCAAATTAGTTTGAAAACCTCCTTTCCGACAACCAAGTAGTAGAAACCACTATTTTCTAACACCAATTTGTGTTAAAATCTTCCATTCCTAACAGCTTAACAGGTCCAATTCCAACGGCTATTTGTCATTTAACCCAACTAGAAAGCCTGAGCCTTCGTCAAAACCAATTGAGTGGTTCCTTCCCTGTGGGGATAGGGAATTTGAAGAATTTAACATATTTGGATTTTAGTTTCAACAACCTCACGGGTCCAATCGCGTTGTCTTCTGGTGGTTGTCTAGAAAGCATGAATTATCTTGATTTGTCACATAACCAGTTAAATGGAACCATTCCAAACAAGATATGTACCCTCTCTTTCACCATCTTGTACCTAGCCTACAACAATCTCAGTGGAAGTATTCCCTCTTCTCTTCGATCTTGCTATCTAATTGACTTGTCTTACAATCGTTTAAAAGGTCCAGTCCCAGATGAGCTAGCCAATCATTTTTCGGTGGGTGCATTTGTCGGCATTCAAGATTTATGTAGTAGTGTCACCGGTATTCGTCCTCGCTTACAAAATAGCCAACCAACTAATCAAGGTGTTGGAGCGGAAAACCACAAAAACAAAAAATTCTCTTACATAATCAGAGCCATTGTTCCCATCTTGGTTTTCCTTGCCTTCTTATCCGTAATGCTTGGAGCTTTGTACTATACCCGTCAAATTAAAAACAATAAAAATCAACCAGTATTTGAGACAAGAGTAAAGAATGGAGATATCTTTTTCATTTGGAATTATGATGGAAAAATTGCATACCATGGCATCATAGAAGCAACGGAGGACTTTGACATTAGATATTGCATTGGGACTGGTGGTTATGGAAGTGTTCACAAAGCACAACTACCTGATGGAAGAGTAGTTGCCTTGAAGAAGCTGCATGGTTCAGAGGTTGAACAGCAGAATTTGAGGAAGAGTTTCATGAGTGAGGTCAAAACATTGACAGAAGTACGCCACCGAAACATTGTGAGACTCCATGGTTTTTGTTTGCACAAAAGATGCATGTTTTTTATTTATGAATACATGGAAAGAGGAAGCTTGTTTTGTGTCCTGAACAACGATGCAGAGGCTGTGGAATTGGACTGGAGCAAAAGGGTGAATATTATAAAAGGCATAGTGCATGCCTTGTGTTACATGTTGTTGTGGTTCTCTGACCACTTTAGAGAAGAAATATGAGAAGAAAAATAAAAAGAATTCTATTAATCTCTTAGAAATAGAATACAAAAATAAAAACTTCTCTCATGGAGGATTCTCACGTGGAACCTCTCTCTACACTCTCAAATTCTCTCTGGAATTGCTCACTCTTCTCTCAAGCTCTCTCTGGAACTTAAACACTCTCTCTCTCGGAGTTTTCTCTCAATATTCCTCACTTGGGATAATATTGAGCTTGCTCTCTTGGCTTGCTTGCATGCAACGGGATGGAGCCTATTTATAGGCTTACAAAGTCGGTTGCATGGCCACAATCTTCAACAGCTTCTGACAGTAGCCCACAATTGTTGAGCAATCCATTTTCGGTGCAGCAATGGCCATTGTCAAAAATGGTGGCTGTGCAGTCTTCACACTGTCGGTGCAGTGGTGTCAAAAATGGTGGCTGTGTAGTCTTCACACTGTCGGTGCAGTGGTGGTGCGGCTGGACTTCACAATTGTCCCCCTTCAGCCACATTTAAAACTGATGGTCATCTGCCATCTATTCCAGCTATGTCTCTGCATAGCTTCAGCTTCTCTTGAGCAACAACTTTTGTAAGCATATCTGCTGGATTCTCTTTTGTGTGGATCTTCATCAGTTTCAGCAACTGTTGATCTATTACTTCGCGTATCCAATGATAGCGGATGTCAATGTGCTTTGTACGGGAATGATACATTGAGTTTTTGCTCAAATCCATGGCACTTTGGTTATCACAATGTATCTTGTAGTCTTCTTGCTTGATGCCCAATTCTGTGAGAAAACGCTTTAACCACAACATTTCCTTACCCGCTTCCGCTGCGGCAATGTACTCTGCTTCAGTAGTGGATAAAGCAACACACTTCTGCAATCTTGACTGCCATGACACAGCTCCCCCTACAAAAGTGTAGAGATAACCTGATGTAGACTTTCTATTATCAGGGTCTCCGGCCATATCTGCATCTGTATAGCCTTCTAAGATTGGATCACCTCCCCCGTAGCACAAGCACAGCTTCGATGTACCTTTAAGATACCTGAGAATCCATTTGACTGCTTCCCAGTGTTTCTTTCAAGGATTTGAAAGAAATCTGCTCACAACACCTACTGCGTGAGCAATGTCTGGTCTGGTACACACCATTGCATACATCAGACTTCCTACCGCTGAAGAATATGGTACTGAAGCCATCTCCTCTATCTCTTCTTTGGATGAGGGGCACAATCTCTTACTCAACTTGAAATGATTTGCAAGTGGAATGATGACCGGTTTGGCTTTATCCATGTTGAATTTCTTTATCACCCGTTCAACGTACTTCTCTTGAGATAGCCATAACCTTCTATTCTTCCTGTCTCGGATTATTTGCATTCCCAAAATTTGTTGAGCTGGTCCTAAGTCTTTCATATCAAAGGACTTAGATAATTCTTTCTTCAGCTGACTAATCTTTATTGCATCTTGTCCAACGATCAACATGTCGTCCACATATAGCAAAAGTGCAATGAAGTTTCCACCTGAAAATTTTTGAATATAAACACACTGGTCTGCTGTAGTCCTTTTATAGCCTTGACTCATCATAAACGAGTCAAACTTCTTGTACCATTGTCTTGGTGCTTGCTTGAGGCCATACAAGCTCTTCTTTAGCTTGCATACGAGGTTTTCTTTCCCTGAAACCTCAAATCCTTCATGTAGATTTCTTCATGTAAATCACCGTGAAGAAATGCTGTCTTCACATCCATCTGTTCAAGCTCTAGGTTTAGACTTGCTACTAAACCAAAAATGATTCGAATTGAAGTCATTTTTACCACTGGGGAAAAAATCTCATCAAAGTCAATTCCTTTCTTCTGAAGAAATCCTTTGACCACCAATCGGGTTTTGTATTTCACCACCCTTCCGCTGCCATCTTTCTTGAGCTTGAACACCCATTTATTCTTTAGTGCCTTTTTTCTTGTTGGAAGCTCAACCAACTCATAAGTATGATTTTTCTGCAAGGATTCCATCTCATCTTGCATTGCTTGCAGCCACTTTTCCTTCTCTTGATGAGAAACAGCTTCCTGGAAACTCTCTGGCTCCCCCTCTTCAGTAAGCAGAATATACTCAGATTCTGAAAATCTCTTTGATGGAATTCGGCCTCGCTCAGATCTCCAAACTTGTAAACCACTGGTTTCAGGAGGTGTACCATCATCTGACCGCTGTGATGGCCCTGCAGCTGCTTGAGAGGATTGAGTCTCCCCCTGCTCAATATCCCCTTCTTCCTCCTGGTCTGCTTCTGGTATATCTTCATGCACCTCATTATCTTCTGTGGCTATTTGTGCTGGTGCTGGATTAGGACAAAAATTCTCGGCACTAGAACTACAATTAGGAGACATTCTGGGCTTTTCAATGTCTTCCATTTTCTGGTTTTCATGGAATACTACATCCCTGCTTCTAATAACCTTCTTTGTTTTCGGGTCTCATAACCTGTATCCGAATTCTTCATCTCCATATCCTATAAAGATGCATGGAGTAGATCTTGCATCGAGCTTCTGTCTGAGCTCCTTGGATACATGTACATAAGCTAAACAACCAAACACTCTTAAATGAGAGTAGGAGGGAATCTTACCCGACCACATTTTCTCCGGAATTTCAAAATTCAACGGTACTGACGGTGATCTGTTGATTAAATAGCAGGCGGCACGAATAGCTTCTCCCCAGAATGGCTTTGGCAGCTTAGCCATACTGATCATACTTCTGACCTTTTCCATAATGGTTCGGTTCATTCTTTCGGCTATTCCATTATGTTGTGGGGTGCAAGGGACCGTCTTCTCATGTCGAATGCCGTGTCTTCTGCAGTAGGCATCGAACTCTTTGGAAGTATACTCCCCTCCATTATCTGAGCGGAGACATTTCAGCTTCTTTCCTGTTTCACGCTCTACCATGGTATGAAACAGTTTGAAGTAATCCAATACCTGGTCCTTTGTCTTCAAGAAATATACCCACACCTTCCGAGAAGCATCATCAATGAAGGTCAGGAAATACTTGTTGCCACCTAATGATTCCACCTCCATGGGACCACAAACATCAGAGTGCACCAGACTAAGCAACTCTGATCTTCTCGATGCAGAGGAACTGAAGGAGACTCTATGTTGCTTACCAAACAAGCAGTGATTACAAGGATCTAGCGCAGCATCCTTGTAAACAGTGATAAGCTTCTTCCTTGCCAAAGTGGACAATCCTTTTTCACTCATGTGACCGAGTCTCTGGTGCCACAGATTTTGAGACGCCTCTCCTTCTGCAATATTAAGGCTTTCTGCACATATCTTCACATGAGTTTTGTACAGCGTTCCACAAATATGTCCTTGGACGACAACTATGGCACCTTTCGTCATTTTCCATGTGCCTTTGCTGAAGTAGTTGTCATAGCCTTGCTTGTCTAAGGCTGCTCCCGAAAGTAGATTAAGCTGAAGATCTGGAACATGACGGACATCCTTCAAAGTGATTGTACAACCAACATTCGTTTTTACCTGAATATCACCAGTTCCCATAATCTTTGCAAAACTGGAATTTCCCATCTTTACCGTACCAAAGTCTCCTGCTTTGTACGTTTTGAAGAAATCTCTGTGTGGAGTGACATGGTAGGATGCTGCAGTATCGACTACCCACTCAACATCTTGGGTTGATATATGAAGGCATGTCTCTACTTCGGTGGAGCAGAGCACCACTTCGCCTGTAACAGTGACTAGTGTCTCTCCATCCTTCTTCGGCTGATTACCTTGGAGTCTCTGCTCTCTCAACAACTTTCTGCAGTTCTTCTTCATGTGACCCTCCAGGCCACAATGATAGCACTTATACGATGATTTTCTACCGTATGTAGATCTGCCTCTGCTCTTGCTCCTGCCTCTCCCCCTATCTCGACCACCTCTTTGTTGTCTTCCTCTCTCTGTGACGAGGGCATGTGACTGATCCATGCCAATGTCCTTTCTCCTGGCCTCTTCATTAAATAGGGCATCCTTAACCATAGACATAGTAAGTTTGCCATTCGGGGCCGAATTGCTGAGAGAGACTACCAATGTCTCCCAACTATCTGGAAGAGAGCTTAGAAGTAGGAGGGCCTGATCCTCATCCCCTAGTTGATAATCCACAGCAGATAGTTGATTTACCAAGCTCTGGAACTTACTGGTATGCTTGGCTACAGAAGTTCCACTCTGTAATTTTAAATTTACCAATCGCTTAAGCAACAGGGCTTTGTTCCGAGCAGTCTTGGCCTGGTACATGTCCTCCAATTTTGTCCAGAGGGCATATGCATCCGTTTCCTTCGCTACATGATGGAAGACACTGTGATCGATCCATTGCCTGATTTGACCGATCGTTTTCTTGTTTAATTTCTTCCATTCTGCTACTTTGCTGGGATCGGAGTTTTCTCCTTTAGCTTCTATAGGATCAAACAGATCCTTACAATTGAGGAGATCTTCCATCCGAGGTCTCCAAAGTGTATAATTTGTGGCAGTGAGCTTAACCATAGCTCCCGAAGATGATTCTTCCATTGACATTATGGCTTGACCAAAAATGGAGCTGAATTTGGCAAAACGGAGTTAACCGTTGCGTCCGGAACGGCCGAAAATGGTGGACTTGACTCTTCCGGGGTCAAAATATAATTACCAGAAATTTTGGGGCAAATATGTAATTTCACAAAACTTCTGCGTCAACCTGTAAATACGGAAACTACAGGGGTCAATCTGTAATTTCAAACACTTCAGGGGGCTGTGCCGTAATTTCAGAAACTTCTGATGACGTGGCAGATTGTGTTGACGTGTCAACACGTGGAAGATGACGTGGCGATTTCGTGGCTGACGACGTGTCGGATCGCATGGCAGGGTGCGCTGACGTGTCTGCTGACGTGGTCGTCTTCAACCTCCATACGGCGCGTGAGGCGCGTGAACTGTTGCAGAAAACTTCAGGCGGCGCGTGCGGGCGCGTGGAACGCTATCTTTCTCTCCGGCGAACTTGTGTGTTCTCTTCTCGTCGGGTACTTTCACCTGGTATTGTCAAATTAATTATTTGAGCAACTTTTCGAAACACCAACTTGAAGAACAGTGGCTCTGTTTCTTCAAATTTTGAACCCAAGCTCTCGACCTGGAGCTCTGATACCACTTGTTGTGGTTCTCTGACCACTTTAGAGAAGAAATATGAGAAGAAAAATAAAAAGAATTCTATTAATCTCTTAGAAATAGAATACAAAAATAAAAACTTCTCTCATGGAGGATTCTCACGTGGAACCTCTCTCTACACTCTCAAATTCTCTCTGGAATTGCTCACTCTTCTCTCAAGCTCTCTCTGGAACTTAAACACTCTCTCTCTCGGAGTTTTCTCTCAATATTCCTCACTTGGGATAATATTGAGCGTGCTCTCTTGGCTTGCTTGCATGCAACGGGATGGAGCCTATTTATAGGCTTACAAAGTCGGTTGCATGGCCACAATCTTCAACAGCTTCTGACAGTAGCCCACAATTGTTGAGCAATCCATTTTCGGTGCAGCAATGGCCATTGTCAAAAATGGTGGCTGTGCAGTCTTCACACTGTCGGTGCAGTGGTGTCAAAAATGGTGGCTGTGCAGTCTTCACACTGTCGGTGCAGTGGTGGTGCGGCTGGACTTCACACATGTATCATGATTGCAGTCCACCAATTGTTCATCGGGATGTAACCAGCAACAACATTTTACTCAACTCGGAACTGGAGGCTGTTGTTTCTGATTTTGGCACAGCTAAACTCCTTGCTCCAGATTCATCAAATCAAACCATAATTGCCAGCACATATGGATATATTGCTCCAGGCAAGTTTGTGCTTCTTATTAGTAATTCTTTTTATATTTGCTTGTATTAGTAGTTCTTTTTATATTTTCTTGTACTTAATATTTTGTTATTTTTTTGTTGAAGAAAAATAATAACTCATATTATATCAAATAACTTTCACAAGACCTTTCCATATATATTACTATAGCCATCTAGGACATCCTAAACCAGACCCACATTAACCCACTATATTTGGACACCACTTATCACTCTTCCTAAACTTGCTCTCACTCACACTAACGAGAGGCTCCTTGGAACTCCCTTGACTCTAACATACTTTACTGACACATGAGAGCTCTCTCTTTCTAGGAGCCTACTCTACTTAATTGAGTAGCTCACTAGGCATAGAAGCCAAAGCTTCCTTTCATACTTGCTATTGTCGGTTGCTTAGCTGACTCTTACATCTTCTAGACTTCTCCACTATGCCTTGATCTCATTCTCAATTTTAGATATTTTTTCACAAATTCTAATGCTTTTCTTGCCGACCAAGTATATCAAAAATACTAGTTAATTCTAGAGCTTTCTAAGCCAATATTGATCCTTTATTTTTCATCTTTAAAGGAAGTAAAACCAGTTATATTTTGTCTAATTTGTTTATCAAATTCTTTAATATTTTTTTTTATCTTTTCATTTTACATTTACAAAGTCTAATTTGTTATATTAAAATGTTGTTAAGAAATGAGTAGAGCTCAGACAAGATTATTTGAATTTTATCTCATATTTTTATTATTGATTTCAATTGTAGAGCTTGCCTATACGTTGTCTGTGACTGAAAAATGCGATGTTTATAGCTTTGGAGTGGTGGCACTTGAAACACTAATGGGAAAGCATCCGAAAGAGTTGCTGTCATCATTAACATCATCTTCCACGCAAAGTCTACTGCTTATTGAAATATTAGACCAACGTCTACCGCCCCCAAGAAGTCGTTCGGCTATCCGGGATGTCATGCTTGTTTCAACAATTGCATTTGCATGTTTACAGGCCAACCCAAAGCGTCGACCAACCATGCAGAGTCTGTCTAAAGAGTTTCTTGCTTGCAGCACACCCTTTGCCAAGTGCTTTCATGATATCTCAGTTGGGCAGCTCATGAACCCACAAGTCTATCTGGATCACTAAATTAATCGGTTGCTTACAATTAATTCGGTTGAATGATGATTTTGTCTTGTTACAAGGATCTATCTCCACTAGATACAATTGGGCTTCTTTTTAAACAAGCATTGGGCCCATTTAATGACCTGTAACTGACGGCCCCAATATCCACATGAAGCATGTAGTTAGGCTTCTCTTTTTCTTTTTGTTTTATATTTTTATTGGAAGTGTCCATCAAGTTATGTTTTAAAATTTGGTCCTGTTTTTTTTTTTTTTTTTGGGTAAATGTCCGGTTTTTATCCATAAACCTTCAACCAGTCAACATTATCACTAAATCTATACACAATATCAATGCTAAGTAAGATTTACGTCTTGATAAAGGAAAAAATAAATCCCTACCAAAACAAACATATAAATCACATAACAGCCTTATAACTTCAATAAATAAAAATCTATACTTATTGGTCAACACTTTATTCAAATCTCTCCTCTACAAAATTTCTTTTAAATTAAATACTGCCTCGAGTCTTTCCATCAAATAAAGTGTCTTGTACAAAAGAGAAACAAAAAGAGTTGGGCTTAGTTGAATGCAAAAGTGAAGTTTTGTTGTCCATTTATGAACAGGCTGCTGGCAATAATACTTTTTGAAACAAAGATTTTGAGTTTAAATTTCTTTATTTCCAATATTTAAATAAAAAAATAAAATAAAGATGATCTAACTAGTTTAGTGATTTTCTTCCCTATGAAAAAGTTTTTGCATACCAAAAAGAAGTCTGCATGGAAGATTAGACGACATAGATGGGTCAAGCACCAACATTCATGCAAATGAATCAAACAACAAACGGCAGAAAAATTATGACAATGGTAATTAACTTGTTTGCTAACAATGTAGATCACTATTTATAATAGACATCGTCATCAAACTATCGTTATTTTATATTTTTTTAATTCCAATGTGCGAATCATTATCCTAAATAGTATTTCATCATTTAAAGTAAACGATTTTACTAGTAAGTAAATCATTATTAATGATTGTTTTCTTTTCTTGTAGTCAATCTTATATATGCCTAAACAAACTTTAATTTAAATATCGTTCTGTTTTGATTATACTCTTCCTCATTCTTTTTGTTCTTTTTTCTTTTTTTAATTATCCCATTTAAAATAATTTTTTAACAAATATTGAAAATTTAGTTAGACTAGCCTTAGAAAGGATAAACGAAACAAAACTTGACTTTTCTATTTAATATAATTTTGTGATTGTTGTCAATTGTAAAGCCTATCTATATTTTAGTCACAACTGAAAATGTGTTGCCTATAGCCATGGAGAGGCAGCTCTCGAAACATTTATGCGCAGCTCATGAACCCACAAGTTCTATCTAGATGATCAACAAGTATAATAAAAATTTAGGCTTGATCTTTATTCGTCAAAAATAATATAATTAATCAATTTAAGTTGAATTAAATATAATTAATTATTATTAATCATTTTCGAAATAATCAACTATCAGATATCTATACCGTACATTGCATGGAATTAATATTAGTAATATATAAAAGTAAGATAATGAGTAAAAATTTTTGCTACATGTTATCTTCATGTTCATTTTATTTTCCTTCAAAAGTATCAAAAAAAATTAAAATTCAAAAAATAAAATTGTCTAAATATACCACAATCTTAAAATATTATTGCCATATATCATCCTTATATTCATTTTATTTCCTTCCAAAAACATTATAAAAAAATTAAAGTTCAAAAATAAAATTATTTGAAAATTTTCACGGTTTTAATAAAACTTGAAAGGAATAATATGATTTTGATTTTTGAAAATTTCCATAACATGTGGGTATTATCAAGATTTGGTTATAAATCTTTGCAATAACATGTACACCGGTTTAAGCATAATTTATGTAAATAATATTTCCACAAATGATTTACAAAAGTAATATTTCTACAAATAAAAATTACACAATTTTCATAAAGTTTGGAATAGAAAATTTGACTTTGATTTTTAAAAATTTCCATAATATGTGGGCAGGGAGATTTTATTTTTGGTGATGTAACGGCAAAAGGAACTTTTTTCCTTCTTATTTGATTTCTTTTTCAATTTTTTTTAAAAATAAGATAAAAAAAACACATGTATATAATAAAATATTTATTTATTATCAAAGATATTTTACACAAAAACTCCATATGCTAATATATATTTATATATGGATGTGTAATAAATGTAATTTTATTATAAAATAATAAAATTAATATATGATAATTAATAATGAAATTGATGTTTTTATCATAAATTTAAAATGGATAATGCATTTTTTCAACATTTTTCAAAAGGTGCTCAAAATGTACTTTTATATATATATATATATATATATATTTATATGTATATATATGACAATATTTTAATAATGTGGAGCAATTTAAAATCGATTCTATATAAAATGTGGATTTCATATTTAAAAGTATAATTAAATATTTTTAGATTATGGGTTTAGGATTTAAGGTAATGTAAATTTTTTTTTTTTGGTAATTATACAATATAATGAAAATTGTATAAAACTAATAATCATCAATTTAATTTGTAATTATGACTGAGTTAATTTTTGTAATATTATTTAATCTTCAATCTTGATTGCTATGCCATGCTAATTTTATATTTTTAACAAAAATGATAATATTATTAAATAATTATCCTACTATTAATGATAATATTATTAAATAATTATTCTACTATCTAGTTATTTTTATAATTATATTATTGTATGCTTGATAAAAAAATGGATAAACTTGAACTATAATGATATTTATTAAATTTAAATTTTAAAAACTGATAATTACTTATAGTTTTAATGTCAATATAAAAGATAATCGAAGATTTTTAAGAAAAATATGCCAAGGCATGAATTTTATTAATCATAAATACACACACACACACATATAGATATATATATATATATATATATATATACATGATTTGACCAATATCTATAAGGTAAGATATTCTATATATGATATAAATAACTATAAATAGAAATAATGAGCTATAAAATTTAATGAAAATAATTGTTTTATTAAAAATATTTTTAAAATATATATATGAAAGGAAATATCCCTAAAATTAATATATATATATATATATATATATGTAAGATAATAGAAAAGACTTATGAGAATACAATTATTCCATTTAAATCAAATTCTTTATATATATATATATATATAAGATAACAGAAAAGACCAATGAAAATACAATTATTCCATTTAAATCAAATTTTTTATCTAAGTAAATTAAATCTTTTACATGAAAAATAAGGTATATTTGAAATTTATATTTTGAAAGAGAGATAAACTTATATTTTAAATTTATATTTCAAAATATAAATTTCAAATCAAAATTTAAAGTCAAAAATTGAATTAAAAAAATGAAATTTAAAATCATATTTTATCAAAATCTTACAACTCTATAAATAGAGAGAGAAACCAAAAAAGAAAAAGATGTTGGAAAAATAATGGAAAAAGTTAAAAAATACAAGGAAGAGAAAAAGTGGAAAAAAAAAAAGGAAGAAAAGAAAAGTATAGAAAAAAATATTGACACAAATATAGATGTTATGCAAAAATCTAATGTTGTAGATGTTATAGATGAAGATTTTCTAATATAAAATTTTATCTTTAAATTATTTGCCAATATTTTAAGTACTATTAAATATGATGAATATAAATTGTTTGGTAAATATAAAGTTGATTATCAATTATTTATGCTTTTAAAATTGATATTTTTTTGACATTTTTGTTTGAAAATATTCTTGAAAAGGTTTTTGTCAAAGACAATTCTAAGCATTAAGAATCTTATGGAAAAATGAGCAAGTTAATTGATATTGTGTTTCAAAACTATAAGTTATTGCATCCATAATTATTTTAAATGTTGAGTAATAATCTTATTTATATGTATTATTGGACGGGTTTGATGTATGCTTTTTTCCTTTTTCAAATAAAAGAAACTTAAGCATATTTACAAGTGAATTTGTATGCAAAATTAATGGTTATCTAAAAGTAATTATTATACTTATTATGACAAAAGATTAAAAAATTATATTAATTTATAATTTTTAAAATTTACATATATTCCAATTAAAAATTTTATTTGTGCAATGCTATTTATATAATATTTTAATATTCAATTTGATTACAATTAATTAATTTTTATTGATAATTATTAAAATTATCTATTTCAATTACAATTCCCATGCATAATGGCATGGGCTTAACACTTGTAAAATATATATATATCAAAAAACATTTATAAACAATGTTAAATATATTTGCATCTGCTTTATAATAAACACAAAACATATTGTGTTAGGATGACTAGGTGAAGAATTGACATATGGCTGCTTGATTTCCTAACCGCTTTTACACGGGATCAATGATCTTTTGGTAGGATATAGCAAGAAATGTTGAACAGAAGACAAGGACAAAGAAACTAGATATCTGCAACAGTGAATTTTGAGTTAATAGAAATTTATTTAAGTAACTATTAAACATTTTCATTCGATAAAAAGAACAATTAATAGATACAAAATTATGTGACTTATAAACTTGGCACCTTAAATTTTTTTTTTTTTTAAAATATTTTGTGTTGAAGGTAGGAATGACCTTTTTCTACGAAAGTTTAAGATGACTTGTGGGTACAAACTCAAAGACCAGAGAGCAAAAGCAATCCAGCCCTGAACTTTACAGGTGATTTTCATCGGATTGGAGTTCTATGTTGCTATCATGTTCGTGTTTGTGTGTTTTGCTCTATTCACAGTTCCCAATGATAACATAAAAATAAAAAAATAAAAAGAGACCAAAAGTGCTGCAAATTAGCTATGCCACTTTTTGACAATAATATCACACATTGTTATGCACATAATTTTGTGCACTACCTTAGATTTATCCATATTCACCCTCTTCAAAATGATATTCAAGCTCATTCTCTTTCAAGTGTTTTTTTTTTTTTTTTTTTAACTTTTTAATTTAATTTGATTTGGATGTGGGCTCTGAAAGATGGGTACATAACTGACAGTGAGCACTCTCGAATGTCGGTGGCCATTGATCTTATAGTTGCAGTGAGGGACAGTTTCTGTTGATTCTCATCTCTACCAAAGTAATGAATAATGGCAAGTTATACAACCATATTCTCTGGGATTTAGTTTCGCTTTTGGTGCCTAATGTAGAAGTATGCTTTTGGAATCCACAGTTTCTCATTGATTCTTTTTTCTTGGTTTGTCTTGGATAAGGAAACTTGTAACTTTAGTAGATATTACATAATATAGTCGCATCAAATAAAGGGTACAAATTATTTTCTATTGCCTTAGAATAAATGTAATTCTTACAAACATTATA
This sequence comes from Ziziphus jujuba, assembly GCF_031755915.1. Classification (NCBI taxonomy): domain Eukaryota; kingdom Viridiplantae; phylum Streptophyta; class Magnoliopsida; order Rosales; family Rhamnaceae; genus Ziziphus; species Ziziphus jujuba. Next base: position 32,276,561 of record NC_083382.1, on the reverse strand, counting down.
AATGTTTAGACATTATGGGAATCACTAAATTACACAACTTGATGCTTTTAATTCCAAGAACAGAAATAGAGATTCTTTCAAATTATGTATAAGAAATATAATTTATCCAAGAAATACCAAACCAGATCGATCTTTTCCATCCTTTTAAGTTTAAATGAGGACAGTTTTTGTTGATTCTCATTTCAGCAAAAGGAATGAACCATGGCAATTTATAAAGCCACAATGCCATTTGTTGAACAGTTTTCAAACTGTTTTTATTTTTTTTGTTTTTTCTTGGGCTGTGTTCCCAATTCCGTAGATGACACAAAAATGAACAATGCCAATTATACGACCACATTTGTTTGCTTTCTCTCTGGATTGTTATTGTTATGTAGGCGCCCTTTTTTAAATTATTTGGACGATTAATTTTGTTTTTCAAACCAATAGAATTAAAACAAATTAAATTTTTAGTGAATATAATTTTTATTCAAGTTGTACAATTTTGAAAACATAAAAGAATTGCAAATATTAAAACAAAAAGTAGGATAAAACAATGTTTCACCAATCTTCGTCTCTTTCTAGCTGATCCAACAAAAAACCCACAGTACAAAAGCTTAATGCATCATCATCATCATCACTGTTGGTAATAATAACCCACAACCTGTAGATTCACACAAGTTAAAATATTTTTGATAGACCGCGTAGTAATCATGGGCTACGAATTGAGAATTTAAACGATCAAGTACCATTAGTTCCATAAATTCGTATTTGCCAATTTTTCACCCTAATTGAAGGAAAGGAAGCAAACTAAAAAACAGATAAAAATATTTATAAAAATAAAATAAAAAAGTTGAATGGAAAAGAAGTCAATTCTTTCTCATAAGTAGCCAAATAAAATAACCATTAGTGGCTAGTGAATTCCTTACCTTATTATATGAGTTTTAACTATTACAATTCCACTGCAATAATAACTTAATAAAAAATAAAAAAATAAAACCAAAGTTTGTCGATATTCTCATTCTGCTTTTAGAATTTAAAAAACCAAAAAAATAAACAAAAAATAAAAACAAGAAAAGAGTTTAATGGAAGAGGTAGCCAAATCTTTCATCATTTGTCTTCTCTGCAATCTCTCCCTTACACCACCAAAGAAATCTTTGATGAAGATGAAGCAGCCAAATAACAACCTTTCTTTGAAGATTTCTCATTCAAGAGGAAGCCAAATCTTTCATCGTTGTCTTCTATGGAATCTCTCCCTTATCCCACCCAAGAAATCTTTGATGAAGAGGAAGCAGCCAAATAAGGCAGACAAATAACCTTTCTTTGAAGATTTCTTGGGAGAATAAGGCAGACATGGCAGTGAAGATCATATTCATTATTTTGAGACTTTTCTAAGACTATCTTTGGCTTAGTATGTATGTGTATATATACACTCTTCCGGCTAGTATTACCCAGCCTTTATTTTTATACTTTTTTTATTAAATAGAATTCTTGGATGATACAAACTTTAATTACTTGTTTGACAAGTATGCATTATTGCAAACACGATTTTTACCAAAGCCTGTTCCCTTCAAGCTCACACTTTTCAGGTCCACGTTTTTTAAAATACTCTTCTCACCATGACCGTGTTTTTTTTTTTTTTTTTTTTTGGTTTTTTAATCTAAAGTTGCTAATTAAATGTTTATATTCAAAATTTTATAATAATTTTTTTAATTAATAAAATGATTAAATTATTAAGTTATGTGAAAACATAGTTGAACATAAATAAAATTTTATTAATTTTAATTTTAAAAATTTTTTTTGCACTGAAACTATATTAACACAAAATAATAAATTCATACATTACGAAACAAATTTAATAATTAAAAATAAATGATGTTATTTTCAAAAATAAAAATAACTAAAGATAATTATCACAATAAATGGTCCATTAGAATTCATCCCAAATAAAATAATTAATTAGAAATGATTTAGAATATTTTTATAACTGTTCTATTTAATAAATACATATATATATATATATATATAAATTTTTTTTTGCCCCAATTTCTATTTAATAAATATATATATATATATATAATTTTTTTTTGCCCCAATTTCTATTTAATAAATACATATATATATATATATATATTTTTTTTTTTTTTTTGGCCCCCATAAAATGGGGCCCTAGGCATTGGCCTTAAGCCGGCCCTGCTTCTCACTACTTAAAAATATTAATTAATTAATTTACATTATTATTATCATTGGTTTTTTTTTTTTTCCCTTTGAAATCAGATATTCCACCTCATAAATAAACTTTAAATTTGTTTCATTCACATTATTAGAAAAGAAGTCTAGCTAAACTCCTTTTTCGATTTTGATAATTTAGTGTTATGCAGTATTTTTATTATTATTAATTCCCCCTCCTTTTCTGTTTCCATTGTTAGGATCTCATATATATTATCTGTTCATTTACGACTGAATACATAAATACCAATCTCTTTCGGACAATTTTACACCTTTTTTAGGTTAATTTTAGATATTATTATATATCATACTATCTTGCAATAAGTGTTCTGCAATGGTGTTATATTGTGTACTTCTGTGCCATTTACTTGGAAAAAGATGCCTCACACAATAATATATATATATATACACACATTATATATCAAAAAAATATTTATAAAAAAATGTTAAAGATATTCGTGTTTGCTTCAAAATAAACAAAACAAATAAATGTGTTAGGGGTGACTAGGGGAAGAATTGACAAGTGGCCGCTTGCTTTCCCAACTGCTTTTACGAGGGATCAATGCTTTTTTGGTAGGACATAGCAACAAATGTTGACACAAGAAGACAAGGTCAAAGAAAATAGATATCTGCAACTGTGATTTTGAGTTAATATATATTCATTTAAGTAATAAGAAATATATTTATATTAAAAAAACATATTCATTCAATAAAAAGAATAATTAATAGATACAAAATTATGTGACTTATAAACTTGGCACTGTAAATAAAAATACCAAGCCCGATTGATCTTTTCCATCATTCTTTTTAGGTTGCAGTGAGGACAGTTTTTGTTGATTATCATTTCAACAAAAGGAATGAACAATGGCTGTTTATACAGACAAATTCTTTGGAATACTTTTTCTGGATTGTTGCGTAGCTGCTGCAGCCATTTTTTGCTGACCATCTCACTTGAACAACTTCCCATTACTGGTACCAGGACTCTAATATGAACCCTTTGGATTATTGCGACTGCTTTAGATCATTCATCTCCATTCTTCTTCCTGTCCTCCACTGTCAGCTTCCTAGAACCTTATGTGTAACAATCTCTTTTTCTAGCATAGAAGACAAATAAGCATCTTTTTTTTTTTTGGTTGTTTTTGGTGCCTAAAATGTGTGTTTTTTGGAATCCATTCGGTTTCTCTGTAAATCTATTAGATATTACATTATACAGCAACAACAAAAAAGTGGTACATATTATTTTTATTGCCTTATAATAAGTACTATTTTTACTTACAAACTATATAGTGTTTACACAGAACTTAATTATTTTTCTATACGCAAAAATAGAGGTTCTTTCAAGTATACAATCCTTTTAAAGCAAATGACCTTCCCCAACACAGAAGTAAAATGGCCACCATATTTCCAAAAACATATCTGATCTTTACATGGAAAAATATGAAGTGGAACCACAACCAAAGCCTCAGACGTTTTCCAAATGATCAGAAGAAGACTTGACCAGTGGCTCTACTTCCTTGCTGCTTTTAGGAGGCGGGATCAGTGCCCTATTGGAAGAATATAGCAAGTAATGCTGAGCCATGAAAATAAGGTCAAAAAAAATAGATATCTGCAAGGGTAAAGAATAAGGTTGTTAGAAACTACGGACTAGTTCTATCGAGCGATCAACTAGCAAGAGCATGACAAAACATAATTCTGAAAATTTGCTAAAGAAAGAAACATATTGCATGTAAGAATCCATACCAAAGATATCATTGTCTTGCCTACATTCCCATACAAGTTCACCCAAGAACCTGAAAAAGTTAACCAGTTTGAAAATACATTATGTGAAAAGCATAACATCGTATGGAGAAGTGTGAATTGATTGAGGAAATATAACAAACCTTGATCTATAGACTGCACAGCCATCTGTGAAAAATTTGTCACGCCTCCAGAAAAATCAAACAAGATGCCGCCGATGCTGAATCCAGTCGTGCTCTTCCGCATGAAGTTCATCAATGCCTATATTTCATTAATGTCTCATTCAAACACAGTGTCTAACTTAAGACGGTCTACTTTGGAAGGAATTGCATATAGGTTATATCCAATAGTAACATCCCACTGAATATGGAAATATCGAAAGGACAAGATTGTTCTGACCTGGGGAATATACTTGATGAGTGTCATAAAAACTTGGATTGAGCTGCAGATTAATTGATCAATCATCATTATTTGAAACCAAATTTAATCCACACATTTCAATGTCGAAGAATTATATTAGTATAACAGGAATAGGTAAATACAGGTACTTTTTTTTTTTTTTTGCTCCCTCTCAATTACCAGATAAGGCACTATTTTGAAGCAAGATATAGGGGATATGACAGGCCAAGCCAAAGTTCAATGGTTTTAGAAGCCCCCAGATAATAATAATAATAAAAAAAAAAAATGATAGAAAATTAACTCTCATGGATCTTACTTAAAAATGGAGATGAGCCAAAGCCAAGAATGTGTCGGCAAAGCTATGAAAAAACAAACCCCAGCCATAAACCATGCAGCACCAACAATTGCAATACTAATCTTGGAGACTCTCTGAGCTCCGCGCTACTCAAAAGCCGCCATCAGCACAAGGAAGAAAGCACAAATTCAAAACTATGACAATATAATAAATATACTGACAAAATGATAATTAACTTGGATTGAAAGAGTGAGTGAAAACACTTACTTCATAAATTGCAATTTGAAACAAGCCAACTATCGTCAAGAGAACAGCATGAGCTGAGAAAATGACATCATTTAATGCCACGGGTATCATCTGCCAAAAACAACATACAACTCAATGAATTATCATAAAAAAAAAAATCTCTCAAGTCTACATTTTTTCATCATCATCGAATATAATCAATCTTAATGAACCTAAAATATTGCCTACCCGCTATCATATAGCTGTCAAATTCATAGCCCAAGAAATGAGAAAAAGGAATTGAATGGCGGGAAACACAAACAAACCTGTTGGAAGCCATACTTCTCCAAGTACTGGTTTTGAACAGTGGAGCTAAAGTAGAGAGTGGCATTGTATATGAGATAGGAGGAGTGCTTCGTCAAATTCAGCACCACAAAATCAAAGTTCAACCCCACAACACTAATAAGCTCACAACAATCAGTTCCCAAACACCAACAAAAGGTTTGAAGAAACTAAGTGAGAAGATGTGATTACATCCATGTGTGGAAGAACAGAATAAAAGAACAGGAAAGGGAGACCAAAAAAAAAAAAAAAAAAAAAAAAATCTGTTACTGAAATACCTTTTTCTACGGAAATTCAAGATGACTTGTGGGTAGCCACCAACAGCCCAACAAAAAAAAGCAATCCAACCGAAAACTCTGTACGTGATTTCCAGTGGAATCGAATTCCATGATGCCATTTGATTTTGCTCTGTTTTCCTCACTACCCACTGTGTGCCAGGGTTAACAACACAACGAATCCAAATATGATGAAGAAAAACAATAATGCATCCACATACATTTTGAACTGTGTTTTTGTTGACACCATTTTTGCTGACCTCACTCCTTTCATCTTCATAATTAATATGGACCGTTGGATTAGTGGGTCTGTTCAAAACTTTTAATGCAAGCGGGGGTTTACCTTTAAAAGTCATAGTCAATGTAATTTATCTTGAAAACAACGTTCTCTCTTTTCAACTACATTGAATATGTCGTCCTCTTGCAACCTTTTACTTGTTGTAAAAGCCTTTTCCTCCTCCTTTTTCAAAGATATTTTTTATTCCTTTTTTTTTTTTTTTTTTTTGGGGGGGGGGGGGGGGGGGGGGGGAGACCCTGGGCAGTCTTAACTTCCAAATTACTCCACACTTCCACAGATTGAGCCAGAGACATAGGTATACTAAGAAACTCTTGAATCACCTCACTTTGAATCATATTCCCAAGAATATTCATATCCCCAACCCCCTCCTTTAATCATATCAGCAACCTTTAAATTCCAATCATGATTTAAATCATCAACACTCCAGTTCTTTAGAGGAGACTTTAGAACACTAAATATCCTCCAAGAACTTAACCTTACAACAACCATTACCAAGTCTCCAAATAAGCCCTTCCTTCGAACGAGAATTACCCATATTAAGACTTTTCTAAATGCAGGATCATGTATTTATTTCTCTATAAATGAGACAAAAGGGTGAAGTTGTTGCTTCATTAATAAAGCTTCATTCATTACTCTGGCATTTTTTCTCTATCCTTTTTTAAGAGTTTAAGCAGGGGCTTGCCTTTTCAAGTCATAGTCAATAATACAATTCATCTTGAAAACAAGGTTCTCTCTTTCAACTCCACTGTGTCTCGTCAAATTAGATTAATTATAATCCAATCAATTTTTTGTTTTTAAAAAAGTAATAATAATAATAATATCTGTCGTCTATCCTGTTGGGACCTTTACTTGTTGTGTAAAGCCTTTCCTCTTTCTTTTTAGGAGTATAGTTATGGTAGGAAGTAAATGAAACAACGAATGTATATCATGTAGTTTGTTTCGGTGTCTTTTTCGCTGTTAAATTTTCTTTTTCTTTTGGATAGAAAACATGTTAATCTAATAAAGAATAACATCAAATTTTCTTTTCTTCTTTTCTTTTGCACAGAAAACATGTAAATCTTATAACATCAAAGAAATTGTTATAATACCTTTTAAAGTAAATACTTTCTTACAAAACTAAATGTTTTACAATTTTTGGGCAATTTCAAATGCTCCAAACTATGTGGTAAATTCAACCATTTTCTGTATATAAAAAACGTGCAAGGATTGCAAGCAATTTCCCAAAGACTTCAAATTGATTTTATATTACAAAAACATGAAGCCGATATCCATCATGAAACCCAACCTGAGCCTCATACATTTTCTAGCTGTGGGTGATCCACATTTTCAGGCTTTGGTTGATCAGAAGAAGACGGCTTAATAAGCGGTTCTTTGCCATCCTTGCTGCTTATAAGAGGTATAAGTGCTCTGTTCTTAGGATACAGTAAGTAATGTTGACACATGAAAAGAAGGTCGAAGAATATAGATATCTGCAACAGTGTATTTCATGAAAGAAGAATACTGTGTTAGCAACTAATTGACTATTGAAAATATACATTAAATGGAAAAAAGAATGATGCTAGATACTGATGAATGAATGTTTCACACCGGTCTTGAATTGATAAAAAATAAGTGAGAATCGAGGAAGAAATCCCATACCAAAGATAGCAGGGTCTTCCCTATGTTTCCATAAAAGTTCACCCAAGAATCTGAGAGAAAAAAAAAATGTTCGCAAGTTTAGAAGAAATAGCACAGAATGCATAACATCATATGGAAATAACAATTTGGTTGAGGAAAGATGTCAAACTTTGATCTATAGACTGCACAGCCATTTGTAAATAATTTGCTATCCCTCCCGTAAAATCAAGCAAAATGTTGCCAATGCTGAATCCGTCTGTACTTTTCCTCGTGAAGTTCATGATTGCCTATATTACAAAATATTTTTCAAAAACAAAACATGTAGCTTGTTAAGGTGGTAATAGAAAAACTCAAAAGGGATAGGGAATTCCTACCTGAGGAATATATTTGATGAGTGTCATGAAGACTTGGATTGAGCTGTAACAATTGATCTCAATTTAGTTCCAAAGGAAATTTAACCGCACAGTTTCATATCAAGGTACATTTACAAAGCAGAACAGGAAAGTAAACTTTGTTTCTGCTCTCTAAGCGAAAAGAATGAAAGTAAAAGTTACATTCTGCACAGCTATTTATGACGATGCTAACCCATCAAGTAACCAAATTGAGCAGGGTTTCGATTAATTAGTGTGGTAGATATAGAGAAGAAGAAGAATTACAACTAAAGAAGAAGTACCAAGATAAAAGATGGGCTAAAAATCATGACTTTCGAAACATTCCAACAAGAAGGAAATAATAGGAAAGTAAGACACTAAAGACTAAAACACAAAGATTTAAGAGATTATCATCTTACTTGAATACAGAGATCAACCAAAGCCAAGAATGGTTCGGCAAAGCAATGAAAACACAGACTCCAGCTCCTAACCATACAGCAGAAACAATTGCAATAGTAATCTTTGAGACTTTTTGAGGTCCTCGCTACACAAATCCACCAAAAGAATGCAAAATTCAAAACGATATCAGGCTTTTCAAACTATACCACAGAAGAATCACATAAAACTTAGTGAAGTGAAAAATCACTTACTTCATAAATTGCAATTTGAAACAAGGTAATTGCTGTCAATAGAACAGCATGAGCCGAGAAAGCAACATCATTTGCTGCCACGGGTATCATCTGCGATCAATAATAGCTCATATAAGAAAAAGAAAGACAAAAAGGAACTAGTGACAGAAATTTTTGCTTTATGCAAGAAATACACCAAACTAGCTTGATATTTTGCATCCTTCTTTTATCATGCAAAGGCTATACCCTGTACCGAATTTAGATTTGATTTTGCAGGCGATTAATTAGAATATATATATATATATATAGCCTATTCATGTTTAGCCATTCTAACGCATTCAAAACACATAAAAAAATAATTAAAAAAAAACAATTAAATTACCCCTTTTAGAGTTATGTAGGGCAAGGGAAGGCAATTTAAACAAGGTGTTATTTAAGCTCAAACTAAATTGTTCGATATCCTCCAACTAGCATTTTACTTCTATATTCATCAACAAGCATACATGATTGTAAACAACTACTGAGCGCAGATTATACAATAAAACTGTTTCTTTATGAACCGAAAGCCAGAAACACAAACCTCTCCATAGCCATACTTCTCCAAGTACTGCTTTTGAACGGCGGAGCTAAAGTAAAGGGTGGCGTTGTATATGAGATAGGAGGAGTGCTTCGTCAAATTCAGCACCACGAAATCAAAATTCAACCCCACAACACTACACGCCCAATCCCAGAGAAAATTTATTAAAAAAAAAAAAAAAAGAGATTAAATTGATGGGTAAGAACAAAGTCGAAAACAAAAAAATCCAATCTTTTTGGGGGAAAAATAAAATAAAATAAAAAGGAAGTACCTTTTTCGGCGGAAATTCAAGATGACTTGTGGGTAGAAACTAATAGACCAAGAAGCAAAAGCGATCCAACCCAGAACTTCGTATGTCAATTCCAGAGGAATCGAATTCCAGGAAGCCATAGCTTTCTGATTCTCTCTTTCAGTCTCTGGGTCTGGGTCGTTTTTCGCTCTGTTCCCGGAGAGACTGAGACTATGAATTGAATTAATAAAAAAAAATAAAAAATAAAACAATAAATAATTTTGTTGCCTAGCACACAAGAAGAGAGGAGGATCACATTCAGGGGAAAAGTCAAACAACAAATTTCAATGGGCTTTGTTTGCCCATGCCAATATATCGTTGATTTGCCTCTTAACCTTTCAATCCAGTTTCGCCAACTAAGCCTGATGAAGCCAAACACATCCCCTACTCGTCCACGTGGACGCAAACTGTTTCGGATATTTGGCCTTTTGTTTTTTTTTTTTTTTTTTTTTGAATGAACAAAACCCAACTATACGTCCACATTCGTTTTAGTTGAGATTACGTTATTGTCGTTATTTTCTGCTAACCTCTTTTGGCTCTATTTTCTCCTCTTTTTTTTTTTTTTTTTTTTTTTCTTATGGGTAAATAATCTCGTCATTCCTTGTAATGTATAACAACTGGATAATTCGAAGTGGGATTTTCGTGTTTCGTTTCTATAACAGTTCAAAAAAGTTGATAGTCTGTTGTATAACAGTTGAAAAAGTTGATAGCCGAACATGGAGAAAATTGGAAGGAATGCATGTATCATATTGAATTGATTAATGGATAAAATTGGACATAGACAAGACAGCCTCTCTTGTGATCCGCCTACGTGAAGGGGAAGATACTCTTTTTGAATCTTCAAAAGTGTAAAGCTTAGAAATTAGATGAAGATTATTGTACATTTATGCTATAACCGCCAATCATTTAGCCTTATTTCGATATCGTATAAAATAAATCAGATTAACCTCATAAATCAAAGTTGTATAATGTTAATTATGGAACTTATTATATAATTTTTTTTAAAAAATTTTAAAAAGTAAAATGATTATCTTATTTAATAAATAAGAGTATATATATCTATATATCAAAATAAAGATCAATAATCTCTGTACAACCCAAGTGATGAGCTTACGTAAATATTATCTCTTATTCAAGTGGGATCCATGGAAACATCGTAGAAAGCAAATTCTCGAGTATTTGAATTTTCTAACTCCATAGTAGGAAGCGGGGAAAAATAATGATAAAATTTATCCTATCTAGCTTACAATCTTTTTTCAATTTTCTTATTCTGATTTTCTGATAAAACACATTAGGGGAATTTGATCCAATGCCCTTGTTTTAAAGGGCTTGATGAAAAATACCCCTCTTTTTTTAAACCTTTTTTATCTACCCACGTTTTTTTCAATATTCCAACTCTACCTTTACCCTATAAAGCACATACAATTTCTTTCTTCATCTTACCAGTATCCCACCTACCACATTTCGTATCTAATTTCCCTCCCCCCCCCCTCCTCTCTCTCTCTCTCTCTATATATATATATATATATATATATATATATTTCTTATCTGTTTTTTTGTTATTTTATTTGATATTTCTTTTGCTCCATTCCATTTCCTTTTCCTTCTTCTCCACATGATTCTTTTCCCTCTCACTCTCTCTTTCTCTAGGATCCTTTTTCCCTCTTACAATAGGAGCTCTTAAATTCTACCAGCAACTTCTTCCCTCTCCCGGTGACCTTTCTTTCTCATCTTCGCGGCTTCGGTTATCTACAGAACTTATTAGTAGGGCAAACGGTGATCGGAACCTATGCCATGTCAACACAACCCCTTTTTGCAATCTTCCCTCAAACCTATCCTCACTCACGTTACGTGTTCTTAGGGAAGATAACAAACCAACCACAGCAGGTAAGCGTTGCCCTTTCTCCCTTCATCCTTTTTCAACCTTTTTCGATTTAGAAATTCTAGTCTGGTTTATACATTGAATGCATGAATAGGGAGATAGTATTATGTTTTAGAATTCCATCATTATCATTAAGCTGTTAACTAGAACATGTTTTTTGCCAATGGTTATATGGAAAGCTTTGGTGCGGCAGAGGTGAGGATTTTTCTTCTGGAAGTTTAGCATGTCATTCTTTACAATGACCCACTAACAAAATTTTTCATCAAATGTTAAAAAGTTAACCAAGTCATTTTTCATTAGTTTTTGTTGGATTATCACTTTGGACCTGAACTTCCAATTAATTTATGCTGGCACTTCGAACCTGGACTTCATCAGTGGATATGTTTCATAACAGGGTCCTATAGATTTGCTAGCTAATTTTCTTCTGTTCTAGTGTTTATTTGGCCAAATTTCATATTCATTATGTGCTCTTTTTTATATTTTCTTTTTAATGCTCATTCTTGATGTGATTTCTTGAACAAGCTATTGGTACTTCAAAGAGGCATAATGAATTAAAGAAATTGTTTTCCCTATAAAGTGGATACACTAGTCAAACAGAAGAAGAATTTGTGAAAGAACTAAAACCCTAAGCAGCCTTACAAGAAAATACATTTTTCATTACTATTATTATGATAATAAGTGTTATTTATTAAATCTGATTTCCATGTTTTGTGAGGTTTTTGTGTTCCTCAAAAGGTGTCATTTACATATATTCTATACAAGGGAAAGATGGGTGCATCACTTTACAGGTCTTCAAAAGGATAGGCAATACAGTTAAAACCTCCATACCTTATGGTAAAATTTGTTTTCAAAATCTTTTTATTTTGCTTTTATCTTGTGAATACACTTATTTATATGGTTAAAACTGACACTAACTTTTGTAGATTGTGCACGTATTTTTCATTTTAATATAAAGAGAAATCTACCTCTTATTTTGTACATGTACTTTATCTTATTTTTTGTTTCTTTTGGTTATTTATTAGCGTGCATTTCTTCCTCCATATTTGAAGTACAATTTGTTTGTAAGGCATGTCTTGTGTTCACTGTCTTCTTAGTGTTTACTCGTTGAAATTTATCTTTTAAGCATATCTTGATTTTGCAGCCCTTTTTTGGCATGTTTGGATATGGAGGACCTATTGCATCTATGCATTTAGGTAGGTATGAGTTGCTTAATTTGTGTCCTTATTCTGATTGAATATTTCTAAATGTTTAGCTTTACCTTTTTTCATTTCTTTGCCCTATTCTAGGCATGCTCTTGTTTCTTCGAAGACAAAGAATTCCAAGAAGAATGCTTGATGCAATGTCTTGAAGTAACACATCAGAATATATTTTTCTAGTTGAGTTGTTGAAGAACTTTTTATTTTTCCTTTTTTACTTAATCATGCTTTCCTATTGTCTAATAATATTAATTTTAAAAGTCAAGATGTTCATCCTTTTTGTTGATTGATAATTTAAGTTTCTTCCAATGAGTTATGGGTGCATTACACTTGATGTGATTAAAAATAACCTCAATACGTTGTCTTCTAAGGTTCCTACACGAGCTACTATAATTGGCTACTGCACAAAATATCATATGCATCACTAAGGTATATATTCATACATAGGCATAACAACATTATTATTTTTGTGAAATGATACTCTTTTAAGTTCTTTTTCTTTCTGTCCCCCAAATTCATATTTATCTGTATAATCTTGTCTACTTTTAAATAAATAGATTTGACATTAGCAGGAAGGTTGAGTGAAATCGTTTAATGAGTACATAGAAGAAGGAATTAAGCAGATAACCTTGAAGAACTATGAAAGAAAATTTATGTTGTTGTATGTGCTGATCCCACATTGAAGAAATCTGATAAGGAACCACCCAAGGGTACTATAAACATTTATGGTACATTTCCCTGTCACCTTTTTGTTTAAAAATTCAAAATCCACCACTTATTGGTGGAACATTTTCTCAAGACTTTACAATTTTTTATTCCTATTTCAATTTTTGGTTGCAAACCCCATTTTAGGTCATTTCCTTGTTTTTTTTTTTTTTTTCTTTTTATTGTGAGCAAAGACTAAAAGAACCATAATAATGGTAGTGAACATAGAAATGATAAAAATAAACAATAAGCATCCCACTTACTATTTCATTCTTGTTAAAACTACATGTTTTCTTAAAGCTTAAATTTTTTATGTTGATAATTATTTAATGTTAACTGGTCTTATGTTTGAATGTGCTTAACCTTATATAATACTGTCTAGCAAAGAAAATATTTAGTTTAAATGCTAAGCCAATATCTACATATGTAATTTTGTCTAACATATATGTTGTATTTGGGAAGTGGAGTGAGAAAATGGGAGTGAGGAAAGTTGAAGCTAAAAAAGTTGAAGCTTTGAAATTTGGCTTCTCATTCTAAAGGGGAACTAGAGAAGTAATAGAACTCGACTACAAAAACTATTGTCAAATATTTGTTAGGCTGCTGAGTGTTTGCACTGATGCCTTTTAATGTTTTCTCCAAAATAGTTTTGTCCTACAAACAATTGGAATTCTGAAGTTGTTGTTAATTAGATTTTCTATTTCTATTCTTCAAGTTTTTGAGTCCACTTTCAGCTGTTCCTTTGGTAGTTTTAGTTGGATTTGGGCTCTATGGGTTAAGTTTTCCTAGGGTAAGTGTTATTCTGCAGCATTAATCATGGTTTACGAAGTGAATTGTTTAGCGATATTGTTTTCAGTGCCTTTCTTTGAGTTCTATGAATGAATTTTTCGATTTAAAGTATTTGCTTTCATACCGCTTCATAAGACTTAATATCCAATGTAAATGCACTTTGTTTTTCCTTTTCTTTTTTTGTATCAGCATGCATTTTTCTTTCTATTTTCATTTATATTATTATTATTACTTTAATATCTTATATTCAAGTAAATTATTCTTGTGTCAAAGAGATACTTCACAAAAATTGTTCTCCGTTTTCTTTGTTGATATTTTTTGTATTCATCCCCTTCTAATTTAGTCATTTCTCATACATGTTTATTGATTTAAACAGTCCATTGGGGCTTTCATTTATTGATTTAACTCAAACTCCAATTATGATGTTGTGGAATCATTTCCCTCTGCACTTCATGTTAAAAGATGCAACGATAGGTTAATGTATGATAATAATAGAAAACTATGGGAGCTGCGTAAGGAAGACATTTTATGTGAGTTCCTCAGTTTTGCTGCGGATCAATTATCCTTTTTGGAAGTTAGCCACCACTATATTATCTATTGTATTGACAAATACACACACATTAAGGGGAAAAAAACCAAGAAAAGATATTACAAAACAGGCAAAATCACAATGAATGTAAAATAAGGTGTTCATATGAAAAAACAAGTAAACCAATTGAAATTGCACATATAGATATCAACATTTACACGCACTTCAAAATTTAGATGTTGCTTTTCCTCATTTCATCATTAGCCAGACTAAAAAATTTAGATGTTCTGAATTTTAGAGGTCTATTTGGTTCCTATATTAGTCAAAGTAGTGCAATAGTATTATTACCTATATTCTTCTTGTTCAGTTCATATTTGCTGACCTTTAAATTAAGGTCAACATTGAGTTCCTTTCATTGTTGCATATTTGTACATTCTACACACAGGGAGTTGGCATTCTGATCTCTGACTTGGTTGGAACTATTAATGGATCCTCATTATCTGTGTAACAATGTTCAAATTAATATCTATGCTTTAGCTTTCTACTTTATTTTACTGAACCATAGAATTTCCACCTTTATCTAAGAACCTTTTTTCTCCTGAGCACTTAATAACTAGTTTTTAGGATTTTATAAATTAAGCAATTTATTTGTCACATGTTCTAAAACATTGTTAATTTTAAAGAAATGCTCAATACTCCCTGCTATTTGTTATGTGGGATGAACTTTTTTCTCTTTAGGTGAAAGGAACTGGTAGAAGATTATTCACTCAATTGTATTTGTGTTGTCAGCATATTATGATATGATGAAGCTCTTTCACTTTATGTTTCTATTCAAAATTTTAAGGAGCACAAGGACCACAACTATTGTGGTTTGGATTATTGGTAGGTCCATGGTAGGAGCCGCATTTGATGATTATTATCTTCTTAGGGACATATTAAATGTTTTATATGAGAAGTCTACTTGCTATTGATCTATTGTGATATCTAAATATCCACAGTTATAGTCTTTAGTAAACTTTTAATGCTTTTATTATGTGATTACTGTATTTAACATTATATTGGTTTTGTTATAATTTAGCAGTTTTTTTTCCTTGCATTAGAAGGCATGGTCTGCTATAATTATCATGAGGAGGAAGGGCAATACTAGAGTTTGTAATGTTTTTGAGCTATTTTGTTTGCATACATGATTGAAGAATTAATCAACAAGGGATATGAACGTCGAAATAAAGCAGCTATAATGCAAACTCTTGTTACTAATTGGTTGGAAAATATCATGCAAAAGCGCTCACATAATGGCAGAGGCTTACGTGTTATTCCATTGAACTTATACGAGTTTCAAATTGTTGGCTATAGCGTGTTCGTTGGAGTAGTCAACTTAGAAAATAAGACGTGGTCATGCAAGGAATTCGACATTGATGGATTTCCTTATGTCCATGCAATTGCAGCATGTAAGTATCAACATATATCTCCATATATCCTTTGCTCGGTGCATTACTCAGTTGACTCACTCCGTGACGCATATTCAAAAACCATATATCCACTTAGAGATAAATGTCAGTGGCATGCTCGAGATGATGTCATAAACCAGTTTATACTTCCACCTAAGATTGGAAAACAGTCAGGAAGACCAAGAAAGAAGAGGATTCAATCTCAAGGAGAGGAGCATCTTTAATATAGATGCGGGAGATGCAAACAGATTGGTCACAGTAGCTGATCATGCTCGGCCTTTGTACCTCTTGATAGCACTACCAACCAACAACACCATTCAACCAAAGGACCATAAATTTCTCTACGCTATATTAAGACAATGGGGGCTTGTTATGCGGTATGCGTGTGTTATGCAATGTAGTAAGGAATGCAATTAGTAGCTCAACCGCTAACATGTGTTTTGGCATAATAGACGTTGGTTTTATGTGTTGTTTTGTTGGCAAAGTCATCTATCGTATTGTGTTTTTAAAATATCATTCTGTGTTCAGTTTTTTTACAGGTTTCTTACTGTTTCATGGATGCTATTGCTACCCAATGGTAATTAACGATGCATCGTCGGTAATTGACATTTGTCCACCGTCGTAAAAGAATCACCACAATTCCATCCGATAACTTCAATCGTGTGTGTTTCCACCAAGAACAAGCTAAATCTAGCTTTATTAATGGTAAATGTTGACAAAGTAAGAGAAAAAATGACATTGATAAGTGAAAGCATTCAATTTGTAGTTGCTGGAAAAGTTACCGTAGGTTTCATCGGTAATTACCGAAACACCTACGGTAATCACATTTTACCCATTTTTTGCCCCCCACAAGTCCCCTAATGTGTGTTAAATGTAAAAACATGCAAAATAACATTCTTCAATGATCCTAGAGAAAAAATCCCAAAAGTTTTTAAAAAGTTCTCAAATTGGCATAAAAATTTGATTACTGTAGGGCTTTTGGTAATTACCGATGAAACCTACAGTAATCAATTTGTAGTTGCTAGAAAAATTACCATAGGTTTCATCGGTAATTATCGAAACCCCTATGGTAATCATATTTTATCAATTTTTTGATCCCCACAAGTCCCCGTAATGTGTGTTAAATGTAAAAACATGCAAAATATACATTTTTCAATAATCCTAAAGAGAAAAAATCCCAAAAGTTCTGAAAAAGTTATCAAATTGGCACAAAAATTTGATTATCGTAGGGCCTTCGGTAAGTACCGATGAAACTTACGGTAATCAATTTGTAGTTGCTGGAAAAATTACGTAGGTTTCATCGATAATTACCGAAACCCCTATGGTTATCACATTTTATCAATTTTTTGGCCCCCACAAGTCCCATAATGTGTGTTAAATGCAACAACATGCAAAATATACATTTTTCAATGATCCTAAGGAGAAAAAACCTCAAAAGTTCTGAAAAAATTCTCAAATTGGCACAAAAAATGGCCTAATATTGTTTGATCTAATGAGACACAAAGAGATATATATCTTGTATAGAGTGTTGAGCCTCTGCTCAAGCCCACTTGCCCAGGCTTAATTGAGTTTCAATATAAAATTAATTGGTTCTAGATTGAAACCTTTCTTGGACCAAGATAAGTGTACTTGGGCAAAGGCTGTAAACTCTCCACAAATGGTATTGTCTGGTGAATGGACTAATGAATTGAATGGTGGTAAGCCATATGGTGATCCGGATGGAGGAAAATTCTACAATTGACTGTCAAAACTTGATGATAGAAATTTGTGCAAATGTGGAGACTCCTTAATAAACCACGTACAACTTCTCTCCCTCTAACCAATGTCCCACCTCCCACACTTCAAATCCAATTTTCCTCTTTCTCTTACCAGCGACCCTTTAGTTTAACAGCTTTGCCCCAATTATTTTCAGCTGTCAGCTTTGTAAAAATAGAGGCTCGCATGGTGAAGAGCAAGAAGAAGACGAGATATTGGAAGTTTCTAGAACTCCTGGGTTAATATAGGCAAGTGCGGCACATGCTTCCTTATCCCATGCGACCCTACTCTATACACACTCTTCTTTTGCTCTTCCTTCTACAAGAGTTGTCAAACTTGCTATTGGCTTTGCTTCAGCATTTTCTTTCTGTTTATCTCTGAGTTTCTTCAATGGTGTCCACTTTTGTCTCACTTCCAAGATCTTTAATATGCAAACCTAACTCTCCTTCTTTCTCTAACCAATGATTATTATTTGGTAATAAGCACTTGAAAATTATTGCCTTCGAATTTTTGGTTTACTTATCATTTATGTTTAACTGGCTTATTTGTTGTGGATAGGCTCAAAAAGAAACTCACTGAGAATCTCTGCAATTTCTAAGAAATGGGAACCCTCTAAGGTATCTTTCTTTTTTGTTTAGTGAAATACAGGACGCACGGGGAAGTCAAATAAGGATATGGAAGTCATTCATAATTTTTTTAAGGTGAGAATGGATATTAAAGGATAATATAAAAAAGATCCAGAAAGTATGGGTAAATATCCTTAACCGTCTTTAAAGAGTGGTATCGAGCCAAATTCCCCAACACATTAAGTGGTTGAACTTGAAAACAAATCCCAAATAATGTAAAAACAATAATACAAGTATCAAATTATTTTATCAAAAATTTTAATAACTAATTATGTGATAGTTTTATAATGATTGTTCAATTAATGGTACTTTATACTTATAGAGAGTAAAATCACTAAAAATATGACAAATCACTTAATATCAAAATTTTGATATAAAAATTTTTAAATTTAAAGGAGTGTATTCAATCTAGAATTTAATAAATTTAAAATGAGTTATAGATTTTAAAGGATTTGATAGATTGTAATACAATTTCATAGATTTCATAAAGAATTATAAAAATCCAACAAAATATTTGGTATTAAGTCTGGATTTTATGTTGATAATTTTTTTATAATTTCACTGTTAAAATCATTTCAAATCCATTAAAATTTATCATTTTTAAAAGATTTTAAAATTAATAATTTTTTAAATACCACTAAATTTCAAAAAAAATTTATAAAGTTCTAATTTAATACATCTGAATTTTAATAAATTTTTATAAAATATATTAAAATTTAAATTAAATATCATTAAATGTATATAAATTATTTTAAAATTTAAATCGAATACTTTAACACTTTTAAATATTTTTAAAATTTTTTAAAGTTGAAATTAAATATATCCTTTGCTATTCAAATTTGATCTCATGATGCGCGAAAGAAATCAAGTCTCGAATGAAAGGTTGATCCTTTAATCAGCCCAATCCTGTAACCATATTGGGCCCAACTAAAAGCCCAATTAAAAGAGGCCGGTCCAAAATGATACAAAAATCTAACAATCGTCTTATTCCTCTTTTGTGGCAAAACCCTAACAAAATCGCAGCACCATTTACAGAAAACAAAGAAAGCAGAGAAATATCAATCGGGCAAATCCATGGCCAACTCATTGATAAGAAAGACCCTCATATCGGTTAGAAATCCATTACTTTTCAAATCTGCTTCATCTCGTAATTGTTACATCAGCTCCATAGCAACCGCGGAGCAACCCCAATCCGATGGCCCTTCTTTGTCGTTCACCTTCTCATCTGACGGTCAACAAGAGCACAAAGCTGATAATAACATATACGTTAAGGCGCCAAGTTCTAATCCCAGGAGGGAAACGGCGTCATCTTCTTCATCTGTAACGATGCCCATGTCATTCATGACTGGTTCTATTGTGGGCAAGCGTTTTCACAAGCAGGTGACCATAAGGGAAGCCGATGATGGGAATGGTTGGACGGTGATGCTTGATTATCGTACGCTCAAGACTCCTTCCAAGAGGCCCCTCAAGCTTCCCACTTCGTCTCTTGCTAAGGCCATTGCTGCTGAGTGGGAATACCAGGTGAGGTGCTTTTATTATTGCCTTTTCCAACAATTTAGCAGCTTAGCTCTAATGGGTCTACTTCAATTTAGAAAATTTTTTTTTTTTCTGGCACCTTAATTACGTAATTGTGGGTTTGTAATTATGCTTTTGTATGTGAATTGAGGTGTTTTTTGGATTACTAATTAAAGATCGATTGTTTTTTTTCTTTGATGATCTAATTTTGGCCTTCGTAATTTGAAACGCATTTGTTTTTGATTTCCTGCTTGTCATTTTTATTTGTTTTTCTTTACTTGGCTTCTACTCGGAGATAGCGTAATTAAGTTTTAATTATTGTAGCAAACAGATGGTATTAGACCCTTCACGATGCCTCTTATGAAGCTTGCTTGTACGGCATCAGAAAGAGTTCCTTTGACGAGGCCAAAGATTATAGAGCACTTGATAAAAAAATTTAATCAAGATTTAGTCTTTTGCCGTGCCCCTGAGGACAATGATCTGACAAGTAACGTCTATGGTATGTTCTTTGTTTTGTGTCTGTTTACTTCAGTTTTGATAATAAATTACGTGTACTACTCTTTACTTGATAAACAGAAAAGAAGTTTCATTATGTAAATTCTCCTCGTTGATAAACGCCAAAAAATTCTTTCATTGTGTAAATGATGCCATTTCTTCTATACCTTCTAGCAAGGCGTCTTGTTATTGTTGAGCTTTTCATTTCGTGATTCATTATGTTTCTAATAAGAGCTTTCCTTGTTGGACTACAGCAGTTAACGTCCAGGCTTATGTCCTGTTTGTCTATGCGTGGCCTGAACATGAATTTTTGTATGGTTTTTGGTTTTGGTTGAAGCATTTTACTGGTGACTTACGGTGCCATTTAAACTTTGTAGAGAAGCAAGTGGAGAAAATTGATCCTTTACTGGATTGGGTGGCATCAGAGTTTGGCTTTAAGCCTGTTGTGTACTCCAGTTTCTTTGGCGGAAAGCAGGAGGATGGTCTGGTGAAGGCTATGGAAAACTTTCTAAAGAGAACAGATGACTGTGAATTGGCAGTAGTTGATGCTATAGCATCGGCAGCACACTCTCTTGTTATTGCTGTTGGATTATTTCGGGGGAAGTTGCAGATTGAGGAGGCAATTGAATTGATTAGACTCGAGGAAGATTTACAGGTTTTTATTACTTTCTGATGGCTCTCTCTCATACGCACACACAGGCTTTCATTTGGATATGCATATGGCCCTTTATTGGTTCTTGCTTTTTTGAATGTCAAAATTGTTATTTTATTTATTTATTTATCAATTATTTTCCAGGTGGATAGATGGGGTCTCGTTGAAGGTGGTCATGATGTGGATATTGCTGATCTTCGGGTACAAATATCATCAGCTGTTGTATTCCTTGGTCTTTCGAGGAAGATGTAATCTCTGTGTATATATTTGTTTGTTTTCTCTCCTTCAAATTTAAATTTGCTTTAGATTGTCAACCTAAGAATTAGCTTTCACATTTTTGTTGTAGACATTTATAGAAGTCTTCCATGTTTAATGCTCAAAATTCTGTCAAGAGTTTGTTTCTGATTGACAAGATGAGGTTGAATAAGTAATGAAAAATATCGAAAAGTGCTTCTTTTGGTCAAATAATAGGGTAATTATTATGCAAGTTCTCTTCTATGCTCCATTGATCCCTTTATGTTGATTTTCTAAGGCGTCAATGCATTGGATTGCATGGCTGAGATAAAAATGCAGTAAGCTAATCATTTATAAATTTCTCTTTCTGTAACTTGTCTAAAAATCTATGATATTTTGCTAAGAAGCATAGAGAGACTGCAAGCACGCTAAGTTTCCATGAAATCATCTTCACACAGGAAAGTGTTCCATGAAAAGTGCATTTCTCCAACATTAAACAGGGCATACCCATTTATACAAGGGTATGTTTATCTATATGCTAACCCTTAGAATCTCAGATAAATCTGTACCTGTATAAATAGTTTTAAAGCATAGAATCAATCATAACACCGAGTTCAGGCTACTCTTGACAGCATTGCACACAAAGTGGTGGTTGTTTCTCGATATCGCAATTACAACAAGCTGTATCGCAGTCATTGTTGCATCCTACAGGAGAAATCCGTTCAAATATTTAGTTTAAAAAAGTTAAGAAACTTAAAGCATGCGTTTTGCAGCTAATGATGCATGTGCAAAAGAATGAAAGATGGATTTTGAATAAGAAAGTTCAATAACAAAACCTGTTATAGTAACATACTGAGATGGATCAAGGTCTTGAGGTTTTATGGGAAAGGAAATGCGAGTGCTTGCTTGAACAATGTTGCTCCTAACATCAAGAAGAGTCATGAACACCAGAAACCCAGCTAATGCCACCAACTTCATCATGACAAGTTCTGGCTTAGCTGCTCATTAGGTGAAGTTTTTCTCATTTGGACTGTTTATATAGTTTCCTAGCAGTTGAAGTTTAGGAGATTGAGAGAACCTAACCCATTATGACATTTGAGTCATAATTTTATTCTTCTGAGGTATGAATTTGTGTAGAAATCATCCCACTATCGTGTGAAAACAAAGATTGTTATCTGTGATTCTAGTGATTAATGTGCTAATGTAACTGGCATCAGAGATCAATGAACTTGCTCTTTAGAAATAATAATAATAAAAAAAAAAAGAGGGAAAATTTCTTTATATTGAAGAACTAGCACAGGATGAATCGCCCCAAGGCAAATAATCTGGGAACTAGGTTTTATCAACATTTATTATTAAACAGACATTTTCATTCCCAATTATATGAAGGGATGGAAAGTACAATTACTGCTCATATTATTTGCTCAAACACACGATCGACAAGTCCTCAAAAAATATCCCAAACTAATAATTGAAAAATGTGCACCACATCACGCGTCATATATAAGAAACTTAGATGCTATTCTTTAACTGTAGCTGCTTGATGTGCGTGATCTGCTTTCCAGGGTTCAAGCCCTTAGGGCAGGCTCGAGCACAGTTCAATATTGTATGGCAGCGGTAGAGTTTGAACTCATCGTTTATCGCTTCCAGTCGCTCCTTTGTATATTCATCACGACTGTCACTTATCCACCTACAAATTAGATTCAGCATTCAGTCTTATCCATACCCAAACAACATGTAAAATACAAATACCATGCTGAAGCCAAAGTCATATAAAAGATATTCAATTCAATGGTAGAAGTACTTTTTTCTTCTGAAATAGTAGATAGAAACAGTGATGAAAAACTATTAATTGGATTTATGTGCAGTACATATTAAAATGTAATGAAATCTCATATATGTTTACTGATATGGAATCTCGCACACGCAAGCAAGTCAAAAGTAGGTCTGATAGTGTAACTTTGTATCAATTATGTAATGGGGGTTCCTAAGACTTTGAAACTGAAATCCTTAAGATTTTTATCAGACTTGTGTAAGTTAAATAGGATCCAAAACTGTCAATGCTCAAGTGAGGTAACTTGCTGGCCATCCAATTCAAATTCAAAAAAAGGAAAGCATACAAATCGTTGAAAGTTTCCTTGTGATGGCTTCAAGGTAAATAAAGTATTCAAGGTGGAAAAAAACATGAATACTACTATTAGAAGCACATTTCAGTCTGCAGCCTGATAGGCATCTAGCAATTAAAGCTGAGAGAATAATGACGGTTGGACGCATCCAAATTCTCATTTTACAAGCTTTGAAATGTTAATGCAGTCCACACCAACACCTTGCAACACTAGATTTGGCTGGAAGAGGATGCACCTTGCGGAACTATAAGATTAAGATACTACAATGTTCGAAACTGTTTATCATAATATTGCAACAGCTAAAGAGTTTACAGTAACTAAGGAGAACATCCTATCATATATGAAAACGCTCATTCTCAAAACTAGGAATACAATCTTTCTTGTATCTACACGAAAAGTTATAAAGTTTAACACGATGTCTAGCATAAAAATAAAGACTCTAATCCATAGATTGATGCTAAAACTACAGAAACATAAACACAAACTTAAACAAGAACAGAGGAATTACAACATAAATCCACAGAGGTAGAATTTAATGACAATATGGCGGAAGGGCAGAACAATATTGTAACAAATTAACCCAGATACTACCATAGTAGAAAAATGTTTCAGAACAAAATATTTACAGTTCAAAGATAAAACATCTAACTTTTTTTCCTTTTTACTAAAGACTATATGGTAAATTAAGATTACCCAAACACAAGTACTCCACTTTCCCCACCAAACATAAGAAACGAACACTTATAGCAAAACAAAAAAGAAGCCTAAACCATAATTATTTTCAAAAAACTTAAGATAAAGTGCTGAACTTCAAACATTTTGAGATGATTGAGTAAACATGCATATCCTACATTATGCAATGGTATTAAAGAAACAGACACACCCACATACATAAATAACACATATGCCATTCCATTTGCAAATAAGAGGGAAGCAGATGTGAAATTACCGATTAGCATGGAGCAGAGCAGCGGGACCCAAATAAGACTCGGGGTTCCACCAGTAACTGGGGCAGGATGTGCTGCAGCAGGCGCAGAGAATGCACTCGTACATCCCATCCAGCTTCTCCCTATCCTCTTTGCTCTGCAAAATCTCCTTCCCTGGCGTTTCCGGTGGGTTCTTCCTCTTCAGCCACGGCTCTATGCTCTTATACTGATTGTAGAAATTGGTCATGTCAACCACCAGGTCCTTTATCACGTACATGTGCGGCAACGGCGTGACCGTCGTCGACGACCCAGATTCGATCTTCGTCAGGCAAGCCAGCCCATTGCACCCGTCGATGTTCATCGCGCACGACCCGCAGATCCCTTCCCGGCAAGATCGTCGGAACGTCAGCGATGGGTCTATCTCATTCTTGATCTTGATAAGCGCGTCAAGAACCATGGGCCCACACTTCTTCAGGTCGATCTGGTAGTCCTGGAGCTCCGGCTTCGATGGGTTGTCCGGGTTCCACCGGTAAATTGAGAAGGTCTTCATGTTCGAGCTGTGAGGAGCCTCAGCTGCAGTAGCTAAGCTTCGCAACCACTGAAGCCTGGAAGCTGGAGTGGATGAAACCCTAATAACGGCCTTCCTGAACATCCCGGTCGCCATTGTTGTCTCTGCAAAAAGAGGAACCAAAAAATCGAAACTTTATGGGAAGAGAGTGAAAGAGAAAGAGAAAAAAACAACGCTAAGATTGGTGGGCCTGTAGGGACTAAATCGTCAAATTCTCATGAAATGACAAAAATAGGTTATATTTAACCGGGTTCAGGGTAATTAAAGGTTGCGTGGATGGGTAATTTGGTAATATCAAACATGATCATCATTTCTGAATTTGTTAGGCGCTATATCGGACGCCGTGGAATGGTTGAACTCCCCTGGTTTTACAGATGACGTGGCGAATTGGGAGCCGTTGGTGATGGTCCAAACGTGGTTCGCTTTAAGAGCATTCATTTATTCTTTCTTCTTTTTTTTCGTTTCCTAATTTTCTAATCTTTTTGAACGTGGGGTCCAAGGGGGCTCGTGGATACCACATCCATATGTTGTAAGACGTGGCCACCAAATCCACTACAGGAGGGCCGAACAAACCCACTGCCGCCTAAGATCCAAATCATTGAACTTTTGGGCCGAAGTGGGTTCAAGAGTTCTAGAATCTGGGCCAAACAAATCCGGCCCGGTTGAAAATTTCCATTGGGAGCAGTAATAACAAATTAAAAACTAACAAAGTAAAGTTAGGATGGGGATAGAAATAATTTTTGAATTGTTATGGTAATAGAGTTGTTACGTGCATGGCATTGGGGGATTAAGATTTAAGAATCACCATTCATTTATACCCGCCATTTGTCTAAATGTCTATCTATGGTCTTCCCTTAATACTCGCTCTCTTTCATTTTCTCTTTTTCTCAATTTTTTTTTTTTTTAAATTTTGACTTTATTCGTTTCTCTTTCTCTCATTTGTTTTCTTAATTCTTTGAATTAATCTCCCCCATTTTCCTTGCTGGGAATTTAGCTCCTGCGACATTTTTTATAATGGCATCGGTAAGATTTTCACTGCTTTTGAACCAATTCCATTTCAAACTCTACGTGACATTATTTATATTTGAACATATATTTCAGCTTGATAGTTTTGTTTCTGTTAATTTTGATCCATGAAAGCATGAAGAATTCGTCATGAAGAAAATTGGATGGTTATATATATGTTTGCTTAATACATGAGGGCTTGTTATTGGCTATGCTAATTGCATTTTTTCCTGTGTCATATAGCAGCAGGATAAGGCTAGGCCATTGCCCAAGTTTGGAGATTGGGATGTGAATAATCCTGCCTCGGCTGAAGGATTCACTGTGATATTTAGCAAAGCTAGAGATGAGAGGAAATCAAATTCGGATTCTGGTGGGAAAGGCACAGCACAAAGGAATAATAATCTATCCACTAAACAACCAGAAGGAGCTTATGAAGACCTACCCATGGTACGTAAATCAATCCAACATTTTTCATCAAATAAATTCATTGTGGTTATGTGTTTTTAAGTTCTTAAATTTGTACATCTTTGAAAATAATATGTTATTGATGTTCTTGTTTTTCTATTTGGTTTTTGGATGATGCAGAAGAAATGGTTTTGCTGTTTCTGAAACTCCATTTGGGAATATTAATGGTGCATGTAGAAACCAGTATATGGTGTTTGATCATAATCCATCAGCAGCAGGGAATATGCGGCGGTTTGGTTAATCTCTTAAACATGATTTTCTTATTCAAAACCCTTTCCATCTTCTCCCTACTTCTCCTATCCTTGTTGTAATTTGTAGGAAGAATGAGAGACGGTATATGAACATAGGACATAAATATTGTTCATACTATGTATGCATGTACTTAAAATTGTTTAGAATCTCTTTAGTACTCTGGATTACTTATTTGTCAATATTAGAAAGTGGCATTGTCTCCCCTCTGTGTTCAGAAACTGTATGTTTCAACGTAATTTGGATTCACTGTAAGATCATTGTGGAAATGAAAAATGTGTTTGGGAAAAAGGAAAAAAATGGGATTCAATTCAAACTTCTACATCACTATCTTTTGCTTAGAGCCAGATACAGATTTGTGTTTAAATTCAATTACATCACTGTCATAGGAACAACAATAATCAATTATGCTTAGAGTATGACCAAGTAAAAAACTGATTAATTATTTAAGGAAGATGGAAAATCAAATATGTAATTCATAGAATAATCAAATATTGTCTAAGCAAATTACACACCATAAATAAACATAAATATATAAGTCCATTTTCTTGAAATAGGTAGAAAATAAACAACAATCCTAAGAACCCATATATAACCTAAATTGACCAATATATAAGCAAGCAAAAACACCAAATCATAAAAATCTAGAAAAGAACAGAAGCAGCATAACATAAAGCAAACTGAACAAAGACAAGTTTAGAGACTCCAAGTGATAAAGCCGCAGCAGCTGGAGAACCAGAGGACTTGCCACCAGGGGAAGACGAAGATTCTTCAGAAGCCATCACCTTTATGATCACCCTTTGTCCCTTGTCGCAGTGCCCTGAAACACCGCTGATGAAGTAAAACAGACCTGAGTGGTTGAACCTGAAAACTGTGTTCCCAGTGTTGGAGAAGAAGATTGGATGAGTGGAGTTGCATTTCTTATAGTCTGCTTCTCTCACTTCCATAACCGAGTCCTTCTTGTACCTAAAACCTGAAAAAAAAAAAAAAAATATATATATATATATATATATATAAACCCCCATATGAAAATGACACAAAAAAGAAAAAAATTCTATCTGTTTTTTTATTCCATGAATGAAATGTGTTAAAGAACGTACGGATGGTGTCCCCTGGTTGGAACCTGTTTTCTGAGGCCCAGTCGTTGTAGATTTTGGTGTCATTAGCAGGAGGGACAACCCAACCTTGGGCTCCACCAACTTGGAACTCAAAGGCAAATGCAGAAAAGCTCTGGAGATAAAGCAAGACCAGTATCAACAACAGAACAACAGCTCTGTTCTTCATGGAGTAGTACTGGGAAGCCATTCTAGTTGCTGAAGAAATCAATAAGCCTTTAGAAGAATTGAGAAACTTGGATAGAGTAAAAAAGTGAAGCAAAGTTTAAAAGTGAGAAAGAATATGCGGTTAAGTGTGCAGGAGTTTGGTTACATATACATACATATATATATATATATATATATATATATATATAGAGAGAGAGAGAGAGAGAGAGAGCAATGTGGAGTTAAGGTTGGTTACTGTACACTCTCCTTTGAGACAGAGAGGGTGGTGGACATGGAGGTAGTGGGGAGTTGTATATCATGTGTTGCCAAGCCTTCCTTTGACCTGGTCTTATCTTGCAAATCTTGATTTTATAATTTTTTTTCTTTTCTTTTTTTTTTTTTTATATTATAATTCAATTTTGAAAGTAGAAAGGAGATTTGGGCACGTGGGAATATGATCATGGAGTTGAGGGATCATGAATCATGACTCTCTCTGTCTCACCTCAACTGACTCATTAGTCACCAGGACATGTCATGGTTATTTTCATTGAGACTCTGATTTTCAAACTGAATACGAATTTTCTTTCTTTCTTTCTTTCTTTCTTTTTTTTATTTGAAGAGAAATGTAATATGCGGAAGAAGTAAAAAAAAAAAAAAAAAAAAAAAAAAAAAAAAAAAAGAATACTTCTTGGCATTTAACTTACAGATAATGCTGATTTAATTAAAGAACCGAAGTAGCTTTCATAAAAAACAAAACAAAACAAAAACAAAAAAGGAACAGAAGTAGCTATAATACTAAACAGTCTCTTAACCACCTTTTAACGTCTCTAGCAGTCTACAACTGAATAACATGACAGCCTGCAATTGACCCTACGGAACAGCAAAAAATGTCACACATCAGCTGGTTGAGATGCTTTGTGATGATGTAAAAACAAACAACTTTTCATGAGCAAAGTTTGTATAAATAACAACAAATGTCACATATAAGCCCTTGTATTCTCATACATTTTTCATAAACACTCTTTTATCTTAATGAGGAAAGCATTCAAGCCTGAGATTTCCTAACTGTGATTCTAGAATGGCCAAGTTTTAAGCTACAATAAGATAGAGAGAGAAGCTATAAGCAAAATATTAAAAACAGAAAGAATAACATTGGACGACCACTATGATCTTATAATATGGGAGATTTAAAAATTTATTTTTAAAAAAAACAAAATCAACAACGGCAGCAACAAATAATTTCGTTTTCTAAATTATACATTCGAATAAGTTATCGTGAACAAGGCACTAACTAAGAAAAAAATAATCAACTAAGCTCAAAAAATTGGAAAATGGACAGATTGTAAAATTTACATTTCTCATCATTGGATTTCCAGGTCTTTAAAAACTACATGTGATGCCTTATCAGAACCGTTATTGATGGTTCTACTCATAAAGGTATTGTTGCTAAGGATCCTCGCAAAGGCACTCTTTGATCGTGGAATTGATGGAGGCCTATTGTTTACTTCACTGATATAATTCTTACTGACAAGATCTTCAGATATGTTTTTGATAAGATTCTCAAATCGGCGCTTGAAAGTTGGATACCTTGAGATGGATTTGGTAATCCCCCGGAGCCTGACAAAAAAAGATAGGATAATGAAGAAACAGAACAAATAGGGAATAAACAAAATTGAAGCTATACAACTCCCAAGGATCTTTTAAAAGTTCTTGCAACTTACCTTCGAGCTAATCCATCAAGTTCAGCTCGCTTGAGCTCTGATTCAGGTGGTGGACCAATATTTGAATTTTTCAACCTCAAAGGATCACCACTCAGCAGAACTAATTTGCAAAGGTAGTCTTCTTCTTGTTCAGAAAGGTTTTCTGCTGCGATCTGATCCTTGATAATCAATAGGGGGTTGAAAAACCAATCAAAAAATGTGTCTTTTGGTCTGTTTGTGCTTGTTATCTCAGTAACATTGTCGCCTACATCAATGGATTACCAAAAAAGGATTTCTTTAAATACTGTCACAACATTTAAAATTGAATTAAAGCAAACGACACACTAAATGCAAAAATTAAAAGTAAGCTACTAATACAGGGAAAGTCGTTAAACTTACCTAACAATATACCCCCAGAATTGGCTTTTGCGGAGCGCAGTAATGCCTGAAGAAGGCAATAAGCTGGTAAGCCAATGCTTATCACTGTGTTCCCACTATTCAACTTAGCATCTTCAAGGTCTTGATATGTTATCAGTCCTTCAGAAACCAGCCTTTCTCCGTGATGTTGACATTCTTTAAATAAGCTATCGATTAACTACACAAATGGTTCAAAAAATTTCATTCAGCACCTTACCCATGATTTAAACAAGGGGATGCATCCGGAGATAGATTTTATAATAAGCCCCAGCATAGTGTCACACACGCAGATAAAAATGCAAAATTCCATTCCATAATGAAACATCCCGAAAAGGCCAAACTAGATATATGCATGGTACCTCAAGTGGCTTAAACTCCCTTAAAGGATTATTTATTGAAACCGTGCGGGACGGAGGATTTCTGAAAGAGCTGGGCCTTGAGAAAGAAGATGCACGGGAAGTGGTCCGCGATAGTACACCCTTCTTTCGGTAGTTAGGTCTGTCAATATCATAAAATTGTGAAATTATGTCAGCCAGCACTATAGCTCCCTACAAAAGCCAATAAATCTTAAAATGCTGAGTAGAACCTTGGAAAGCAGGATCCTTCTGGCATGTCAAGAATATCATTACTGTATTCATCATATATGGACAAGGATGCAACAATATAGCAAAGCCCAAACCATACAGAGGACTCCTGCAATCCAAACCCCATAAAATCTATTTTATAAACATATTAAAAAGTAACAAGGACATCAGAGTAAATATCAGTATATGATATGATGTCAAGGAATGACCTGATAAACAACCACCCCAGCAAAAGCACCAATAAAGATACTGCACATAAAAGAGGCCAGTACCGCACCAAAAACAGCCAATGGCCACAGAAGGATAGCAAGACCTGCAAATGGCACGCATATAGTTTCCAAGAAAGGGCCTTCCCGACCAATTAGGTCATGAAACAAACGTTGCCACCCCTTAAAGAGCATGTAAATGCTTTTAAATCCAGCAAGAATCGAGATCATTAGCATATCAACAGCAAAGCCAAGAGCTCCCACAATAACAGCAGCAGGAAGATAAAGCAATCTGCAAGAAAGTTAAGAAAAAGCTCTGTCAAAGCAAAGAATGTTAACTACCAACTGCATTAACACATAGATCACGTGGTAGACCACAAGGGCAAATCAAGCAAAATGAGAAACAATAAATGAATAAATCTACTTGAATACAAAAGCATAACTGGACTACTATGGTCTTTTCTCCACATCCTCCCCCCAACCCACAAAGCCATTCCAAAAACATTTCAAACTTCCCATACATGTGGTTTTCGACATAATCCCCCATCCACAAAGACATTCTCTACCACAGAAGTTGGTTTTATTTGTTGAAAAATAAATAAAGTTAGAAACAGATGTGCGGTGGAGTCAGACAACAAACCTGATTTCAAAGTATTTCCCATTTGGAGATTCGCGTCGTAGATCATCCATAAATGAGAAGTAAGAATGGTAACAAACATCTCTAAAATCCCTGACAACGTTGACACAACCTTTTAGAGTGCTCCAAGTTCCATCCTGCAAATGTTGAAAAAAAAAGAATCTCTCTTATGGAAGCAACAAGAAAAGAATGATTGGTAACATAAAATAAAATAAAATTTATGTACTGCACAATCATAGTCATACATAAAAACAGTGGAAAAATCGATCTGTCTTCCCTTCTCCAACAGCTTCAAAAGTAGCAAATGTTGGTGAAAGAAATCCATATAACACCCCACCCACAATACTTCCAGCAATACCAACTACAAGCCATGATATCAAAATAACAGGTAGCACGCATATGCAGAGCACAATCTTCAGAACTGGCCCCAGTTGTTTAGATCTGCTCATTAAAGAAAAAAGCAGATAAGAACATGATAAACTTATTCTTTTTACTTTTCCTAAAACAATACGAGAATAAGATTTTATAAACAGAATAATGAAACAATAACATGAAAAGGCAGACTGTGAAGGAGAGCACCTCACAACACAATGATAGGTCCAGACAATGTGTACTGGCCAAAGACCCAATATGATAGCCGCGTTTCCAATTGATATGATCAGGCCGACGATGGGGCCTATAATGAAACCTGAAATAACAGTTTGGTATAAGTTTTGGGATGCTTATATGAAGCCATTCTCACCGTTCAACTATTGTTGCTTGAATTATTCCTCAACTTGTGCACAAATTGACTATATTGACAGACCAAATACCAAATTCGGAAATTCATAAATATTTAAATTTAAACTAATTTCTCAATATAAAAAATCAATCAATTTCATCATTTATAAAATACATGATACATCACCATCAAGGTATGACTATTTGTTAGTGGATAGCATGCATGAAGCTATCTTCACGAGTTATAATATAAACATGAATGAATTGCTTATTCTGCTAAGAAAATTAAACAAATAGGACACTAACAATTGCACGAGGAAAGAATAATAGCACAGAGAAAAAACAAATATCAAGAAACCACATCCTATGCTTAATTGGCAGATAAGGGCATGAAGAACAGAAGAAGACTGCTGCAGAAAGCACAATACTGATTACCGAAGACATAATTTCTATAAAATAACAATAAAAATTCAACAACAAGTACAACAGCAAAAAAAATAAATAAACAACAATAAACAAAATCGAAACAAATTACTTTTCGTTTGATGTATAGTAGGAAAATAAATATTGCTGGACAAACTAATTGTGCATTAAATTTCTCTACTCAAACTATAAAGATTTTTTATTTTTTTTTATTTTTTATTTTACCAAGTAAGATTCATAAAAGCTAAACCATACAACCAGATAAATAGCTAGAGAACAACAAGGATATAAAACAGAAAAAAAAGGAGCAAAAATTTGAAGAACAAGAAACAAGCTACACCCACTCACCTTTAATGTTGCCCAGAATAAAAAGCCCAATGAAGTAAGGCAGGAAGCAGATAAAGTTCCACAAGGAAGCTAGAAATCCCCGTGGAGGTTCCATCTTTCTCTTTAATGCTCACCAAGCCAGATCTCCCCAAAATCACTAGAATAAAAACACATCTCAAAAAATCAATTCCAATTCTTCCCTGGAAGCACCTAAAAAACTCATGCCTAAAACAATAAACAGCATAAAACCATAAAACAATAGCAAGCTCGAAACACCAAGTTTCCTCAGACCCATACCAGGAACTTTGCTTTGGCACCAAATATTCCCCCCCCAAAAAAAAAAAAAAAAAAAAAAAAAAAAAAACTGTAAATCTTTTCTGCTGTGGCACCAAATGTTATGAGCCAATAAAAAATTATTTAAACAAAAAAATAAATAAATAAAAAAGGCAACAGATGGGTAATCTCGATTAAAGCTCTCATTTTTATATTCGTTTGAGTTTGAAATGAATAAAAATTTGACAACTTTCACATGGGCTTTTGTGGAAATGATTGAAAGACGGTTGGGAAAACGTTTTGAGGCTACAAATTGGGAGAAAGAAGAAGGATCATGGATAGAGCAGTTATTGTCAAAAAGAGTTAAAAAGCTACGAGCAAATAGAGAAACAAAAAGCACTATACTTTTTTGAACCGCTTACACTAAAAGCAAAGCAACTTGGTTTCTGTTCCTCTGTGAGTCCCTGTTACTTCATGTAGACAACAAAGATAATTAAAATAAAAAAATATTCCCCAAAAATCGATAATTGTGAGTGGCAGAGACTAGCAGTCAATGGAGTCTTATTATTATTTACCACCCAAATCCAAACCCAATGAACCTTGTTTTACCGCCAGCAAGAAAGACGTGTTTACAAATAATTCCATGTTAAACTTACCAAGCAGTGACTGATTTTTCACACTACGTGGACACACCCCATTGGGGATTAACAAAACCAAAGCTTTGGAAGTTGTAATAAATGACTCTTGTAGTCTCCGACTACGCTGTTTGAGCAATGCAACGTACTCGCCCTCAATGCAGGCGATTGTCTGAAACACCGTTGAGTTGGACGGTTAGATTAAGACTAGAAGGGCGAGTGATAATTCAGCGCGTAAGATTATAATTGAGTACTGTTCAGTCACCGGTATGCTTGTCTACTGGGCAAAATGGGCCTTTTTCACATTGACTCCTTGTGCCCCTCTCTCTTCTCCGTTAAGCCAAGCGGTCAAAAGCGCGTTCAATTGGGCATGGACAACTGCATGATTATAAAGGCCCATCTAAATCTTTTTTTTTTTTTTCCATTAAAAAATATTTTTTTATACTGTCAAAAAAAAAGGATTTTTTATTTTTTGTATTATCTAGCTAAAAATAAAAATATCTTGTTTTTTTTTTTTTGGAAGAACAAAAAAACAAAAAAAAAAAAAAATCTTTATAATGAAAATTCCCTTTCGCTTTATTATACTTTTGGATAATCGGAACCCTTCAAATTTACATATCCAACTAAGATAAAAATCGGATAAGAGAAGATGATCAGAAAGAATATTTTACAGAATATTTTCTTTTTAAAATTTTTTATATTCTATTTACTTTTAGCAAAATTTGATTGTTAACATTAGTTGTGTCACGTCCTTAGGTGACATTTTGTTGTATTATTTTGAAAATTAATCAATAGTCAATAATAATCAACGTACAAATAGTCAAGTGGAACAAAATAATTGTTTTTTGGCGCCAATCGAAGTTCAAATATCTCACATAATTTTCTGACCAAAAAAAATAATAATAAATAAATTTGATGATAAGAAATGGATAAAATAAGCAATCAAAATCCCACATAAAAAAATTTATTTTAATTGAAAATTCCTTTATCATTTGTAAAAGTACACATGCGATAAACCTTGAACGGTAAAACCAACAATATCATAAGCAGGTTTTTGAAAAGCTATGTCAATCATAAATCATATATGGTTTCTTGTAAAAAAAAAATAAATAATAAATCATATATGCTATAATTGCTACCCAAATTTGGAAGATCATATCATACGATTTAATTAAAGGCATTTGAAAGATTACATGGTCATACATATTCTTGCAAATCTTGTACCTGAATATTGGTTAGTGGACCATAGAATACCATCATATCTTTTTCTTTCTTTCCAAAAAAAAAAAAAAAAAAAAAAGAACCATATTTCAATCAGGTTGGGAGCACAAAGACGAAAGGTATAAAGCAACTACCTAAGAAATATTAGCAAAATACACAATGCTGGGTTGTCCCCATTAGAGGTAAAGCAACAAATTCAATAATTTGTTTTGTGCAAAACAAGCTAAAAATAATAATATTTATATATATATATATATATATTTTTTTTTATTGATGTTTAAAACAACGTTATCCATCAAAAACATGTTAATAATTTCACAGATCAAAAGGAAAGAAAAAGAACTATTCTGTTGAATTTATAATATCCAAGTCATGCCCCACTGACAAGGTGGGAAGCAGGCAGCAAAATATGGATCCACAACATGTTAATTGTTATGATTAGGGGACTTTTTAATCATGCTGCCAGATTGGTTCTCAAATCAGCTTCCATTTTATAAAAACAAAAAATCAATTCCACTAATGGTATTTGGACAAAACTTACAATGCTCGTCACGTTTTGTTTGGTTGATCTTGGTATTGTGTGTATTAAATGACAGTGATCTTTTTCCTTCAATAAAGTTGATTTTAGAGTCAATCATTCAACTTCAAAATCAATAAAGATGAAGATAAATGAATCTTCTTTTCTTTTCTTTCTTTCTTTTTTTAATCTTTATAAGTTACTACAATTTGAAACTTGTCCGCTTTTTCCTCCTCAGGATTTTGTCTCCATTGATAACAACCGTATAAATGTTACCCTGTTGTCTCTTTAGTATTACTAATTTATAAACAATAACGTTTACGTTCTGAAGCAGATTTCTTATATTGCATAGAAGAAATCTGCAAATGAAGCAGTAAACAAAACTTAAATAGGAGAAGAAGCTGAATATTATAAACAAAAGACAAATGTACAAGGTATTTTGAATGAATCAAATGTCTCACACCTCACGGCACCAAATGACTAATTTTTTTTATATTTGGTTTTTTGGGGTCATGGGATGTATATTTTCTCTCTGTCAAATGGTTTAGTCCTCCTTGTAAATCCGTCAACGCACAAAACTGAATCAGTTTTCCTTTTTTTGCACTTTTTCTTTTTTATCGCGTGGCCGGGCTCCTAATAATTTTACATCAATAGTAGCCCCATAAACTTGTGATGACTCAATCACTGTATCATAAGCCTTGGAAGAGAGTCGAAGACCCTCATTTTGAGCCCTCAAATATAGCTCATATGCAAGCCTTGGTTTAGAATCCTTTGCTAGCGCCTCAATTAGCACTTCATATGTAACCTCATTATGTGAAACATTCTGAACTTTCATGCGGTTAAACCATTCATATGCTGCAGTGCTCATTCCATTCCCTGCACAACCACTGATAATGGCATTGTATGTGACGACCGTCGGCTCAATGCCTGATGAAACCATCTCATGAATGACAATATCAACCATATTAAACTTTCCTTGTCCGGCAAAAACTGAAGCCATAATTGTGTAGGCATACACGTTTGGCTTCACACCCACCTTAAGCATATGCTCCCATACACGGCGGGCCTCATCATACAGTTTTCCCTTTTCAAGAGCACTAAGTAATGCCCCATAGGAAATGATTGTCGGTTTTTGACCTTGTTCCACCATTCTCCTAAAAATCTGCACGGCAGCAGAAGTTTGTGAAGCCTTGGAACAGGCAATAAGAACTGAATTCCATTCCTTACTACCAGGTTTAAGGCCTTTCTCTTCCATCTTGTTTAGCAACCTTACGCCCCATTTCCAAATCCCTCTCCTTCTAGCTGCAGTCAGAAGAGTATTGAAATGAGACACTACTAGCTCATATGACATGTTATTTGGCTTTGGCCCCTTGTCCAACAAGTCCTCGTAGATCTCCAATGCTGTCCACCACTTCTTTGCCTTACCCATCAACCAAATAACATGGTTGCATACAGACAATCTTATCTCAGAATGCCTTTCTCTTATCCTATTATACAATTCTTTTGCCACGATATGATGTTCTTCACGGGTACAAGCCCACATAAGGCGCTCATGTTCTGATTGACCAAGTGGAACCCCTGCATTATCCATTTCTATGAGAAGTTTTAACACCTTGATGCTTAAGTCGTCATCCTTAACAAGCCAGGACCGCATCACTTGGTAGCAAACCCTTATTGTAAAGTTTTCAAGCTTAACAAACTCATTTTCCCAATCTTCGTCAGCATCCTTACCTATCTCCCCTTTATCATACTTTTCTCTAATCTCGATGAAGAACTTTAAAGCTCCATTTCCATCTTCCATTCTTCGATAAGCCAACAAGGCTGTAGAATAGGACACTGGAGATGGGGTCAGGCCCTTCATTTGAATCTCCTCAAAAACATTAAGAGCCTTAGTAGCTCGCCCTTGCTCTACGTAAATGGCCATCATGGTGTTGTAAGTTACAATATTGGGAAGCACCCCTTCCTCAGCCATATCATTCAAGACTTTTTCCATTTCTCCATATTGTTCAGATTGCTTTAGTGCACCCAGTAGACTATTATAGATGAATAAGTTTGGTGCAATAAAACCATTAGTCTCTTCCTTCTTTCTCTTAAGCCACTTTACAAGAGCAAAAGCAGAATCAAAAATCTTGTCTCTCCCAAAACCCTTAATCATTGTTGAGTATACTTGAAGGGGCAACTCACCCTTGTCCTTGAGAATATCTTCCACATCATCTGCTGTTTTAGCAAGCCGCAAGCTCCATGCTAATGCCCGGACATCAATCCTACCACTTTCTCCTTCCCCACCTTCTTCCCCACTAAAATCTTCTGTTTTCTTATCTTGCTGGTCAGCATTATCATCATCATTATTATCTCCAACTTCCACATCATCCAAATTCTCCACCACCCTATCTTCTGAACTGGATTCTTCTTTAAGGAACTCATTGGCAATTACTTGCTCTTCCGATGCAACCAAGGCACCTAAACAACTTTTCTTAGGCTTGCAAAAGCGAGCAACTCTAATCTTAGAGTAGCCAGATAGAAACCCACATCCCAAATCACATTTCGGCCTCCCACATCCAGCAACAGTAAAAGTGCTTGAAAGTAATAACAAACCGCTACTTCTACCATGAGTAACAGGAAAACCAAGATCCCAAATCTTTTTCCTTCTCCCAGAAGAATAAGTTTTAAGAGAAGAACCCAGTTCAAAGCTCAATTGGGGTATCATCCATGATTCACCCATGGAGGGTAAAGTGCTTAAAGTTTGCATTTTTCTATAAATTCTATTTCTACAGCTGAAAAGAATAACACAGAATTGAAAATCTTCTCAATGGGTAAGGGGGCATAGCTCATATTATGTTATTTCCAGTAAAGATTCTATCTTTTTTATAATGAGAAATGGCAAAACGCCTATGAAAACTTTCTGAGTTTAGTTCTGAATGTATAAACTCTTCGTCGATTGGAAGAGACGAAAACATACCTGACCCATCAGCGAAGACAGAGAGATAATAAATTTGCAAAATTTGCTTTCGCTCGTTACACTTGGGTCAATCCTTGAACTGCAATTGCGTTTTGGTTTTTCTTTCTCAGTGCTGCTTGTCTCCCCTAGCCATTCAGTTGGGTAATTGCAACTAGCGGTGAACAAAAATCACAAAAAATAATAAATAAATAGTAATTAAAAAAAGTAAATTGGTGGGGCGATAAAGGCCCAAAACTTTGAGCCGAATGATGTGAGATACAAAACTTTAATGGGCCAATGCTTGCACTTTACTTTGCGCCAACATTCGAGGTAGATACTAATGGGCTCACAGGATTTGGGGCCCCAACAGATTGTTTTCTTCTTTTTTTTTTAAATAGTAGGTAATATAGTACTTTACACACAACAGTAATATTCTATTAGTTGATTACATTGTTCGATTGACATTTTCGACTATATGTAATTTATATGAAAATTATTAGTGATTCAGTGTGGGCAGATTGCTTAAACCCTGGATAAAATGCGTTGCATTATCAATTTTTTAGTTTTGAGAAATTGCCTATATGTTCAATATAAGATAGAGGAGAGAGTAAACTAAAATTTTTACAAACAATATGATCATGGTGTCCCTATTCAGGCAGTGAACCAATCACTGTGATTTAAACTTAAATTTACAGCAAAGATGGAAGCAAGGCTCTTGGTGAGATCATATACTTCTTTTATTCTAACTTGATTATCAAATTTGGTAGACATGTTTTCGATACTTGATGAACGCTATATCTAAATTTCACCCCCAAAAAAAAAAAGTTTTAATTATGTTATATCCAATTACACCAGATCTTGAGGTACCAACTTGGTTCTACATTTATTGCATGTTTAGACAGATCGAATATACTTCATATATATACAGTATATCTTCATGATTAGCATTATTCAAGTCTTTAGCAATTCTTTATGAGCTAGTATTTAAAATAAAGCATATTAATGAATTCATTTTGTCTTTGTTTTTTTATCTGCCAATAAGATTTTGTTCTAATTCTAAATAGTAGTGTAGTACTGTTAATAAAATAATGTAAATAATCAACTGTCATGCATAAGAAAACAAGTAGAGAGGAAGAGAGAGAGATGATGCTTCGAAATTAACAATAACCAGCTAGCTAGCTAAGCTATATATATATATATATATATATATATATATATGTATATATGAATATGATTGAAAGGCTGAGGCCGAAATAAAATTTTACCTAATGAAAATTGATATGCGCATGATATCTTGGTATATCTTCTTATCGGGCATACCAACAAGAAGCATATCTTATGGGATGTGTGAAAGAATCAATCTTGTGCTGCAGATTCACCATGTTTTCACGTGTACCATTCCAACCATATGTTTAAGTCCAAGTGTCTAACCCATTTGTTTTTACTTCAATTTCATTTATAATTTTTTGTGGGTTTTACTTGCTTATCATTAGTCAATAATCTAAAAGTTTTTAAGTTTAGTTAATATATATAATTTAGTTGACAAACTTGACAAAGACCACATGTTCTTCGACTCATCTCCATCTAATCCTTGTAATAAATAATAAATGATCGGCAATTTATACATATATATTATATATATACACATATTATAAATACAGCAATAATTATATACAAATTTTATCTACGGAAATTCATGTCGGCTTATCAATAATGCTGATTGAGATACATATATGAATATATATGTATTAATTAACAAAGTGCAGTCACCTCCATATATACCCAAAATCTTATAACTGCTATATGATATGGAAAGAACATGCACGCAGGAAATTGAAAAGTGCAAAGATACATATCTGTATAATTGCTGACAATGAAGTTGTATATATCGATACATGCCATAAAGCCCATACTAGGATGATTCATGCATGCATATCCTAATAACATGAGAAATATGTTAATATTCCAACATTTGGGCCCATCACCCACACACACACACACACAAATCCACTCTCTGTTGCTTCAAATTTGATTTTTCTCAACATATACATACAATACATCGAACATATAATGAACCCATCATAATATACATATAAATTATATATATTTATATATAACATTTGGGGTGTGTCTTTGGTCTTGAAACCTTATTACCATTTTGCAGCTTTTTCCTCTGCAGTAGTTATCCTACTTCCATGTCTTCCACCATGTATGTGTACTTGGTATGGATCTAAATGGCATTTCATGATTATGCAGATCTAGAAGCTGAAAAATCATAAAAATAAATAAATAAATAAAGCTGTAATCAAGTTTCATGCACATTCATATATATATAGCAGCTTATTGAACACTACTTTTGGAAATATACTTAAGGATAAGTTATAAGATTCCTTGCGCGTTTAGTAGAATCTTCATTGTATATATACATGGATAAAATTCATTGTGTACATTTATCCTTTAATTTGGGAAGAGAAAGTGCTTTTTTTACTCTATAGTAGAAGACAATAATCTGAATGTGTAGAAGGGGAGGAAACCATTTTTGAAGAGAGAGAAAGAGAGAGAGAGAGAGAGAGAGAGAGAGAGGTGTTTTTCTAAGCGAGTTCCACATGGGTTGATACCTTTTTTCTCATATAGATTAGCCAACCACCTAGTTTGAAAAGTAAAACCCAAATAGAAATCTTATAAGACCCACCTAACTCATGAACCGAAAACCTAACCAAAACTATGAAGCTGTCCAAGTAAAGACAAATTCGCTTTTCTCTTCCTTTTGTTTATTGTAACATATATTCCGGGCAACATTTTAGATCTCTAGCTATCTCTTTGATTTTAAGGAGATAAATATTGTTTATACTTTGTTTGGGCAATCAAATAATTAAGATAAAAGCTACATATATAATTAATTAACATAATATTCTTTTTGTTAAATTTGTATTAGCTTTTTTTTTTTTTCTCTCTTTTCTTTTTTCCCCTTAATCTTTGTTTGTACGTGGTACATTATATGATCATCATGATCTAGTTAAGAATATAGTTTTAGATACAAAGAAAGATACTATGTTGAATGAGCACATAAAACCAGGTTTGATTTTGAAACTCAACTCATGCTTTCGAATTAATTACCACGTCGCACTAATCTTAAAACTTTAAGCGTGCAAAATGCGAAAAACTAAAAATGATTCCAAGATTTTAGGACCAGGATATATGGTACAAATGCATTTATAGATATTGGATCTTGAACCGATGTATTTGACATTTGGTCTTGCAATTACACTTTTCGATACAGAAATTACACAGTACAGACGAATTTTAAGCTTATTTTATTAGTATTGAAGAATAATATTGAGAAAAAGATAAAGTCTTTACCATATTAAAAGAAGAGAAACATAAAAGAAAAAGAATATAATCATGGGCATGGGCATGCAAGAAGGGGAAAAAGAAGAGGGTCCTTTGTTGTCTGTTTTTCTCCTTAACATTATTAGGGGTTTTAATTTCCAAACAAGAAACGGTTTTCAAACCTAGTCATAGAGTGGAGTACTATAAAAAAGCTTAAAGGAACCAAATAAAAAAGAACTTAAAATACAAAAATATGCAATAAAATAAGAAAAAATGAAAGGACCAGCCGACCAATCGATGTCATAGTGTTTTGGCCCGTTAATCAAGCAAAGCGTGTTTGAAAGCAACCACTGCCCCATGTGCCTTAGCACACCCCATAAAATCAGCATAACAAAACTATTGCCCATTCTTTCTTTCCCCACCTGTCATTATCTTATTCGCCATTTTTACTCTTACTTTGGGCGGCTCATTGTGTTTTTTTATTCATTATTGGCTTTGTAATTTTGTCCCATTGCACGCTTTCTTACTATTATATAACCTTCCATCCCCATCACTTTCTCTTCCCCGCCCTCTTGAGAGCTTTGAGAGGAAAAAAGAAAGACAGAAAGCAAGTGCTAGAAAAAAACAAAAAAAAAAAAATGATGAAGCTGAGGTCAAAGAAGTTCTACAGAAGCATTTCTTCTTCCAAGCTAATTGGCAGCAACAACAACAGCAATAAGCAGAATAACAAAGGAGGAAACGAAAATCAGAATAACAGAGGTGGAAACGAAAATCATCAAAAGGATCACAACAACAATATAATTAGTGAAATCAAATGGGAACTTCGACCAGGCGGTATGCTTGTTCAAAGAAGAGAAAGTGGTCAAGGTGTTGGAGAGGGTTTGATCACCATTAGAGTCTCGACTGTGTCCAAATGGCATGACATCTCTATAGAACAAACTTCTACTTTCGGTAAGCTTATAACTCTTTCATCTATCTCTAATTCAATATCAAACACATTCAAAAAACCAACCCATTAAATTTTCACTCATATTAAAAAAAGGATTTCTGACAAATTCTTAATTTATTTTGGCGATTGATTTCAGGGGAATTGAAGATGATTTTGTCACTGGTAACTGGTTTGGAGCCAAAAGAACAAAGAGTATTGTTCAAAGGGAAAGA
Source organism: Ziziphus jujuba (assembly GCF_031755915.1). Lineage (NCBI taxonomy): Eukaryota > Viridiplantae > Streptophyta > Magnoliopsida > Rosales > Rhamnaceae > Ziziphus > Ziziphus jujuba. Next base: position 32,233,789 of record NC_083382.1, on the reverse strand, counting down.
AAGAGAAGATGGTGAATATTTACACATGGTTGGAGTTAGAGACAAAGACAAAGTGCTTCTGCTACAAGATCCTGCCATCAAGGAGATGAAGCTCCACGCCTTAGCCACTGCTCGTCGTACCATTAGTGTATGACACTGATTAATTAATTAATTAATTAATTAAACATATATAATTAATTAATGTTTCTTTGCTAACCATATAATTTGGGTGGGGGGGGGGGGGGGGGGAAGGAAAACATCTAATTAAAATTTAATTTAACGTGGGTGAGTGTGTATTGTCTACTTAGCCTAGTTTGGTTAGATTAGGGACTTAAAACTTTAAAAGTCCCGAGCGGTGATTAAAAAAATTGTAAAAGCTGATGCATATCCTCAGTGTGCTTGATGATCAACGAGGATGTAGTTGATTCCCCTATGTATTGTTGTAAATCTTTTCTCAAGTGGTTCTTTTCTGCCTACTGGCCAACCAAACAAAAATTATTAGTGCTGGCTTTTCTCTGTCATTTTCTGTTCTATCATTTGTATATATATTAATTATTAAGCCCACGCGTGCATGCCGACACTAAATATTATGTTAAGGAAAGTGAAAGGTTGCCTTAAAGTTTGCAACACAAAAAGGCTTCCACTTTGTGGTTTTTTTTTTTTTTTTTTTTGGGTTTTTCTCCTTAGATTTTAAGATTGCTTGAGCTCAAAGGGAGTTTCAAGAGGTGCCCACAATAGATTTTTTTTTTTTCAATTTTTATTTGATTTGATATAATAATAAGTTGAAATTAATGTATTAATAGATTGAAACAATGCATTCAAAGTGGTAGGGGAATTGGGGTCCCTTGTCTGGTATTCCATGATTCCTTCTCTTTGTTGGAACAAACATTCGTTTCTGGTCTGGGGACGAAGCATTAATATTATTACTGATTTCATTAACTTTTGGCATTGTTATATTTATTTGCAAGTGGTAGCACCATTAATTAGCGCCCAGAAGAAAGTTTTTTATTTCGAACTTGCTTAGATGGGATTTGTTAATTTCCAAGCAATTAGAAGAGTAATAAAGTATCTTGAGAAACTCCACTAAAAGGCCTTCAAGAAGTCCATGCAACTGGCATTAACGTTCTTCTATTCATCTCTGAGAGAGAGAGAGAGAGATCTTCCATTAGGCCTCTCCACTCAATTCTAATACCCAATATTTTGGAATTGGGTATTGGCCTAGTACATCTTCATGGGCTGGAAGAATGCCATATCATTTGTGCTTCTGCTTGATGTTTCGGCCCAACATCAAACTTTGGTCATTAGTTTTTGGGTCTAGTCTTTTTTTATGGGCTGGAAGATACCCATGCTGCGCTGATTTTCGTTTTATTTGTTTATTATTTCTCATTTTCCTCTCGTTCTTGTAATTGTTAATAACCAATGTCCAACATTGCAAAATTTATTTTTGGTCTTTAATTTTGGAATGGCAAAGCTTCAAAATTGTGCTCATCCTGATAAAGCTATTATGTCCATTCCTCACTCAAGCTTCTCCCCACAATAAAGAAACCAAAATTTAAGAAGGCATTTTTTGCAAGAAACAATCTCAAAACACATGCACAAGCAATATTCTTCAATCTCCAATTGAATTTGTAAAAGAAAATGGAAAATGGGATGCTATAGAATTCAAGTGAAAAAGAAAAAAAAAAAAAAAAAAGCCTTATTCATTACAAATTAGCATATTGCATTCCATTATACAGAAAGAGTAGACATACATTAAACAACAAAGCAAATGCACACATCATCAACCAATGACCAAAAAAACACAACACACTTTGTTACATTCTTTTGACAGTCTTAGTTTCTTTCTCAACCCTCAGTTTCCTTCAATCTGAATCACCTTTTTCTCAGGTTTCTTCAGCTCCTGCTTAGGAACAGTCACTGTAAGAACACCATTCTCCATGGATGCCTTAATTCCATCTGCCTTGGCATCATCCGGCAGCGAAAACCTCCTAAGGAACTTGCCACGGCAACGTTCAACACGGTGCCATATATCCTTGCCACTATCATCATCCTTCTCCACATTCCTCTCACCGCTTATTTGAAGCACTCTGTCTTCATCAACCTCCACTTTCACATCCTCTTTCTTCATCCCAGGAAGGTCTGCTACAAAGACATGGGCTTGGGGGGTTTCCTTCCAATCTGTTGGGGTGCTAAGAACTGGACACTTATTCACCATTGAAAGAAAAGGGTCCAAAGTCTCTTCACCAAGAAGTTGGGAAATAAGAGACATGCTTGTGGATTGGATTGTTTATGTATGAGAAAAAAGGTAGCAAATTGTGTGTAGCTTTGAATCCGATGAGTGATTTTGTTGTGAGGGAGAGTAGCATATACTAGAACCATATTTATAAATGAAGGATTTTGAAGTTTGGATGGGTCTTGAACTTTCTTGACTCTTCACCACACTATTATTGATTAGAAATCTTCTACTTCTACCATCTTCGGCAAGTTTATCGCCTTGAACATTCTTTTGCCTTCTTCAATCATCCTTTACCTTTTTGCCCATTTTCAACCCCCACCAAACACATATAAATTATATAAAAATAATTAAAAATCACTAATTAATTAAAGACCTCAATGTAAAATTGATTATTTTATTTTGTAAGTTCTAGCTGATAACAGTACTTTTGGTTCGTATGTTAAACCCTTTTTCATTGAAGGATTCCTTCTTTTTTTTTTTTTTTTTTTTTTCAAACTTGAGTATATGCTAATTGCTAATACTTTATGTGTAAGACCATTAATCAAGTACAATTTACTTTAAAATAAGGTGTTACTAATATTTTTTTGGCTACGAAAAGTGAAAACACTAATCTGACCAATAAATGTCACTATCCAAATACGTAAGGCAAGGTTAATAAAAAAACATGTATCTATCAACTACTGTTTTGCACCAGAATCTAGAAACTCAATTTACCAAATGAAAGAATCTAGAACTCACTAGCTAGAGAATACCTCTTTTGTCGTTTCCTTATATCATTAAAGATCAGATTCACTCAAAGTGAATGGTTCCCATATACGAACATAGAGTGAGCTCTAATATGATACTTAAGATAGCTTCCAAAGACCATGACTTACATTTAAATTGACAGAATTGGGGGTCTGGCTCCGTGCATAAAAGTCCTCTAGATTGAACAAACTTACCGCTTAGTCCAAAGCTTAATCTTGTAGTGTCATTTTTAGACAATTTATTCTCCATTTTGATCTCTAATTTAATTTTATCTTTGTTGCCATTCCTTTGATTGGTCAACACGTGACAGGGAACCCTACCTGAAAAAATATCTCTCAGCTAAGAAAGATACATCTATACATAAACATAAGTAGGCATGGGTTCTTATGCTTTCAAAAGGACACAGACGGAGTTAATTTAATTGGCAAAGTCGTCTATTTGCATAACAGTTGGCAAGCTCGTCTACTTGCATAACAGTAGACTTTGTTAATTAGACCACCAAATATGTGATCTACAGCAAACCTCCTTCGGAAGTCATCTACTGAGAAAATGAAAGGCGAAGAGAGACAAAGAAGACCGTTTACTTAATAAATGTGATGATGTATGTTGGTACTATAAATCAACTTTCTGTCAATTGAAACTACTTGTTTCACAATGACTTTTACCAACTTTCTGACTATCCAAACAACATGACCGGCAATCAAGCTCTCTATTTCCCATTTCGTATCGAAGAATTGATCATCTTCCAACATCTAAAGCATCAATATTATGTGTTTTTGGGGTTTCGTTTCTTTTATTTTCTTTGCAGACTTGGTTGAATGATCAATAGACGTTTTTATTGACAGAAGATAGAGAGCACAACTGAGCATACACTGAGGAAAAGCTTGTGTTTGAGCAGTTTTGTGCTCTCTTTTCTTCTGTCAATGCAACTTTCATTGATGCGTTCTGCTATCTCTCTATCTTGAACACTAAGGTAAGGCATATATGCATATGAAAAATTATGTCGTATTAGCTTTTTCTTCTCTCTTCTGACGTCCACCATGAAGATTTCCTGCTGAACAGGTTCATCAAGGTAGTTGAATCTAAGCCTAATCTCTTTTGTATATCAAGTGGATGTTTTGATGATCATACTAAATAATTGCTGTATTAATATGACTTTTTGCATTTTCAAGATGCTATGATAATGTGTCAGTTGTGGATTTCATTATAAGGGTAACAAAAAGCTGTTATTGTTATCTGATCTGTCTATTTCTTTCTTTTCTTTTTTTTTCAAAAAAAAAAAATGATGAGAAAAATTTTTTTGGCCTAAAAAAACTCTGCAGATCCACTTGTCAATGGAGATAAAAGGGATGATACTAGCAATATCTTCATGCAACTTATGATGGTTTCAAGTATCATAAAGAGCAACTTGACTAAAGTTCACCATGTACGAAGTTCTGTTTCTTTCTTTCATGAAAAAATCTATAGCACTTGATAAAAAAAGACAATTTTTGCAAAATTACAGAAGAAACTGTGCTGAAATGGTCAAAAAGTTTTAACCCTTTTTCAACTACTTTCACGTAAGAGTTACTTTTTATCTTTTCAAATGAAAATCTTAAATTAGTTGCTATCTAATAGAACAAGAAAAAGGAATTGGCTGAAACAGTTCTAAAATGATTATATCTATGTTGCAGGATCAAGCTCAAGGTCTATTCCTTTCATTCTTAATTAAGAGAAAAAGATGTCTAAAACAGAGTTCTCCTTTACTCTGTACACACTCCAAATTTGTCAAAGAAACTAAATTAATACAAGTTGATTAATCTAATCTGCACAATCGACGTGGTCTTAATTAATTCTTTTTTCAATAGTTACAAAATCTCCATTGGCCCCACTTTCCATTTGAGATCAGAGAACCAATCCATTTTTAACAATGCTTAATATTCTATAACCTAAACAAGGATATATAAATCCCTCATAACTCGAGAAAGTGGAAATGGTTGAACAGTGAATGCATGCATAATGCATAGAAGTGCTTAGGCTATTCAAATAATACATTAATATGGACCACTATATATAAACATACTGTTCACTAGCATTTCCATATTTTATAATAAGTATACAAATTGATTCAATGAACTAATAGGATTTAGGATGAACCTTATTCTCATTTACATGTTTCAATACCACTAGTAGACAAATCCTGCTTGTCCTAGTTTTTCTTTCTTTACACTTTTTTTTTTTGTTTTTTTGGGGGGACATAACTCCCATGCTTCTTCGAAAGCCTAACGCAGAATAAATGTGATATTTGATGGTTGGAACCCAAATTACAATTTAATAATTGTTTCTCATACAAAATACTTTCTATCCATTATCCCTTTTTTTTTGTCAAAAATACAAGAAGCTACACAAAATGATTTTCAATAAATTCATTGATGAGACTAAGGCAGGCGTATCATAATTCATGCATGTTTTTTTCATTCCAGCAAAGACAAAGTTGAATGTACAGAGCAATGTCTACCAGAAAAATGGAGCTGCAAGATCAGTATTCTTCTGCAGATCACAGATCAGACGCTTGCAAGTGGTCATCCAATCATATCGTTTGTTGGAATGATTATCTGAATCATGGCATGAAGCTTTGCATTCAAAAGCGACTCTTCCTCTGATCATTATTTGTAAGTAGGCAGTCCCTAAAACTTCAAAAGCACCCTTTACAGATTTGTACATTTATTATTATTATTATTATTATTATTCTTTTGGGTTTTTTTCTTCCATCTGATTTCGCATTGCTGAGGATCACACTCATCTCTTCCTCACTTATATTATCATGTCCAATTGTATAGACTCATCAACTCCTCTTAACGAACCGGCCCTGCAGTTGTCAGAAAAACATGTCAAATTGCAAAATTACATTATCAAAATGCAGAATAACCCCCATTATGAATGTTGAGGACAAGTTGCGTTGAAGCACACAACCAAGTTGAGAGTGCAAAGTCATTCTATTTTGAACCATTCTAATTGGTGAAAAAGCACTAAATTACCCAAACTAAGATTGCAATATATAAAAATACAACGAAAGGAAAAGCTGATGACATGAAGGTGGAATTACCTTCATACGAGGACGCTTCTCAGCGTTGAGCTTTCGAACTTCATAACGTATCCGCTTAGCGAATAGCCTACTCTGTCTCTTCTCCTTGTATCTCAACACGCTTGCCTCTCTTTGCCCCATCTTCCAACCTTCTCTTCCTCCCATTTCCTCTTTCATTTTCAGGCTACTTGCATTACCTCCGGTCTCTGGAACCTTCCATAAATTCTCAGCACTTCCCAATCCATCCATTAGCACCTGCCAGCAGGGTGAAAGCTTATATTAGTCCATTTGTTGTCGCGTTTAATATGATCACAGAGCTTATCAAATTATATATCTGTATCATCTACACCAAAATCTACCATATTTTGTCTTGCAAATTTCTCAGCACAAATCCTCATCCGTGTTTATTTTCCAAATAAAATGAGCATAGCTATGATTGAACAGTGAGGATGAAAGTTCAAACCTCCGCACTGAGCACAACAAGGATTGGTGACCATTATCAAATTGGCCTTGATTAAGTATTAATATGCCACATTAATACCCTAGTATCAGTTAATTTGTTCAAAATAAGATGTATACTATAAATTTTATTTTGTTTTTTTGTTTTTTATTTAAACATTGTTCAATGAGTGACATGTTAAAGTCATGAATACTCAAGATCTAAAAGTGGGTACAGACAAAAAATAAAAATTCTGAGGACATACGCAGAATACAATAGTTCTTGTTATTAATTAATGTTTTTGCTTGCACTATTATATATTATATATGTGCTTTGGAAATCAAACATCAACCATAATGATACTGACATATAATTCAATTCTGTACCAACTTAAATATTGTTGATAAGCAGGAAGGACAAGCAGGCTTTAAAAGGTGCAGTGGGACCCCATAGAAAAAGCGAAAAGTGAAAGGCCTTTGCATTCCAGCAAGCAATGATAAAAACTTCAATCAAAGTAACAATAATAAGAAAAAAACCAACAACAAATTTCATAAGCCCAATATCACAAACGATCTTGAGGCACTCACAGTGCAGCAAATGGAAGCAAATTGATCAAAACAGTACTAAGTTAACATGCACTCTATTTGTGTGTGTGTGTGTGTGTGTGTGTGTTGTGTGTGTGTCTATATATATATATATATAATATAATGATTTAAAAATTAGAAACTGTTTGTTTCGTTTTACTTTTGTCAAATGATATATATTTATATATTTATACATATAATATTATAATTAGGGGGCTTTGGGCCGCCAATCTGATTCTGACTAAAAAGAAAAAATGATAATTTAGGGATTAAAAAAATAAAAAAAGAGAAGAACATACGTTGGAAGATTTGTCGTCCTGCAAATCAGGAACGGTCTGTGGAGATTCGCCATGGACGTAAAGTGGACCCTTATCAGACCAAGCATTCAAGATCCCCTCATAATCAAGCTTCAACGACAACAAACCTTGTGCCGTATTCCGTTTCTGAAGCAAAAGCAAGTCCCCACCTGCACAGTAGCTTGAGCTAGTCTCTTCCTCCACTTCCTTCTTCTCCACCACCTCCGAATAACAAACCCACTTCTCCTCCTCGCTTGAATCTCTCTCCCTATTCCTCATGGCCGTCCGTACCAGAGACTGAGACTCCTCGCTGCAGCATTCCCTTCCTCCCCTGTAAGCAGCAGTGTACGACATTGAAATCGAATCGTCCTCCGTTGACATTGTCGTCGTCGCAGCCACCCCCGCCGCCGCCGTGGTGGTGGTGGTGGAAGTGAGGAGCCCGTTGAGAGTGGCTCCTCCGCCACCTTCGGAATGGAACAGAAACGCGACGTTGTTGTCGTCGTTGATGTCGGCGGCCAGTTTGTCGTCGACCATGTTTTCGGGATGCAGAGGAAACAGATTAAGCTGGTGGTGGCGGGAGGACGACGACATGTTGTTGTTGATGGACGAGGAGTTGGTTGGAGTAGTACTCTGTTGTTGTTGTTGTTGTTGAGAAAGTTCAAGGCGCAGACTGAGGAACTTGGGCTTGCGGGTCTTGGTTCTGGATTTTCGAGCCGGTTTAAGAGATTTGGATTTGGATTTGGATTTGGATGTTGTAGTGGTAGTAGTAGTAGTAGTTTCTGTTCCTGTTTTTGTTTGTGTTGTTGTTGTTTTCTTGATGATGGACCTGGTTCGCAAATAAGAAGGCTTCTGAATACGGAGACCACTGCTGCTCATGTTGCACATATCGATTCGCTTCGTTTGTCTCGCTTTTCTGAGTCTGTTTATGTGACTGTGTGTGTTGGTGGAGAAAAAGCGAGAAAGATTAATGGAGTTGGAGGAGGACATGACCATTTGAAAAGAAAGGGAGTTTTTTTTTTTTTTTTTTTTTTTTTTTAGTTTTTGTCATCAGTCTCTCGTACAGAGAGACGATGAAGCTGACATGGTTTTGCTTTATCGACACGTGGGATTAGATGATTGGATTAAGTAGTGGATTTTATTGTTATCCAGATTTCATTTTGCTGTGGATGGAATTGGTTGAGAGGAGGGTGTATCCGTAATTTTGCAATGGCAGATGAGAGATAGGGGTTCTATTCGGTGGGCCGCTACCTACAACCGGTTACTGTGCAACTGGATCTGAAATCTGAATCTCTCTCTCTCTCATTGTTTGGCTTTTTGATTAGTAATATATTTCGGTGCAGCGATAAAAATATCGACATTAATAAAAATATTAAAAATATAATTTTATAAAAATATTAATAAAAATATTAATATTTATATTTTTATAAATACTGATAAAATTATAAATATTAAATTTAGAATACAGATTTTTTTTATATGAAATAATTAATAAATAAAATAATATAAAAAATATAATAATTAAAATATAAAAATAATAATATAGTTCATAAATATTAAAAATTATTATAAGTACATAAAATATAATGTTTACTGAAATCAATTATAAGTGAAGTATAAGCTGCCTAATTTGAAGCCAGGCCATTCTCTCATCGCAATGTAAGAAAACCTTGTTGATTTCCATGCTTACAATGCCTTTCTAAGAGAATATTGTAGGTAATATCATCTAGAACCACTCCCAAATTAAGCATGGCATCTTAGAGCATATTAGCATTTTTCATCTGTCCTTTCTTGCAGAGTCCATTCATAAGCATATTATAGTTTGCAACACTTGGAACATGCCCATCTTTTTGCATCTTCCTCAGCAAATTAAATCCCAATTTCACATCACCCAATTTACAAAACCGATCAATGATCATCCATCAAAAAGTGTAGTGTAAGTGATCTTGTCAAGCTTCAACCCTCTAATACTCATTGTATCAACAAGCTTTTTGGCTTCTTTTAAAATCCCAACCTTGCAAAGGCATTTATAAGTGTATTATATGTCACAAAATCAGGTTCAATATTTTTCCTCAACATTTCCTGATATGTTTCCATGGCCAAATCAACTCTCCCACACTTGCACTGCCCACCAATCAATGTAGTAAATGTAACATCATTCGGAACCAAACCCCTCTGACACATTTCAATAAACAACTCATTTGCATTGTCCAACATGCATTCCTTACACAATGCACTTATCAAAACACTGTAAGTAAACACATCGGTATATGTTCTACTCTCCTCCATAACTCTCTTCAATCTAAGACCCTCTTCTAAATTCCTTGATTTACAGTACCCATTAATCAAAGTATTGAAACTAACAAGGGTGGGATGCAAACCCCACTTCCCCATTTCATCAAACATCAACTGGGCTTCTTTAACTTCACTATCTCTACACTATTTGTAACTCAAGCAAAACATCATCAACTACAGCAAACAATTTTTGGGTGCTCAAGCTGTGAACCAGTGGAACAAAATTTACAACTTTGTATTTCCCATCAGAGCCAAGACCTTGCTTCTTCCATTGCCTAATTAACTCCAACCAAATCATTTTTCAAATATTTAAAGCATAGAATACAAAACCAAAAAGATATAAAACACTGACCTTTCGAGCTAAAAGTCGATTTTGTGAACTGGGTTTGCGGAGGGACACCGTAAAGCTGAGGAAGGTCGAGAATTTGAGGCTAAAAAACCAAAAGATTTCCACCAAGGCTCATATGAGAGAGGACGGACCGAGATTTCCACCGATAACCGGTTTCTCCATTTCGTTTCCATCAGTATCCACCGGAAAACCTAAACTCCAACCGATTTCTGATGATTCATGTGACATCCTTCGACTCCGGAAACATTTCTCCGACACCCCTGACAAAAACTTCTTCCCTCCTTCTCCTCCCCCCCCCCCCCCTCCCCAATCAGTGTCGCCGGTGACCGATAGACGACATTGTCACCGATATATCGCCCATCTCAACGAATTTTGCTTCATTGCTTCCGTGTGCTTATTTTGTTCTTCGTTATTTTAGTATTTCTCATTTCTAGGCTTTCCTACGATTATTATTATTATTATTATTTAAAATGCAAAAAGGAAAAAAAAATATTTAATTTTTGTTCATTTAAAATTATTTATCAATAGAGTACTATTAGCTATTACCTAAATCGAATCTGTTTACACATCCAATGGGATGGATCAAATGGAAGGAAACCGCCGATTTATCACAACTGTTTGTAAAAGTTGCGAGTTCGGTTCCTAACAAACTTCATTTGAGCTTTGGTATGGTTTTTATGTGTGTATATCATTATGAAAGAGGAGGATAGAAATCGTGGATTGGTAGTTTGTGGACTCCACAGATTTAACAAGACGCAAACTATTAATAGCCCATCAATCCTTAAAATCTAGGCCGATGATACTCACCAACATATTCTTTTTTTGTTTCTGTAGCAAAAAAAAAATCAAATCTGTTTACAAAGTTTCTTTCCTAAAATTAGTATAAGAAAAATTGGATAAATTTGTTTTTGCATGACATTATGATGGTGAATCTAACATAACTCCTATAAGATTAACATTACAAAACATACACTCCAAAATATCTTTCTTTTAACATTGTTATAACAAAAATGGGTCGTTTTCAAATAAATAAATAAAAACTTTTCAATTATTAATTAGTCGTATTATTTGGTGATATACCAGTCAATATTCGACTGCTAACTTTTTTTCTTTTATTTGAGGGTGAAAGATCTCATTTTTGTATTGGCAATTTTATCATTAGAGTATCTCCAATAAAACAAAATAAATTTACTAGATTTAAAATGAAAATATTATTATTTCAATCTAAAAAATCTTATAAAATAAGATGAAATTACAATTTTTTTTTTTTTTTTTGGGGATTCATGATGAAAGGAAAACTTGACTTCTATATTATTAATGATTTATATATTATAATATGTATATATTCGGAGTGGACTTTGGATGTCATATAAGTCCAATACCTATATATATTGCAAAAATCATTTTATCTTGAACCAACTGAAAAGATATTTGTTTTTATATGTATGATTTTACTTTTGATAATAAAAGAAATATTTTGAGATATAAATGGTGCAGGATGGGCATGGCAATGGATAACCGAAATAACTTTTCATAACATGTCGGCATCTGCATCCCAATCAGAAAATGGAATCAGAATTTAATAATATATTTGACAAAATATTCATCTCTATCAGAGCCAATTGGAAAAACATGGAATCAGAATTTAATAATATATTTGACAAAATATTTGGAGTGTGTGGGCCAGACAACACAGACTTAACACGAGAAAGTGCAGTGTGGGTCCAACTGCGAAAGCGCTTTTGTGCAACACTTTTTCGCTGCCGCGAGATGGCCTAGCACACGTGTACAAACTGCCAAACTTTGCAACATCCCATCAATGCCCCCACCAATTTTCACTCTTTTTGTTTTTTCAAATTAATTTTTATATTTTTGGAAAAATATTAAAATGGATTAGGGGCATTCCGAGAATTGAACTCGGGACCTCTCGCACCCTAAGCGAGAATCATACCACTAGACCAAATGCCCTTACTTGATTTTGAATTAAAGAAAACATTTCTACAATATTTCTAAAAATTGTTTCTTTCGGTGTCACATAACTCATGAGGGAAATTAATTAGTGATTGGTGATGGGATAAAGTTGTCGGTGGAAAACACAACCAGGAAACGGTGGGGGCCAGGAGTTCATGAGTGTCTTGCTACGATGAGTAACTGGGAGACCTACGTTCATATGGAGTCTCTCTGTTCAAAACACTACCTAATTGTTTATATGTAGACTATTTACTTTTTTCAGGTGTAGCTATATATATACATATATGTGGATTTCTATTCTATACTATCATTTTTTTTTTCTCCTTTTCCTATCTTGAGATTGAACATATATAGTAAAAAATTGCTGCTAAAAGTAAAATCAAGAGAACCATTTTTGCCCGTAACTTTATTGGCTCTTAGTCATGCTTTGGTGAAAGGCAATGGATGGGTGTTGTTGAAGCACCAAATTACAAGATTTCCTATGAGTCTCCACATTCAATAAAAATATTTTAATTTATTGTATCCTATAATAAAAAGGAAAAGAAAAAAAAAAATTTTAGAGAAAGAGCAGTTTGTTTAACTGCAGAAATGGTCCACTATGAAAGCAGCTGTTCTCCTCCGTCAAGCTAATATTTTGGGCCATTTCCCCAACTTCAAGCTGTTATTGGACAAGATCCACACATTTATTGGCTCACATACTTTATTGGGTCTGACCCAGTAGACCAAAACTTTCCATTTGCGTTGTAACAAGGCTTCAATTGCCACCAATGCCCCAAAAGTCGCTTGAAAGGTTAAATGCAGGCCTGCTAGTTAGTCCAAGACCACAAATAAGATGAAAGATACATTATCTATTCTAGTTAGAACAATAAAAATCTTAAGATAAAATTAAGAAGATGTTCATAAATTCTGTATACCATCAAAAAGCTCTACTCTCATGAAAAGATCAAACTTCTAGAAAATTGTGATTTTTTTTTGTTGTCTTTTCTTTCAAGTAGATTAATTCTCAATCAGTCTCATGAGATGACACTTAAGAATACATGGGTTAGTTATCCAATGTTGGTTTTGGTTAAATATTAACATTTTTGTTCAGTGAAATAGTGGATTTGGTTACTGTGATCGATACCCAATCTAATCATAAAGTTGAAGGGTAAAAAGAAAGACCCCAAGAGTATTAAAAAAAAAAAAAAAAAAAAAAAACACATAAGTATATAAGGTTTGTCCATCGTTTAGCATGATCGACTCAAATGTGTGGCCCTAAACTAGTAAACCCTGAAAAATACATTTTTGGACCTCTGATGGTGCCATTTTCAACTATTGTAACTTGTGGAAGAAATGGTTGTATCATCTTCTTAATTTAGAAAAATGCATCACGCAGAAAACATTGGAAGGGCCTTAATGGATTGCCCTGTTGCCCTTAATGGATTGCCCTGTTGACACTAATCATCCATTCCTTCACTGGATACAAGTGGAATACCAAATCATTATGTATTAATGGTACTTGCTCTGAAATCTCAATGAAGAAGAAGATATATGTATATCTCCACAAAATTGTGAACATGAATATGACAATTGACAAGCACCTACCATGTTTTTAGCTGCATTATTCATTTTCTTTGCTTCTCTGCAAGCCACCTGGGGGAGTTTAGTGCACGGTGTTTTACTTGTGGGACTTGTATATTAAAATCATATTGCTTTCTAATTATGGTAAAGTGGAATTTAAGCATTTTCTGTCTGTGCTACTTCAGCATGCTAGCCTCCATCAATCCCCCACCTTTGAAGCTTTCAATCATGGTGTGTTTTAGATCACCATTGCACTTTTAATCAGTTTCCTTCCCCTGTTTACGATTTCCAAAGGATTTATTAGATTCATCAACTTTAATGGCCCATTAAACAGTATAATATATACTTATAATATTCAAAGGAAAAAATAAAGTTGTAGGATAAAATTAAGTTTCAATGTTATGGAAGTTCAGTATTCAGTATTTGTTGGCCTCTGAGAAATGGTGCTGCATACATATCATATATGTTGCTTCCATTTTCACAGAGAACAATATAATTAATACAGAAATTTGACTAATAAAGATTGTTCTCTGTTACTTTTCGGCGTTTGTGACTGAAGATTTCTATATTTTAATGGTTTACCATAAATTCCGCTAAACAACCAAAAGCAAAAAAGGCTAAATTAAAACAAAGGGCATGTATACAAATATGCAAGCAGAGAAGGAGTTGCAGAGAGAATCAATGAATATAATATTGATGGGTGATTGGAGAAATTTGGAAGTCAAAAAATGGTTCCGCAGTCGGTGGAAATTAAAAAGGAAGATAATAAGATGGGATTTGGAAAAAGTGACGTCGTGTTTACTTGTGGTTAATGATATTATACGTAATTTTTGGCAGAAGACATGAAGTTGATGAGGTTCTTGTAGAAATTAAAGAAATTGAAAATGAAAAAGAAATTTTCAATATTTCATACATAATATATATATATATATATATATATATATTTTATATACATGTCCTGCACAAAGTCAAAAGCAGACATCATTAATTCGTATGGGGTGAGTGGGAAGTGAAGAAAATATGTTCTCATTAAGGGAACTCCCAGGTACTACATAAAAAGGTGATTGCTTTGAACCATAAAGTCAATATAACTGAAAAACCCACCGGTAAATTATTACCTAAACTAATCAACTTTTGTTCTCTGCTAGCTAATTTAAATAACTAATGTTTTTTTTTATGTTGGTGTATACATATGAAATTGCGAAGTAATGCTGTAATGCATAATCCAGACAAAACTTACTGTCAATGTGGTAGTTTATTATTTATCTTGTCGTTTTTTATAAAAAAAAAAAAGCGTACACAAAAATGAAATCAAATCAAATCTTAAAAGTTAAAACACACACTAAATCTAGATGGACGTGTCCACGTCTTTAATAAATGTACAAGAACGGTAAATACTTTGGCAGTTTACTTACTAAAGGAAACCCAATAAAAAACGTCCTTAGTATTCTTATCTTATATATTATTTGTATATGCATAGTTACTTTAATAATAATAATAATAATAATAATAATAATAATAATAATAATAATAATAATAATAATTAAAACTCATATATAGTTATTTTGAAAATGTAATTAACGAACATGCATGAGCGCGACGTGGTAAAGGAGGAAATCTGAGTGATCAACCAAGATTTTCTACTGGTGGTTGTACCAAAAGTCAACTAATTTGACTAGGTGGGTTTGAATTAATTTCTCGGGGGGCTTGATTAATTAATGGTTTCAAAACCAAATACTGAGGAAGACCAGAAGAACGACCCTGCCGCAGACCCACCATTATTTTCACCCAAAAAAAAAAAAAACCTGAAATTACGATTAGATACGTTGGACCTACACCATGGCTCCACAGGTTAATCACGCCATCACTCTCGGCTTTATTCCCTTTATAAAACCCCCCATTTGTCACTCTCGCTCTAACCTCACTACCATCCATCTCAACAATGGCTGAGCTTGCACCATTTTTCCTTCTTTTTCTCACTTTGTTTCTTAGTGCAAGCTCTACTACTTCCTCTTCACCTGTTCAAGACCCTGAACTTGTAGTACAAGACGTTCATAGGTACATATATAATTAATTATTTTAAATGTCACCACTTTTTCCTTGCATATATATATATATATATATATAGATACACATATAATTAATATACATTAATGTTTTTTTTTTTTTATGTACTTTTATATATAATTTAGGAGCATCAATGCTTCAAGGAGGAACTTGGCCTACTTGTCGTGTGGAACGGGCAACCCCATTGACGATTGCTGGAGGTGCGATCCCAACTGGGAGAGGAACCGCCAGCGGCTTGCTGACTGTGCCATTGGGTTTGGAAAGGATGCCATTGGAGGAAGAAATGGTCGGATCTACGTGGTCAGCGACTCCGGTGACGACGACCCAGTGAACCCCAGGCCCGGAACACTCAGACATGCAGTGATACAAGACGAGCCACTGTGGATCATCTTCAAAAGGGATATGGTGATTCAGCTGAAGCAAGAGCTGGTGATGAACTCCTTCAAAACCATCGATGGTAGGGGTGCTAGCGTCCACATTGCCGGAGGACCATGCATTACCATACATTATGTGAGCAACATCATCATCCATGGCATCCACATACATGACTGTAAGCAAGGAGGGAATGCTAATATCAGAGACTCTCCTGGCCATGAAGGTTGGTGGACTGTATCGGACGGTGATGGGGTTTCCATCTTCGGTGGGACGCATATATGGGTCGACCATTGCTCTCTCTCTAATTGCCGGGATGGACTTATTGATGCCATCCATGGATCCACAGCTATCACTCTATCCAACAACTACATGACCCATCATGATAAAGTCATGCTTTTGGGCCACAGCGATTCTTACACACAGGACAAGAACATGCAGGTGACCATCGCTTTTAATCATTTTGGCGAAGGGCTGGTTCAGAGAATGCCAAGGTAAATCGGTAAATAAAAATATTCAAATTAAATCCAAAACAATCAAACATATAATATTCCTTAATTATCACATTAAGATGGATGTAGTACGGATACTCATAATAAGCCAATCTTTTTCTACGAAGAGATTGGCTATCTGTACAGCATCCAAATTTTATTAAAGTCTAGACATTCTAACTTATTGTTTCTAGGCTTATTTGATAGGTTTAATTCCAAACTATGCTCACATTTGCATGTGGTACTTGACCTTCATTTTTTTTATTTTACACTTTGGTCCAGCTTGAAAATAAATATTTTAGTCTAACATGAAAACAACAAAATTACAAAATTAGACAACTTCTATAAAACCCCTACATGTTACATCAAGTGCATTACATATCTTAAAATTGATCAAAATTAAACTAAAAATAATATTAAGGACTAAAGTGTAACAAAAACAAAAAATTTAGGGACCAAAGTGTAAAAAAAAAATAAAAAATCAAGAACTAAAATGAAAATATGAATATAACTTAGGAACTATGATATCGAATAGTAATGATGGTCTAAAATATATAATATAATATTAATGCAGGTGTAGACACGGGTATTTTCATGTGGTGAACAATGACTATACACACTGGGAAATGTACGCAATTGGCGGGAGTGCGTCACCGACTATCAACAGCCAAGGAAACAGATTTCTTGCACCGGATAAGAGGTTCAGTAAAGAGGTGACGAAACACGAGGATGCGCCGGAGAACGAGTGGAGGAGCTGGAACTGGAGGTCTGAGGGTGATATGTTTTTGAATGGAGCTTACTTTAGGCAATCAGGAGCAGCTGCATCTTCAAGCTATGCCAGAGCTTCCAGCCTCAGTGCAAGACCTTCTTCTCTTGTGGGCTCAATTACTACCACTGCTGGTGCACTTAATTGCAGAAAAGGGTCTCGCTGCTAGCCTAATTATAAATTAATATATAACTTTCAATATATATATATATATATATATATATATTTTTTTTTTTTTTAAAAAAAAAAGAACAAAGATTTCTATAGTACTTTGTTTGCAGGCGCAGTACTTTTTAGGACCCTTTATATGTAACCTTCAAAATCATGTACTACGTACTTATTTTGACTAGCTTATTATATGGACTTTGCGACCTCTGCCTAGCTAGCTTAATTGTAGCTTTATTGAAAGCCATGGATATTGGGATTGTTTTTTCTTAATTTGTTAGGCCACGCAGAGAGCAAATGCAGAAGTGTTGTTGATGATGAATTTTCCATATTTGGAGACTCATTTTTCTTTCTTTGTGTTTTTGGTGAGGTTTATTGCGTGCGCATGCGCTATCTCTTTTTAATTTCTCTCTTTTCGTCTGCGAATTGTTGAAGTGCTCCAGGGGTTCAAGAATTTCTGCTCCTTTTGTGGAATATTTTTCCTCCATTTCCTTCTAATTAAGTACAAGAGGATTAACTAATTAGCGCCATGAATAATATGATTCAGTGTGAACGATATTTTGTAAAAGAGGAGACAATATGTTCCATGAGAAGCAGGACAAGTAAATTAATTAATCAAAGCAAAAGCCAAATAAAACCACAAGCACCGCTATTGCTACTTCTTTTTGCCCGTCAATCATGCAAAAACTACTAGCTAGCAAGTGGGCCTTATTACTTGATAAGAAGCAGGAATATTATCTCTCATCCATTTATATGATTTTGCTTGGCGAGGAGGGTGGGGCACTGGGTCAACTTCTATGTATAAATAGTTCTCACTTCCATCTAAAGACACATTCACTCATTTGGTCAAATTATGTAATTATTAACATTATGCATGAAAAGCAATCTTTAGTTGTTAAGTACTATTAAAAATATATATTATTTACATTCATACGTTCTTTGATATGGTATTGGAGTTGTGACACAATCAACCAAAAATGTCAAAAAAAAAAAAAAAAAAAGGAAACTAAAACATGAAACATGCATGCAGCACATCTAGAGGATACGTGTAATCCAAAAAGTCCAAATTGATATAACAAACTTAATTGTTATGTAATTCAGGGTTGGTGATCTTCTGTCTTTTTTTTTTTTTTTTTCATTCATCTTTGTTCAATGATAGATACGCACCACTTTATTTCACATAATTTATTTTATTTTATTTGTTAATATTTACTAATAAACAGAGATGAAGATATGAAAAAAATGATATGTTGAAGATGGAGATCCATAATGGATTTATTTAAGAACCAATATTTGGAATTTATTCACTTATTGAACTTAAAAGACAATGCGTTAAATTTTCTTCGGATCTCAAAAGAACAGTTGAAACAATTTCCTAATTAAAAAAAAAACACAATAATAATAATAATAACACATACAAATGGTTCAACTCGTCAATATAATAAAAGGAAGGAATTATATATGAAAAAGTCCTGGCATTGTCTCTTATAATATGGACGTACAAGGCCTCTTAAAAAGATAAATGTAAATAACGTATTCTTTCCTTTCTTGGTTAAACTAATTAATAAACACACAAACACAGTAAGCATATCTAGTTTGTATTAATTAATTATAAGCCAAAGAAGGAGGCCACGGCGAAGGCAACACCGGCAGCGGCAGCGGATGCCTTGAGACCCAAGGCACCTGAATCAGCAGCAGGAGCATCAGCAGGGGCAGCAGCAGCAGGTCCATCAGATACATCAAACATGGGTCCGGGAGATGGTGCATCGGAGAAATCGCTGTCGGGTAAGGGGGGAGATGAGACGTCGGAGAAGGATGGTGAAGGGGCATCAGAGGGAGTCTCTACGGAGGTAGGAGGATCGGAAATTGGAGATCCGGCTTCGGGGGCATCGGAAGATGATGGAGATGGGGTTTGAGCGGAAGATGATGGAACTGGTGAGGATTCCGAGGCCTTCGGGGACGAAACCGGAGCGGCAGAGGTGGACGGAGAAGGTGATGATGATGATGATGATGATTGCTGTGGTGCAGGAGAGGCCTTGGGAGAGGCGCTGGGTGACTCCTGAGCTGCCACACCGGCAATGGCTACAAAGATGAGAGCCAAAGCAATCACTTGGCGTGCCATTTTAATTGTTTTGTTGGGTTTTATTTTTTTTTTTATGTTTTTTCTTCTCTGTTTTTGTGTTTTTGTTAAAAGAAAAAAGGGGGGACTCAAATGATTAATGCAGTACTTCTCTAAAATATATAGAGAAATACTGCGTAACCAAAGAATGGAGATATAAGGAGAAGGAGATAATAATATATAGGGGTGAGGGTGAGAGGCAGAGTAGGGGAAATTTGTGGAGGGAAATTTGCGTTACAACTTAAAACTGTTTGGTTTGTGTTGGTCATAGATTTAGAGGAAAGGAGGCGATGAAATATTCTTTTGGCTGACCGCTTTTGGCGCTCTCTGCTTCTAACTTTTGGTGGTGCTCAATTGGTGCAGCCTAGACCATACCAGTTCTTTTTTCCAAAAATTTTATCTGCTTTTTTTTGGCCCCCCTTAGAAAATATGAGTTTTGGCCTTTGCTGGCCAATTGGTAGGTGATTATTAGCTACTTCTTTTACTATTTTCGTTGACATGTACTTGCACACATATTTCAAGGTATCTAAAGCTGGATCCCAAAGGTAGACATTAGCTAATAATTTTAAAGACAAATATGGTTCTTTTTTGGTCTGATAATTAAAGTTTTGCTATATAGAGAAGTGTCTCGGATTGGTAAGGTGATTTTTGTTCTTTTAAACCTATTAAAGGGAGAGATCGTCCATCCGATCTTTTTTTTTTTTTTTTTTTTTTTTGGCTGCAACTTTGACTTATCAATTTGAGTTGTAGAATATGTGTACAAGCCATATATCTTAAAATTTTGAATATGTTAAAACTAAAAAACATCATTTTATTTAAAATTTTATTTTTCAATTTTGAGAGTTTTGGGCTTAGGCCCCCAATTTCAGAAAAAAGAAAAAAAAGAGTAATGGATGGGCCTGGATGTGGATTTTGGAAAAGTGGAACCAGGAAGCAAGATAATGGACCACGCGGTGCAATAGAAAGTGCTTTATGCTTTTTACTTTTTTGTAAAAAAGAGAAGAGTTGGGAAGCGTTAGTAATATGAACAGAAAGAAGAAACCTCAACATGCTGCGCATACAAAACCTATAGGCTATAGCATTGTTTCTTTTTCACATTTCTTCAGCTTGATATATTCACTTAATTATCTATTTGTGGGTCCGAATCTACATATTAAATTATTATTCTTATCTTACATGTTTCTCCCAGTATATTTATATATGTTTTTAGAGCCAGAGAGACAGAGAGCAAGAGAAGAAGGTCTTGGGAGGAAGAAAATTCATGAAGGGGATAGAGATAGATTGATATGGAGGCAGGGGTGATAGTTAAGCTCGTAGTGTGTCTCTTATTTGTAGGTCAATACCTGCAGACAATATTTGCAGCCACATCACATTTCTCAGGTAAAAATAATTAGTATTTTATATGGTTTTAGTAGTAGTGGTGGTAAGTAATTGAATAAGTAATTGATCAAATGCAGGTGACGCTGTGACCGGATTAGAAAAGCAAAAAAAGCAATTGGGAACAAGACTAAGAAGACAACTAGTATTTAGTTCTGGTTCTGGTTCTGGTTGGTGGTCTGACGAGGATTATACTTCGCCTCACAGGCGACAACCCGTGCACAATAAGTTGGACCCCTGAACCAGACTCTGATTCTGTGTTTGTGCTTTTGTAATGGGCTTTTTGCTTGGTTTGGTTGCTTTTTGTTTTTCACAACTACAACTACTAATAATGGATGGACAAATTCCTCACCATTAATGTTAATCTTATTTCTTACCAGTTCTCTCTGTTCATTTTTCTTCTGTTTTTACCTTCTATATTATCTACCTCATATCCATCCAAATCACAGTACTTTTTATATTTATCTGTAATATATATATATATATATATATATATATATATATTTGTCACTAAGCTATTGACTAATACTCAAGTTTTTCAATCGAAGGTTTTAACTAATCTTAAAGTTATGGCTTGTATATCTAATATATAATAGTGAGAAGCTAGCTGGCTGAAACAATTAATATTAAATAACAAATTAGTCCATCCAGTATCATTCCGTTTCTAAGTTTCATTAAGGTTTAAGGATTAGTTCAAAGAATATTAACTGTTGGAACTATAGGATTCCCTTTTAGTTGGTGATGTTCATGCATCTCTTTTTCTTAATTAATTAAGATTTTCCTCAACTTCCATTCAAGGTTTACTCAAATTCTTGTCATTCAAACACAGTAATTAATTAATTAATTAAACATATGCAGACACTACAAGTCCCTCTTGCTAGCTGTAGGGTATAATTTTATAGGCTTACTCATTTCATCATCCAATTTTTGACCCACCAAGTGCCGAAAGAGGACTTTTCTCACCGCTTTATATGTACATATGTCTCTTCAAAGTTCGAACCTCCGTTTCATACACATATTTTGGCTAACTACGTACATATAATAATAAAGCCATCGAATCTCTAACACAATTTTCTATCAATTATCCACCAGCGATGGTGGTAGCTTAATCGAAAAAAATCATTTAGTCTTCATATATGTAAATTTAGAAGTTGAAATATAAATTTTGATAAGTTTCGTTATTGTCTCGGATAGTTCCATGCTGCAATATTGTATAGTGTAGGACTAAGGTCTAATGCTTATAATACTATCAAGAGACATCTATTTTTTTAAGGAAAAAAAAAATCTATTAATTATCCACCTGCTTCATCTAGATATTCAATATCCTAGGCTTCATATATATATATATATATAGTTTTTACACTGCACATGCACATACAGTAGAATACCTTAATTACCATGTTCCAAAAGGCACTCCACGTATTAGGGCTTGCCTTGCCCCTTTTTAGTATTTAATGTTAGGTCTAATTAAACTAATCAAAATTGGACAGTCCCTGCTACACTTTAATTACTATCAATTAATTTTTAATTAACATCAAAAAACTTTAATAGGCAGTTTTAAAATCGTGTCTGTTTGGGTTCAGAGAGTTGTCTAATGTGAAGCTTGCCACGTGATATTCAGAAAAGATACAGCTTTGCATGGGAAATATAGTCATGTGCAACTGTAATGAAAAGAACATGTACATACATATAGAAATATATACTTAAAATATTCGTATCAAAGAACGTATAATTTATGAACCCTATGTAACTATCATTCAGGGAAACGCTAATCCCCAAGCTTAGCTATATTATATATATATATATATAAAATACATTTAGCTGTCTAATCTTGATAATCTTGGTGGGTCAAAATTAACTTTAGTGCCAAGACAAGTTTCAACTATTTAATTTTAAGATAAGATCTTAGATTCAATCCATCAATAACATGCAAATATTTGAAACATACAAAATATCTGTACTGAATTTATCCAAACAGCTAAATTATTAGTCCTTGTCATCACATTATATGTATAATTTTCATGTACAGAAAAACTTTATATAATATATATATATATATATATATATTTAAATGCCGGAAGGCTTGGTGTCACGGTCAAACAAGACAATCCCAAGAATAATCATATATATATAATTTCTAGTTGGCAAAGCTAGATAATCTATAATGGCAGCAAAAATATGTTCTAGTACCGTAGTTAACGAAACATGTATATGGCTTTTAAATAATATCCATCAAATAATTCTTAATATTTCATTGTTTCTGGTGTAGTCCCAAGTCTTTGGAGAGCTTTAAACTCTTGGCCTTCTCACAAAAGAAGAACCAGAGCGCTATCAAAATAATATAATATTAGGATCGCCATCGTCACCCCATTAATCTTCTGACCTTGCCCTTTTGTTTTCCCTGTATATATAAATGTCATGGTCTTGGTCGCCAACCGATCGAATTTGCATTCTGCAAGTTGTTTATGAATAAATCATACCTTATTAATGTATACCCAACAGAAAGACTCATGAAGAATAGAAACGTAGCATGGAGAATGCAAAAAAGTTGCTGATTGGTTAGCTAATTTAAATCATAGTTTTTGTTTAGGTGTTCATTTTTTTTTTTTTTTCTCTTGTTCCTTTACGTTTGTATCGTGAAATATTTGTGTTAGTTCTGTTTTCTTGCTTCTTTAGCTCCCCTTTTTCACAAAAAAAAAAAATAATAATAATAATAAATAAAAAATTAAAAACACATACATACATATATATATATATATATATATATATATATATGGAGAGAGAATATATATATATATATATAGAGAGAGAGAGTCTATAATCAGGACTGACCAAACTCCTACGGACAAAAAACATGATATTTTTAAAGAGTTCTGTTGACCGTTTGATTAAACGGATGATCCAGATTTTTTTTTTGGGGCCAATCGGAGACTTTCTCCTCTCTCGTGGCTTCTGGGGACTCTCTCCTCCCTTTCTCTCTCTCTCCCTCTCTTTCTCTCTTCTTCTTCTATATAGAGAGAGAGAGAGAGGGAGATCTAAATAAAATCAAACCGGTCCTTATATTTAAACTTGGAATATTATTATTATTATTATTATTATTATTATTATTAAGCATTGTTTTTGTCATTAATATGAGAGAAACATTCGCAAGCCCCAAAAAATAAAAAAATAAAAAAAAAAATTTTTGTCATTAATATGAGAGAAACATGCTCAAGCCCCCAAAAAAAAAAAAAAAAATGAGAAACATGCTTCAAAACCTTGTGTCAACGTGATCTCAAACATTGATCGATATTTATAGAGGATTAATTAATATTGATTCCAAGTTAACAGCTAAATAATTATAAATATAAATAAAATTTTTTTATAGTGCAGATATTTTTAAGATTTTAACTTATTAACAATAATTTTACAAAAACTTATGATCTTTTTTTATATATTTATCAATTAAAAATTTACAAATATTTGTATTATAAAATATTATCTTATAGATATTTGCATCATAGAATATGTATAAATAGTATTTGGTTATGATATATATCTCTATATATATATATATATACTCTACTATCAGATCGGACCATACGGTATCCATCTGAATCAAAAACATGTTCAAATCCACAGCTTTTGAATTTTAACACTCTTAGCCGTCTATGCCAAATGTTAAAATTCAAAGATTGTGGATTTAAGCATGTTTTTAATCCGGATGGATACCATGCGGTCCGATCTGATAGTAGATTGTCTATATATATATATAAAGAGATTCTATAGACAGGTCCGATCTGACCAAAATGGTGCGGTCCAAAAACATGAAAAAAAAACCAGCCACTAGATTTTAACTTATTCAATAAACGGTTCTGATACTTTCTTGTCACACATGAAAAAATTGCAACTTTAAAAAAATTTCTTTCAACCTTCCCGCTTCAAAATATAGTTTTTTTTCGCGATTGCATCACTGTTTTACACAAACTTTACCATTTCAAAATTTCTAAATAAAATCTACCATCTTTCACCGTTTCAAAATTCCCAAATAAAATAAACCATCTCCACCGTTCCAACCCCAGATATCTTTCTATTGCTTCCACCGCCCAGGTCTTCTCCTCGACAATCCAAAATCCATTTAGAGCTTGGGTTAAAGGTTAGTATTTTTGAGCCATTGGCTTCTTTTTTCTTTTTTCTTTTTTTCTTTTTAGAGCCTTTGGTTTTTTTTTTTTAGTGTGAGCCAAAAAAAAAAAAATGACATCGATAACCTGCAAAACGCCACTGGCTTATGTACCAAACAAGTGAGCATTTTCCTTCAGATTAAAAGCTGGTCTTTCTCGGTGGTTCAAAGTAGTCTCCTCATGGCCAATAGCGAAGTCTCGGTGGTGACTATATCGCTATCTAGAGTAGAAAGGGCATCTATGGCCTTGATAATCGAGTCTCGTTTGGCTGGGTTCTTTTGAGTCTTAAGGCCCCGATCTTGTTCGAATATGAGGTTGAGGAGTTCCTACTTGGAGAATTTCGATTAAGTTGTGAGGGACGAGCAGGCGATCATAGAGGAGTTAGAGTGGTAGGGTTTCAGAGAACAAGAATTGAAATGGTGATGTTGTGGGTTAAATTGAATATTAGAAAGAAGAAGGTTTGAGGATGTAGAGTTCTAGAGATTTTTTTTTTTTTAATTCCTTTGCAACTTTTTTATATTTTTGCAAGTATCATTCAAAATAATAAAATTCAAACTTACCAAAAAAATTAAAAACCAATTAAAAATTACAAAATTGAAAAGATAATAAAAAAAAAATTGGGAGACCAAAGCCAAAGCTATTACATCCCAGCGTTGGGTTTGGTCCCCTAATTTTTTAAAAAAAAATTTATTATTATTTTTTAATTTCTTGGTAATTTTTTTTATATTTTTACAAGTATCATTCAAAATAATAAAATTCAAACATAACAAAAAAAATTGAGGAGCGATTGATAATTATAAAATTGAAAAGATAATAAAAAAAAGGGGGGACCAAAGCCAACGCTATTACATCCTAGCAGTGTTGGCTTTGGTCCCCCAATTTTTTAAACTTTTTTATTATTTTTTTTAATTCCTTTATAATTTATGGGATAATAAAATTTAAAATAATAAAATTCAAACTTTACAAAAAAATTGAGGACCAATTGAAAATTAAAAAATTGAAAAGATAACAAAAATATATTGGGATAAAAATTAAAAGCATTGGCTTTAGTCCCCCAATTTCTTAAAACTTTTTATTATATTTTTTTAATTCCTCTGTAATATTTTTATATTTTTACAAGTATCATTCAAAATAATAAAATTTAAACTTAACAAAAAAATTGAAGACCAATTGATATTTACAAAACTGAAAAGATAATAAAAAAAAATTGGAGGACCAAAGCCAATGCTATTACATCCCAATAGCATTGGCTTTGGTCCCCCAATTTTTTGAAAATTTTTATTATTTTCTTTTTTTAATTCCTTTGTATTTTTTTTTTATATTTTTGTAAGTATCATTCAAAATAATAAAATTCAAATTTAATAAAAAAAATTGAGAACCAATTGATAATTACAAAATTGAAAAGATAATTAAAAAAAAAATTGGGGGACCAAAGCCAATGCTATTACATCCCAGCAGAGTTGGCTTTGGTCCTCCAATTTTTTATTATTTTTTTAATTTCTTTGTAATTTTTTTATGTTTTTGCAAGTATCATTCAAAATAATAAAATTCAAACTTAATAAAAAAAATTGAGAACCAATTCAAAATTAAAAAATTAAAAAAATAACAAAAATAAAATAAGGGGACCAAAGCCAATATTTTTACATCCTAAAAGCCTTAGCTTTGGCCCTCCAATTTTTTAAATTTTTTATTATTAAATTTTTTTTAATTTTTTTGATGAAAATATGATAATGAACAAAAAAAAAGAAGGTTTGTGTTTAAAATTGGACTAGAAAAGAAGAAAAAATGGAAAAAAAAAAAAACACTGTCACAAAAGAAATCAAAGCCGACGCTATTTTCAGAACAAGCGTTGGCTTTGATCCATTTTGTGACAATTTTTTTCTTCCCATTTTTCTTCTTTTCTAGTCTAATTTTAAATACAAACCCTTTCTTTTTTTTATTATCATATTTTCTTCCAAAAAAATTTTCTCTTTTTTTTTTTTGTCTAATTTTAAAGAGAAGCCCTCTTTTTTTTTTTTTTTGCCTTCTTTTTTTTTTTTGTCCATTATCATATTCTCATCAAAAGTTTTTTCCTCTTTTTTTTTCCAATTTATATCAAAGGAATTAAAAAAATTAAAAAGAAATTAAAAAAAAATAAATAAATAAATTAAAGAAATTAAAAAATTAAAAAATTAAAAAATTGGAGGACCAAAGCCAAAGCTTTTAGGATGTAAAAGCATTGGCTTTGGTCCCTCAATTTTATTTTTGTTATTTTTTCAATTTTGTAATTTTAAATTGGTCTTCAAATTTTTTTGTTAAGTTTTAATTTCATTATTTTGAATGATATTTGCAAAAAAATAAAAAAATTGTAAAGAAATTAAATAAAATAAAATAAAAAAGAAAATAATAAAAAAATTTAAAAAATTGGGGGAACAAAGCCAACGCTGCTGGGATGTAATAGCGTTGGCTTTGGTCCCCCAAATTTTTTTTATTATCTTTTCAATTTTGTAATTATCAATTGGTTCTCAATTTTTTTTATTAAGTTTGAATTTTATTATTTTAAATGATACTTGCAAAAATATAAAAAAAAAATTATAAAAAAATTAAAAGAATATAAAAAATTTTAAAAAACTGGGAGACCGAAACCAATGCTTTTAATTTTTCCCCCAACATTTTTTTGTTATCTTTTCAATTTTGTAATTTTCAATTGGTCCTTAATTTTTTTTTGTAAAGTTTGAATTTTATTATTTTGAATGATACTTGCAACAATATAAAAAAAATTATAAATGAATTAAAAAAAAAGAAAATAATAAAAAATTTTAAAAAATTGGGGGACCAAAGCCAACGCTGCTGGGATGTAATAGCGCTGGCTTTGGTCCCCCAATTTTTTTTTTTATTATCTTTTCAATTTTGTAATTATCAATTGGTCCTCATTTTTTTTTATTTTAAATGATACTTGTAAAAATATGAAAAAATTAGCAAGGAATTAAAAATAAGAAAATAATAAAAATTTTAAAAAAATTGAGGGACCAAAGCCAACGCTGTTGACAGCGTTGGCTTTGGTCTCCCAATTTTTTTTTTTATTATCTTTTCAATTTTGTAATTTTTAATTGGTCCTCAATTTTTTTGTTAAGTTTGAATTTTATTATTTTGAATGAGACTTGCAAAAATATAAAAAAATTATAAAAGAATTAAAAAAAGAAAATAAAAAAATTTAAAATAGATGGAACAAAGCCAACGTTGCTGGGATGTAATAGCATTGACATTGGTCCCCCAATATTTTTTTTATTATCTTTTAAATTTTGTAATTTTCAATTGGTTTTCAATTTTTTTATTAAGTTTGAATTTTATTATTTTGAATGAGATTTGCAAAAATATAAAAAAAATTATAAAAGAATTAAAAAAAGAAAATAAAAAAAAAATTAAAATTGAGGGACCAAAGCCAACGCTACTGGAATGTAATAGCGTTGGCATTGGTCCCCCAATTTTTTTTTTATTATCTTTTCAATTTTGTAATTTTCAATTGGTTTTCAATTTTTTTGTTAAGTTTGAATTTTATTATTTTGAATGATACTTGTAAAAATATAAAAAGATCATAAAAGAATTATGAAAAAAAATAATAAAAAATTGGGGGACCAAAGCCAACGCTGCTGGGATGTACTAGCGTTGGCTTTGGTCCCCCAAATTTTTTTATTATCTTTTTAATTTTATAATTTTCAATTGGTCCTTAATTGTTTTGTAAAGTTTGAATTTTATTATTTTGAATGATATGTCAGAACCCGTCCAGAATTCCTCTCCGGAACCCTAGACAAGCCCTGATCCCAGGGAAACCCTACCGGACCCTCCAACGGAAAATCCGGCAGAGCCTCCCCTAAGGGATGGACTAACCACAAATTTTACCTGCACTGAAAACACACTTCTATAATCATCCCCTTATTCCTCCCACAAACTACAAGTTGGTTCCACAAATTGCAGTACTTCAAAATAAAACAACAGCAGCAACCCAGTACATAAAGAACAACTACACGTCCAATACAGTATACAGAGCATTATACAACAAATGTGGAATTTATAAAATGACAGATAAGGAAGCAATACAAGACAGAGAGGAAAAAATGGAAGAAAAACTTCTTGAACCTTCGGCAACGAACTGAGACGTTGGGCTCGCCCCGGACAATCAACGTCTCCAACCTGGACCTAGGGGAACGAAATTTAAGAGTGTGAGATGCTAATCATCTCAGTGAGTGACCCTAACTACCGAACACCTTTAATATTAATAATATAAAAATAAAGGAATCTAATCAATCCATACCGAACAATTACATAAATAAATAAATAAACAATTGAAATAATAATTTCTCTCAAAACCCTCACTATTCACTCCGTTGGAAATGTTCCCCTTTTAAAACATTTTCACAAAACCCGATGTACGTACTCCCCGAAAACCAAGGGATTAAACCATTTGATAAGCAATAAATAAATAAATACATACCCCAATATATAATTAAAATGTAATAAATTATAGTAAATAATTTTGAACACCTTTGGGGTTTAAAACATTATTTGCAATTTACACCGACGCACCACACCATATACCGGTGATGCCCTCCGATAGCCAGCGTCCCGAGCACCGACTGGCGGGGGGGTTAAAGAGAGAAACCTGCAACGGCACTTCGGCGTCCCGACAGTACCGCTGCTGAAACCATCAACCCGGCCAAGGAAGGGGGCGGCTGTGCGCAATAACAAACTTGCCTGCCCACGGTCCAATGGCAACTCACGGGTGAAGTAATAACCGCGCGCTAAACCACATAATACCTGCGCGCTACCACGTGTCCATACACCATACACCAGAACACCAATACTGTATGAGTGCGTCTAAAAATTAACATTATTAACCAACCGTACCGTTTTCCAAAAATTACCGTGGGAAATACATTAAATTCTCACACTTACCATCCCATGTATTTTTATTTAATAAACCGGTACAAAATATTGATAACCAACAAATCACAACTTTCTCGAATTACGAGATGCAACCATAAAAATACCGCGGGCATAATTTATAAAATTTAAACAAATATTTTCGTAAAATATTTAACCCAATTATGCCCGAAAATTTAATACTGAAAACCACATACAAATACTACCGAAATACACTTTGCTCATGCACAATAAATAAATTAAACCACAATAAAACCATAACCAAATTGTACCACAGGGGCATAATTTAAATACCAATTAAACATAATTAATTGCCCAAAAATGATATAAAATCCAGACACAACCAATTACTGAAAATACTTGCTCATGTGTAATAAAGACCATTTAATCACAATAAAATAATAATCGGGAATTTCTAATGACCCCAAAATTTCATTTAGCACCAATGGGTAAATATATATATAAAATAATATTTTTTCCCGATTGTATTTAAAATACACTACATGAGCACAAATTACAGATATCAAATTAATACCACATAAATACAATTAATTACCCCAAAAATATTTTTAAAGGTGGGTCACTCACCTGGCGCACGCAATTAAATCATGATCCACCATGGAATCAATTCCACGACTCACCGGTGCTCCTAGAACAAAATCCACACACAGTCAAATAAATTAATATTTTAATCGGGTAAATAATACCCGGTACCCGGGGGGTCAAACACAAACGTTAACCAAAATAGGCGAATAATATACCGAATCGAAGCTTGAGCGACGAGAATTACAAATCCGGTCTCCATCGACCCCAATTCCGCCGGAGGTGGCCGAAAAGCTTCGGCCGATTTTAAACTTGAGGGATCTCTCAAACGGTGGGGATTTTGGGCAATTTAACCCCGGAAATAGGCTCAGAGGGGTCAAAAATGGTGGGATAGAGGTATGGGTCGGGCTGGTTTGGTCGGAAATGACGAGAATCGCAGGAAAAACATAACCGGCCGCCGCCGGCTTCACCGGCCCGATCTGGGCGAGTCCGGCGGCAACAGGCCGGGAAATTTGGGGGTCGAGATCGCGGTGAGGTGGGCTTCCCCGGTGGCCGGTGCGTGTGGCATTCCGGCGACTGAAATCCGATTAAAATGCCGGTCAACAGAGAGAGGGTGAGAGAGTCAAAGGAGAGAGAGAGAGAGAGAAGGCTGTGCGTTTTGTCTTGCCTATGTCGGGCTCGGGGAAGAAGAAGGGAAGGGAAAAGAAAGGGGGTGTTTTCCCATGTGGGGAAAAAGGAAAAAAAGAAAAAGAAAAAGAAAAAGAAAAGAAAAAGGAAAAGAAAAAGAAAAAGAAAAAGGAAAATAAAAATAAAAATAATTAAATAACAATATTATTATTTAAAATAATATTAAAATAATACGGTATTTGAAAAACTCTACAGGTCCATAACTTTCAAACCACATGTCCAAATCGGACGTGCCGCTAGTCTACGGACTCGTATCGACGAGCACTTCACAACCATGCATGAGTCAAAGCTCAACCTTGCATGAATAAAAAGTCAACTCCAGCACCCCTTGGACAGTTTGGACCTCAACTTGTTTTGCTCATAACTTTCAAACCGTAGCTCCGATTTCAACGTGCTACCAATCTACGAACTCGTGCCAACGTGTACTTCGTAACAGTATCTCAGTCAACCTAGAATTCCAACCAGAACAAAAAGTCAATTTTTGACCCCTTCGGTCAACGGTCAACAGTCAACCTCGGTTAACGTGCAAAAATTCCGACATGGTTCGGGACGGGGTGTTACAGATACTTGCAAAAATATAAAAAAGTTACAAAGGCATTAAAAAAAGAAAATTTCTAGAATTCTAAGTTCTCAAATCTCCTTCTTTCCAATATTCAATTCAACCCACAACACCACTATTTCAATTCTTGTTCTCTGAAATCCCACTACTCTAACTCTATGATCACCTACTCGTCTCTCACAGCTTAATCAAAACTCTCCGAGTAGGAACTCCTCAATGTCATATTCGATCAAGATCAAGGCCTTAAGACTCAAAAGAACCCAGCTAAATGAGATTAGATTATCAAGGCCATAGAGGCCCTTTCTACTCTGGACAGCGATGCAGTCACCACCGAAATTTCACTCTCAGCCACGTCAAGACTACTCTGGACCACAGAAAAAGAGCAGCTTTTAATCTGAAGGAAAATGACCACTTGTTTAGTACATAAGCCGGTGGTGTTTTGCAGGTTATCGATGTCATTTTTTTTTTTTTTTGATTTTTTGTTCACACTTAAAAAAAAAAAAACCAAAGGCTCTCAAAAAAAAAGAAGAAGAAGAAAAAGCCAATGACTCAAAAATACTAACCTTTAACCCAAGGTCTAAATGGATTTTGGATTGTTGAGGAGAAGATCCGGGCGATGGAAGCAATAGAAGAATATCTGGGGTTGGAACGGTGGAGATGATGGATTTTATTTGGGAATTCTGAAATGGTGAGAGATAGTGGATTTTATTTAGGAATTTTGAAATGGTAAAATTTGTGTGAAACAGTGGTGCGAGCAGGAAAGGAAATGATATTCTGAAGCGGGAAGGTTGAAACAAATTTTTTTGAAGTTGCAATTTTCTCACATGTGATAAAAAAATATCTGAGCTGTTCATTGAATAAGTTAAAATCTAATGACTGGTTATTTTTTCACGATTTTGGATCATACCATTTTAATTAGGTTGTACCTGACCATAGAATCTATATATATATATATATATATAAAAGGTTTATAATTATGGAATAATGTGATAAAACATACTAAAAAATAATAATAAATAAAAATATTATAAAAGAAAGAAAAAAATATAGGGAAGGGAGGGAGGGAGACATAGAGTAGATCGCCAGATTTAAGGCGGTAGGCATTGTAAATGACGAAACGTGTATGGCTTCTCCGCCCCCACGACCACGAACACGATCCATTTTCATTCTTCCACCTCCGCCTCTGACCTCTCATTTACTCTTCCTTTTTATTCTCTTCTTTCTTTTCTCTCTCTGTTCTTACTTCCCCCCTTGTATTTCTCTCTTCCACTCATCATTGGTCATTTTACCCACTATCCATTTCTTTTTCTCTCTCCCTCAATATTAATATCAATTCAATGGCTCCATCTTTGGAGGTCCAAGAAGAAGAAACTGCTCTGCCCTTTAGCAATCCCACCCATACCAATGAAGCTCCTCCTCACAAATCTAAAGTCACCGTTGTTGGTAGTGGCAACTGGGGCAGTGTTGCTTCCAAGCTCATTGCTTCTAACGCCCTCAGGCTCGCTTCTTTCTATGGTATTTTTCTATATGTTTTTCTTGTTCCATGTATTCGTTCCTAATGCTCATTGGTGAATTCTTTTTTCGTTGTTAAGAAATCCCACCAGACGAATAAATCAATGCCAAATTTATATATGAATTGCCTGTCGTTAAAATGTTTTTTAACTGGGTTTTTGCTTCCATTGAATGGCAAATCTGAAATTCTCATAACCATGTTCAGCAACCATAAGCAATTTGTAATGCTTTCTGTTTGCATTTTTTTTTTTTTTTTTTCACTCAATGAAAATTCAGATGAAGTGAGGATGTGGGTTTATGAGGAGACATTGCCAAGTGGAGAGAAGCTCACAGATGTCATCAACCGTACCAATGTAGACACCTTATGACCTTCCATATGTAACATTCATTCCCTATCATTCTTCATCCAATAATTCTCCACTCTAATCTTTATTTTCATTTCCCTCATTAGGAAAATGTTAAATATCTACCCGGCATAAAGCTTGGCAAGAATGTTATTGCAGACCCAGACCTTGAAAGTGCAGGTTGGTTCTCAAGTTTCTACACTTCAAATGCTTTAATTTTTATTTTTTATTTTTTGTTTCTATCACCTTGTTCATAATCCGAAGTGGGAAAAATTCTGCAGTAAAGGATTCAAACATGTTGGTATTTGTGACCCCACACCAATTTGTGGAGGGTATTTGCAAAAGGCTTGTTGGGAAAATTAGAGGAGATGTGGAGGCTATTTCCCTCATTAAAGGAATGGAAGTCAAGATGGAAGGTCCATGCATGATCTCCACTCTCATTTCCCAACATCTGGGAATTAATTGTTGTGTCTTAATGGGGGCAAACATAGCTAATGAGGTAAGTTTCTGGAGTGTTTGTTCAGTTTGATGTCAGAGCTTTATTAGCCAGTTGCTTTCACCTTTGGGTTGTTTCTAAATATTAGAGGCTGCTTCTGTAGATTGCTGTGGAGAAATTTAGTGAAGCAACTGTTGGATACAGAGGAAACAGAGAGATTGCTGAAAAATGGGTTCAACTGTTTACTACTCCCTATTTCATGGTCACAGCTGTGAGTGCAACAGAATGTCTAATTGGAAAAAAAAAATAATGTTATAACTGCATATCATATATCTTGGAATAGAAATGGTTTTCTTACGTTGCTATAGAGGTAAAGTAAGAATTTGATAAAATGGAAGTGGTAGAATTTTAGGCACTGCCTTGTAAATATGAATTTGTTGAATAGTTTGCATTTTAAAGATATCGAAGACATTTTTTGTTCATGTTTTTTAGTAATATGAAATCAATAGGTCCAAGACGTGGAAGGAGTAGAGTTATGTGGGACACTGAAAAATGTTGTGGCCATAGCAGCAGGTTTGTGGCACACAAGTTGTCCTTTCCGTTATCAAATCTAATGTTGAATTGGGGGATTAATTAGCACTTCAACAGGTTTTGTGGATGGCTTGGAGATGGGAAATAACACAAAGGTTAACGCAAGCAATTTTATGAAGGTTTAATTTCATCTACTTCTCCTAGTTCCTTTTGACTGATTTTATGAATGTCTAGGCGGCAATAATGAGAATTGGTCTCAAAGAGATGAAGGCATTTTCCAAAATGTTGTTTCCTTCTGTCAAAGAAAGCACCTTCTTCGAGAGCTGCGGTGTAGCTGATCTCATAACAACATGCTGTAAGGAATATTTGAGATTTGTTTATCTGTTGTATATTTTTGTTTCTTAACAACCAGATAATTATGGCAGTGGGAGGAAGAAATAGGAAAGTTGCAGAAGCGTTTGCAAGGAATGAAGGGAAAAGGTAAGACTTCATCATTTGATTCTGGGTCCTGTAAACTTGAAGTATTTCTTACTTATTACTTTTTTTTTTTCTTTTTTTTTTTCTTTTTTTTTTGTCTGTAGATCATTTGATGAACTTGAAGCAGAGATGCTACAAGGACAGAAATTACAGGTTTATATTTAGAACTTTTTTTTTTTTTTTTTTTTGATCAAAGTGCTTAACTAGACTTCTTTTTATATATATATATAAATATGATCAGAAAGGGCAATAAGTTGAACACTCCTGGTACTAACGATTGAGTATGTTTGCCTCAGTAAGTCCTTGAAAGTGAGACTAAACATAAAAGCAAAGTGTACTATTTGTTGCTAATATAAAAGAAAAAGAGCTTCTGTAGTTTGACCATCCAAACTTAGTGGCTGAACGAAAAGGGAAATAAATTTGCAGAGGATAGTTTTTTTTGGTTTAACCATATTAGTAAAGCTTATGTCTGTTGAATTAACTAAATTAAGACTTGGTGTTTCTCTTTTCTCGTCACGTTTGGAAATGTTTTGAGAAACTATTTAAGATATACCTCTTTGTTTATTGTCTATTTTGAAGGGTGTCTCCACAGCAAGAGAACTTTATGAGGTTTTAAGCCACCGTGGATGGCTAGAGTTATTTCCGGTTTTCGCAACAGTTCATGAGATCGCCATTGGTCGTCTCCCACCTTCAGCCATAGTTAGGTTTTAGGTAGAAGGCACATCCGAATACTGTTAGCCGTTCTGGTCTGTAAGAGTAATTTTCTTCACACTTGAAAACAAACAAATACGTTACTTTAAGGGTTACAACAATGTTAATCCTTACAAGTGAGCATTACCACAAATATGTCAGATGAAATAACACTCGGAAGAGGTTTCTAATCAAAATTTCTTTGTTAACAGTTGTTTCTTCCTATGTTGCGAAAGCGAAATAATCACAGAATATGTGCAAGTTGCTCGGTGAATTTATGGTTGGTATAATAAAGAGCTTGAAAAACCATGTCTCTTCTCTAAAGTTGTGTGAGATTAACGAACCATTTCTTAAACAGCAGAACATTCGAAGCTGGTTTTTAAGGCTGTGTAGTAATTCTTTTTCTATTTGCAGTAAAAATAAGAGGCAAAGTTAACTATGCTAAAATAAAGAAAATAAATTACATAATAACACCAAACCCTTTCTCATTTAATGCCATAGTTATTATAGAACTGCCACAAGCCAAATTACACATCTGGAAGACCATAAATTAGATGGAGAAAAAAAGAAAAAAAGAAAAAAGAAAAAAAGAGAGACAAATAATTTTCCCACAACACCAAACCTGACTTTAATTTTACAATATGGTTATAACAAGAATTTCTTTTTGAATATGTAGTCTGTTATAAGAAGAATTACCCAGTTCGTATTCTATCCAATCGATCAACACTCTTCCTTGCTCTTTCCAACTGGTGGTCGATACTTTTTCGAGATTTCTCGTGGCAATCCACACTTCTCCGAGACCTTTCCATATGGTCAAAAGACATCCTTAACTTTTCTAGTTTATCAGCATTATTGAATTGGTTTTTCAGTTTTTCAGGCCTATCAGTGCTTTGCCTTGGTTTTTCTCTTCGATCAGTGCTCTTCCTTGAAACTTCAAATATATCTGTACTCTTCCGAGGCTGTTCATATTGATCTGTGCTTCTCCTAGAACTACTGTATCTTTGAGAAGGAGACTTCTCTACAGTAGAAATGAACTTCTTCAGATGCCTTATGTACTCGGGATATTGCTCTAAATCACAATGGTTGCCTCCTTTAAGCCATAGCGGTTCATACTTTTCTTTACAAAGCTCCCACAGTTGCTTGCCATGGGAGCAATCAACAACTTCATCTGAAGTGCCCTGCAGAGAGACATAATCACCTAAATGTCTTCATATAGAACAAACCGGCAATGAACATGCTAAATTGAACGACTTTAGAGATATAAAAACCTCCCATAATCTTATAAAGTTCCATTTCCACAAAGCAAATTAGGAGTTAGTATACAAAAGTTCAAAAAGACAAGATCTGCCACAATACATATATGCATGCTTTGTGGCATGATTATGATATACAGAGAACTCAGTGATGCCGGTGCACAGAACCATTTCTGAATACAAACAAAAAAAAACAAGGACCTGAATGGGCAACCTTTTGGCTCCACAGAACTCAAGAACAGTGTCTTGTAAATACTAACTTATTCCCACAACTGCCAGTATCATTTTTCTCCTTTTCAAATTGATACACACACACACATATATAATTCTGCTTTCTTCCGTATGTCAGAAGATAACATTGTGTGTTCCAAAGAGTCTCATCCTGTACAACCATCTATATATGTCTGGCTCAATAATATCTGAACAAAAGGGTAACTACGTCCAACTATTAGTATTTCCAATGATATATCATACACTCACTTCCACAAAGGAAAGAGAAAACTTGTTTAGAATTGAGCCTTTTCACAGGCTAACAACATTGTAGCATTATTTGTCAGGTTTTAGTTAAAAAGTATTGGACAATAGCAATTCCCCGTACAAGAAAAAATGAATCGTCAAACAGTGGCTAGTTACTTGGCAAATAAATTGATAAGAAAAACAGGGGCTTGCTTTAATCTATTGTGTACTTACTGATATTCTTTATTATGCTATTCTTACCTACAGACCTTTAATGCGTTATTCTTACCATATTAGACATTCTTATTGAGGTAAATATATTAGAATTGAAGATAAGAGGATGAACAATAAAGATGAGGCTTCCTGGATATAAACAACGTGGTTTAAATATATTAAAATTTACAAGGAAATAAGTTTTGGGAATGGTTTTAAACCAGAGATACGGAAATTAATAATTCACATATAATAAAAATGTCGTAACAGATGGCAATATGTGCAATAAATTTGGAATTGGCTAAGAGCACGGCAGACACCTAAGAAATCCGACAAACTACTTAAGATAGACAAGATAGCACGCAAGAATGATATATACTAGTAAGCACCTTGTCTAATTTCAAGATATGGAAGATTTCAATCTGTGCAAAGCATAAATTTTTAGATGAATAAAATTCTAAGAAAGAAGATATGAAGAATATAAAGAAAAACAGTACAAATATGGACATACATAGTAATTCTAACACTGGTCATCACACTCATGCTTCTAAATGATATAATAATAAGGCAATTATAAAGTTGAAATATTTTGGAAGCAACTTACATGAATGATAAGAACAGGACAATTAACTAATGAGATTTTGTCAATATTCTGCACAGAAACACCACAAGAAAAGCATCCCGTTTTAGTAAAATGTCATAAGTTAACAAACAAGAATAATACACAAGTAATCAAGGAGATATTTACCTTATAAATGTCGAACCAGTATGTTCGCTTTACAGGATACATGACTCTTAAACCAGAGAGTATTGGACTATGCAAAACAACAGCTCTTAACTGAGGCAGTCGAGCTGCAAGATCCAGAGTTGGGCCACTTCCAACAGATTGGCCATATAGGATTATATCTTCCTGCTTGGTACCATAACTTTCTTCAAGACACTTGTATGCAGCTTCAATATCTGCATATGTATTCTGTTCACTTGGCTGCAACACACAAATGATATGGACCGTAAGTGAGGCTTTGACCTCAAATTACTAGCACCACAATATAGTTTAATACAAAGACCAAACTCCTTTTTTATTATTATTATTGTTTTTTCAAGGAGAGAATTCAAATCTCACAAACCTTGCCAGATGATTGCCCATACCCAGAATAATCATACCTGCACAAAACCTCAAACATCAGCTAACCACTTTTTTTGTTTTTCAAAATATGCTCTTTGAAGCTTATTATGGAGTTTTCTCTAAACAAAAAAGATAACATGAAATTAATCCAATGACCTTTCAAAAAAAAAAAAAAAAAACAAAACAAAAAACAAAAAACAAAACAAAACAAGCAAATTCCTTGTGAGTCCTGGCCTATTAGCAAGAAATTGAAAAGATTTCTAAATCACGTTCTACAGAAAGTTTTACAAGTTTTGTTCTGATTTACAGTAAGAAAGTTACAGCACTAGTTCCCAGTCCTGGTGACATCAATTAATCAAACTACAGCCTAAAAGGCACCAGCAGTCACAATCATCTGTAACTAGACCATCTAAATGGGGTAGATCCAAGACAAACGTCATAATTATTACATGTTTCACGTTCCAAATTTTAACAATCTGTTTAACATAGCAGCTCCAGAAGTTACCATAGAACATTGATGCATCATTTATTTTTTCCTGTTGTAACTGTTCAAGCTAACAGATTCATATTACAACTAAAATGGAAACCAATTCAATATCCACTTCAATTGATCCTTCAAGAATTCTAACTTACCAATTACAGAATCTTCGCTTATGGTAAAAGAGAGAAGGAAAAAAAAAAAAAAAAGAAGCAATTGAGCAGGAAAAACTAACGCAAAATTCCAAAATTTTCAAAAACCCAGACGAGAAAAGTTTACAAGCAAAAGCAAGCAAGCAATTAAAAGCTCAAAAAATAATTTAACAACCCCAAATGCTACAATTAACAAAAACAGCAAAAAAGCAAAGGAGGAAAAGAAGCCAAAAAATTTTGCAAAAAAAAATAAAAGACAGAGAATGTAGAAAAATAGAGTAGTACCCCATAAGATTAACGCGCAGATGGATGCTCAACTCGATAAAGAGCTCATACATCTGACCCAGATCGGCAGCGTTGCCATGGGAGTAGAGCAGAGTAGATGTAGCCATGGGATGGCGAATGTAGATTGCGACAATCTCAGTGCCACGGCGAGTGGGAAGCTTGAGAACCTCGACGTTTTCACGGTGAGGGAAAGGGCTGAGAAGCAAGAGACCAGTGCGTTCGTCGGTAACAAGCTTGTATGAAGGTGGGTTCGGTGGGAAGAAGGCGAACTTGGCCGCCATGGACGATGTCACCCCACCCATCACGCTCTCTCTCTCTCTCTCTCTCTCTCTCTCTCTTCTCACAGACACTGTCTCTCTGAATCGACCACTCGGTATCTCTGTAATGAAAAATATGCTAATTAAAAAAAAAAATTATTAGTAAATATATTAATCTATTTAATTTTCCCACTCTGGGAAATTAATTCAGATCGACATTCCTTCTCTTTTTCCCTTTTCCAGAAGATTTAAACTTTTAAGCAAAAGATAGATAGAGAGAGAGAGAGAGAGAGAGAGAGAGAGAGAAGCCTATTGAGCTTATAGTTTAGCTTTAGCTTAAAAATTGTGTGTATCTGTGCATTTGAGAGAGATGGGAGAGAAAAGCCTTTGAAGGCTTTAACTCCATTTTTCACTTTGGTTCACAGGGGATGGACCATAACACCTTACATCATTTTGTAGGGACATTTTGGAAATTGACTTAAAAATACAACTTTTATCATGCTAATTCCTTGAAATAATAATATAAATATGATATAAAATATTAAATTTTAACTTAAAAAGCATATGCAACATATTTAACTAATGTATGTGCAAATTAAAAATTTATGAATATTTAAACTGAAATTTTTGTATGTAAGAATATCAATATCCTTCTTGTGAATTTTTATTTTTTATTTTTTTGTTACTAAAGAAAATATGTATATATGTATATATATCAATAAGACCATCCATCCATGTGGATAAAGCTGTTATTCACTTACATGCATCATCTGCTTTTTCTCCTAGGATTTGGAATATATAGATCAAAAGGTGATCAGCCATTTAGAATATGTAGCTTCCGTTTGAAAGAAGTTTTCTTCCCTTTCTTACATGAAAATAAATGTTGGTAAAAAATCAATTGGAAGAGCATTACAATCTTCATGCAAAGTATTTTACTTTTTACCCCATGTTGGGGTTATTTTATTTAGTTTGAAACTTCACTCTTTTATTTTTCTTTGTTGTGTTTGGTTGAATCTGTCGACTGCTTTTTATTTATTAAACACTGTTTTTAATCCATATGAATAGCTTCAACATCCTTTTAATTACAGCAGCAATATTTTCAGAAGAATTCTGCTATTTTCTGCTAAGTTTGTACAGAATTGTTAAAGCAAAAGAAAGAAAAAAGTGTTGTACTAAATTGGATTGAATGTGATTGGATTTGCAGATGACCTTGATATGATTTTCTTTCAAAATATCAATGGGACTTTCTAGTACTTGCATTATGTTTTATTTTTTATTTTTAATTATTATTGTTGTAGTGATTTTTTACTCCATGAGCCGAATTATAATAGTAAAAGCACTAAAAAAAAAATACCCAAATCAGAACAAAAAATTGCATAGGTATATGTAGTGCTTATACTTGAGAATCCAAAGGAAAGATTTGTCATGCTGAATCACATCAATTTTGTTGCTCGAATCATAGAAATCCTCGGTCCTGGAGGGTGGAGCCCAACTAATTGCCCACAAAACATATTATAAACATATTATACCAGGTTAAGGCACTCTTTTTTATCCAAATTCTCAGCTTTAAAATAACAATGTAGTGATCCACCACTTGTGCAGTTTTATTTGGATTCTGTGTCTAAATTTGGGGATGTATTAGTTTATTAATCAATCCCCATAAATTAAAAGAAGATAAAAATGTCCATGAATATCTTATTGAAAAAAAAAAAAAAAAGGTCTCATAAAATCTGGAAGGCTTATTTTATTACTTTCCTTGATACAATTTTCTTGAGAGACTAATGCAGACCAAAACCTCAACTGCCATTGCATGGCACCATCAGGGTTCAATTTTTTTTATTTTTTTTTTAAAGATAAAAGAGAATAATTTCATTGATAGGACCCAGTTATGGAATTGATTAATAAACATTACCCAAAAAAGCAAATTAAGAAAATAGAATAGTGAAAAAAAATGTTGAAGATTGGTGAAGTTGAACAGTTGATAAGCAAACAAGAAAATTTTAGTAATACACACTTTTTGTGAGAGACAAAAGGCTTAAAACTTTTTATGAATCGAGATTCCACAGCCACAATTCTCTTTTTCTCAAAAAATGCGGAGATAAAGATGCCTTTTTGTCTTTTCACTTTAATTCAGTAGTTGATATAGTGTTATACAGCCAGTGCAATGTAAAATGGAAGCAGTTTCAACTGCTACTGATTGTTTTTGTTTTACCATTCCTTTTTCTTCTTCCCAAAACCCACTTCTTAAATATCAAGCGGTAGGTTTTGATGTTTAAAATGGGCATAATCATAAGCTTAAAAAGAATGTTTAAAAACATAATTACGGACTATTCTTCCTTCCCCTATATATATATACATATATATATCTCTTCCACTTGACAAATATTCTTATCTGAATGTAAGAGGAGAAGAATATTGACTTCTCTAACAACAGCTTCATTCTATTTGGTACATAAATAAAATTTTTAGTCAAACACTGTACATGAAGTTTTATTGTATAAAAACATTTTTAACCATAGAAGAAACTACTTTCAGGAAGCACATAGAAAAAGTAACGAAGTGTTGATTTTCTTACATTGTTTCAATTTCTAGGATATTCACAGACAAGGCCGGAGGAAAAGTCCACAAACAATCTTTAAATTAGATTCTCAAATGCATGCAAGATTGGCCATTTGGTCAAAGATTACTGACGGACCAATGTTTTAGTTGTCGTGGATTATAACTATTGAGGTCGACCCCACTGTGCAAAATCAATATAAACGCAAATAAATATAATATATATAAAAATATGTATATGATTAACACACATGAGCCACACATCTCGTTATATAAGGTGGATGGCTGTAATTAAGATTGGAATCAAAGTCTCTCATAAGACAAGCACTAAACTTATGGGAAGAAAATGACATTATAACAACGACTAATATAATCCAAACTCATGGAGCCCATCACAGAATAAAGGGATGTCTGTTCATGGCGTCAAACCAACGGGAAAACCAATTTCCGTGGTGGGTCTCACCCTCCTTAACCCTATCTCATCTTGTTATTGATTTATATATATATATATATATATTTTTTTTTTTTTGGTGCTGAGAATCTCATCCTTCTATTGTTATCACCTGATAATATTGAGACGAATAAAAGTGTCTCTTTATCTAATTAACACATACTTCATTGATTTTGTATTTAAACAAATTCCTCTGTTTTTTATTGTTTCAGAACTAGTTTTATTCAAAATGTATTCGCAAATACATGTATCATTAGCCTTTGATCAAGTTATAAATGTTTTTGTGGTTGTTAGTGATTATAGAGAGAATATATCTGTTGGATATAAACATATTTCAGAACCCTCAAACCGATGTCATGCTCTGATAAAATTACAAGTTACAAGAATCCAAAATAGATTTCACTGCCATGTCAGTTCACTTCATTTATTAAAGGTTTATAAGAGATAGCAATAATTTGATGATGAGAAGAGAAGATGATGCATGGTAGCAGCAGATAGCGTGGCACTGCTGGTCTGCACTAAACAGATTTTGGTTATGAATCAGTCGATAACAAAAGGCATTGTTCCCTATATCAACAACAGTGGGTACCACACCAGTTGAAACCATGTATACACCTGCAGACAGACCGACTCTGCTTCATAGTTGAATCAAGCATTTCAAATAAATCTTCTTCAACCACACCACACCATCAATTCCAATGTGACATATATGTATATGTCTTTACATTTGCCTTAACAGAGTTTCTTCTAGAAGTTCATTGCCAATATACCATTTCATCTGATTCTTTTCTGATATGCAACAAGTTTTGTATCCTTTTAGAACCAAAAAGGCAAAAACCGCTAATGCTATATTAAATTACCATTTGGTCCAAGCTACATGAAACAACAAGGGGTTTTAACCACCATTTTCTGCATCTATTCTGATTCTACGCCCAAACTTTGTGCATCCAGAAGCCAGATGGAGATGAACAAGGGTATCTAATTGAGCTTCCATCCAACTCACTTTCCCACCAAAAAGAGGGAATCTCAAAATCACCTCCTCTGAGATGGAATAGACATTCTACCCAATTTTTCAGCCTTGCTTCAATGAAACATTTGGATCATCAGGGCATCAAATCAATACTCAATAGCAATTAAAATAAATAGGGCTTATAGTCCTGCTGGGACCATGGATGAGTCTTCCATAATACTCGAACGTGACTGCTCATACTGATTTAATACTTTGGTTTTCCTAGTATGGAACTAAGACGAGAAAAAAAAAAAAATACTCCAAAAGAATCTTAAATGCACATAACTAAAAAATATAAACCCATAAAAGAAATAAATATGTTATTATCACCACTAGGTATTACTGATGGCCAACATAACATTACATACGATAGTATGAGACATTTCAAAGCCAAAAGCATCCAAAAAATTGGTGGTTTCACAAAATATTAGATGAAGCATGACTTAGAGAAATTAAAAAGAAACTATAGTGGAAAAAAAAGATTTAATATTATGTTCTGACATTTGAGAAAAAATTTCAAGCAATGGATGCACAAACCTTCTTATCTAACCATACACGTAATGAGAGCTTTTATGTTGCCAAGTATAATCCACTTATTCTATCATTAAGAACTTATATGCTAATCGTTTAGCAAATGTACTACTTCTTAGAGCATCAGCCTAAATTTGAAGATGTGGTGCTTTCTGGGCCTTCTAATTGATAGCCCTCATTTGAGCCATATATTAATCATTCATGTAGTCTGATAGGTCTATCACAAAACAATACAAGCAGTTGCAATTCCACGTTTCCAAAAAGT
The DNA here is from genome assembly GCF_031755915.1 of Ziziphus jujuba. Taxonomy (NCBI): domain Eukaryota; kingdom Viridiplantae; phylum Streptophyta; class Magnoliopsida; order Rosales; family Rhamnaceae; genus Ziziphus; species Ziziphus jujuba. The sequence continues at coordinate 32,189,024 of NC_083382.1, read as the reverse complement.
ATTTTGGCAATTCCAACCAAACCCCTCCTCTCTCCTTGTAGAACTATGAAACAATTTTAAAACATAATAGGATTTAGCATCTAAAATGCGATTAGTATTTCCTAGTCTCTAATTTCTATCTACTTTACTAATCTATCATTTGTACTCCCTTTACTGAACTTTCATTCCATAAAACTAGCTGTTCTCGTTATCCAAGTTCAAATTCTACATTGTTTCTCAATATTTGTAACTCACAACTACCACTACTCTGATTTGAAACAAACCTATCATTAACAGAAATTTAAAAAGTTTAAAGCTTCTGAATAGGCAACCATCATCAGCAGAAAAAGATAGAAGAAAAAGTGAAGTAGAAGCATCATCAAATCTTGGCAAATACTTCACTTTTGTTCACCTATTACAAATACACAGATTATAATAAGACTTTGTCCAAATAACACCATGTCCAAATATTAGTAACTATCACCACCACGTTGTTGAACTATGATTAAGAGTTGAAGCTGGAGACAACAAATACTTTATTGTTGACACATTTGCTTTCCAAATCCGTTACTCCAATTAGGTTCGAAACACTATCACTCCCAAGATTCCATAAACCAAAAACAAAAAATGACATAGCTACTTATCCATAGCCTCTGTATGAAAACTTAGAGACAGTAAATTCAGTAGTCAAACCCCAAAAGACAAGTCTTCTATTTCAAAAGGACACCCAGTTGTGGTCACTAGTATTTCACCATCTTCAGCCAAATAAATCATTGCCTTTGATGAACTCAGTAAAAGACTAAATCTTGCATTCACAATTCCCCTCAAATATAATTACCATATACATAAAAAGACCACAATCGCATATGCATAGAATAAGCACAATGTTACTGTAACAACAGAAAGAAATTAATATAAAATTACATTAATTTGCTAGTGCGCATTCCAAAATCAAACGCCTTGCATTTTGCAACCAAACAATAAGCGAGCAATATATTCCAAACCAGCTAAACACCAACCGAAGTTATAAGTAAATTGAATTGAAAAGAAAGTTATCCTTTAAATTAAAAGGTGTCAATAACAATCATTAAAGCGTTTAAGAATGTTTCCCATTTATCATGGGAAATTATAATTTTGCGAAAATCAATTGCACATTAGCCGAATTAGCTACGTCCATTACATTCTCAAAGATGTCAAAACCTCACCTTTAAGCAACTAAGTCTGTCTCCTAAGACGCTTCCTCAGTTTCTTGTACTTGTGTTTGTTCATCTTCCTCTTCCTCTTCTTCTTCACGCTATCGGCCCACACCTTCCCTGAATCATCCGGCACATCTTCAGCCTCAGACGCGACCGACCCACATAAATATATCGGCTTTAAACAGAACCCAAATGGAAAACTTGGATATATTTGCCGGAAACTGGATGTGGGCAAATCGACTACTCTATGTGGTACGAAGAAAGAGCTTAGATTCGCGGTTATGTGAGGCTCCGATTTGGTTTCAATGCAACGGGGTAGGCCAAAAATAAGTGGTGCTTTGGGATTTGGTGGTGGTGGGGTGTGTAAAGTAGAGAAAATTCTTATGGGTTGTGATCTTCTTATGAGCTTTTGGAGCGTCGAAGCCATGGAAGTCGGAATGGTCTTTTGTACAGTCGAGTCGTAGCGGCTTCTCTGTAGAGGGTGCTCTCGCTGTGCGTAGCAATTACTTCGTGTTTGTTTTGAAGTTTTTTGAATATCCTGCTTTAAGGTTATGCCACTGCATGGAACCAAACAGGGGGCAAATGCAAAATTCTATTTTGGGATTTTTTTTATTTGTTTGTTCTTGTCAATCTTGTTTCTTTTTGTTATTTTTCTTCAATAAATTATTGAAGCCTTTTGAAAAACAGTTGAAAACATATATACATTTCAAAGGAGCATGTACTTGATTCCGCAAATTTTTAGTATGCCACAAATATTCTTATTGTAATTTTTTAGTATTTTGATATATATATATATATATATATATATGTATATGTATAATATAGATATTTAAGAGTAACAAATTCTACGGTACATACCTGTTTATATGCTGATCATATCTAAATCGATATTATTTTAAAAAAAAATATTGATTTTGTTGTGTATGTATACACAGCATATACAACAAAATTAATGCTTTTTGAAAAAATAAATTGGCTTAGATATGATACATACCTTAGAATTACTGTTTAAGAGTATATTATTAGGTATTTGATCCCAACATAACCAAAAAATAAAAAATAAAAAATAAAAATTAAACAAATAAATATAGTTCTTCGTTTGCAAACACGAAAACGGTTGCCCCCATGCAGGATCGAACTACAGACCTCCAGTTTACAAGACTGGCGCTCTACCACTGAGCTATAGGGGCTTAGGTTTGTGTTGAGAAAATATTTTTATTTGCTTTTTATTTTGTTTTGTTTGTTTGTGCCTAATATGTTTGTTTATTTGCAATGAGTGAATCTTTCACTTTGATACTCTGATTTAGGTCCATATAACCTTAGACATAAACATAAAAAATTATATAATCATGTGCATAAATATTAAGCAGCTAATACAATGCTGAATATGAAATTATAACTTTGAAATGCTCTTAGGTAACATTTTTCACAGTATGCTATGATCAATGAAAAATGTTTGCTGGGTTTGGCTATGACATTTAAAATTGCAAGGAAAATGCCAACTAAATTGATTGGCTTTTTAAAATGGTAATTTATCTTTGTTTAGTTCTTCCCACGAATTTAGTTTTGAACTTGCCAAATTCCATTCAACAAATGATAACTTCGTAATTAGCCCAAAAAAAAAAAAACCAAAACAAAACAAAACAAAACAAAAACGAAATTTATGTGATTTGAATTTAACTTTAACTAATTATACATATGGAAATTCTATGATTAGGACGGTCCGCATAAGGACCGCAGTATTAGTGACTGTTTTTCATAGTCTTAATTATGGTTTTTTAAAAAATCATCACCAATACTATGAAAAACTGTCACTAATATTGTAATCTGCATGAGGACCGTCCGCACTATACACGGACTGATTATACATAATTGTATATATATATATATATATATTTTTTAAAAATTCATTAAAAAATAACATAGTTTCTGTATTGCCACGACGCAGATATTGCCACGTCGATGTTTTTTAAATCTGCGGACATGGATGGTTATCGAAATTTGAAACGAAAACACAGGAGGATAGTAAAGAAAATAAAAATAAAAAATTTAAAAGTCGGCTCACCTTCATGAAATTGAAATTGAGGTCGGTCTGAGCCACTGGGGCCTTCATTCAAGAGAGCTTATTACGCGCTAACCCACAACGTCGTCGTTCCATCGTCCAGCTTTCCCATAGTCGTCTCTTCGTGTAAAGTGTAAGGTCTCCTATTTTTTTTTTTCCTTTTTTTTTTTTAATTATTTTTTTCCTCCTTTCCTGAAATGGAAGCATCTGTTTGGTTGGTGGGAAAGCGAGGGAAAACGGAAACCCAAGAAACGAAATTTTTTTTTTCCGCCAACAATGTGGTTTTGTTTATCTTTTAGCACAATGTAGAATTCTCACTTTCGTATTCGACATTTTATCTTGCTAGGATTAGGGTTTATGTTTGCCGGTTTGATTTATTTATTTATTTATTTTTTGGGCGGAAAAAAGATAACTGTGATTTGTTGTTTCTAAATATAACTAATCAGTTTGAGTTGGTTTTATGAATTTTCAGAGTTGAAACTCGGAGGCTCTTTGATTTTGAGTTGGCTGCGTTGGGATTTTTAACAAGTACCAGAATTTGTTACCAAGGAACGAGACGGATAATCCTCTATAATTCACAACTCAGGTGCATTTATTTTCATTTCCATGTCTGTTTTTCTATATATATATATATACATATATATATATATTTTTTTTGAATTTGAATTTGAATAAGAAAACTATTATGCTAATCTGGTTTAACTTAATGAAGAGCGTTTGAGAAGCTGTTTTATAGCTTGTATTGGATATGTAAAGATTATCAAATTCTATTGATATGCTAATTGGAATGATGATCATGAGGATTAGAAAGCTTAAAATGAAAGTTTAAATTGGCTCTGAAAAGGGGCCAAAAATGCATGAATGTTCATTGTGTTACAGAGAAGGAGATTTTCTGAAGTAGGATGTAAGCCTTTTTTATTTTTATCTTGTTTTCTACCTTTATAATTATATATTTTTAACCAATTTTTCCTCTTGAAAAGGGAGAGAATTTTGTAGGTCATTTCTCTCAGCAATGATCGTTTAGTCATTAAAACCATATGTCATTTCTTTTTTCTGGCTGATAAATGTAGTTGCATATGTACTGCAGTGGGCTTTCCTTGTAATGTCAGAAGATTCAAGGGGTTTGGCTGTTTCACCTGGACATTATAAAGTTGGACCGGATTACTTTGGTTACTATAAACGTGAAGTTGTAGAGCTTGTATCACAAGATGAAGACTTTCTGCCTTTGGCTTCAAAAACTTCTGAGATATCTGGAGGGACATCTGAGAAGGTTGCAAGGGATGGTAAAATGGGACATAGTAAAAAGGTAACTGGTTCATTGTTTTGCAATGGGATACGGGATGGGCTTTCAGATTTGAAAAGAGAAAGATTGAAGGCATTACTTAGGCAGAGCGTGAATGTTCTTGCACCAGAAGTTGAAGAGGTATTTTGGAATTTCTATTCCCTGTTTTGCTTTTTATCTTATAGTAGAATAAAGTCACATTTGACTTGTGGATTTTGTTATTTAGATTGGCTCTGGTTTTTATACATGTAATATCTGTTTGTTTGATAAATAACTAATCTTTAAGATTTTGTCATTTTTTTTTTTTTTTTTTTTTTTAAGTCAATTTGATGATGTAGAGAAAGTGTCTGTGTTGTTATTGCAGATGCTAGAACCTGTTGTCTCTATGTGTCGGTTACAATCGCAGATAAAAAGCAGAAGGTGTCTGCAAAGACCCACACTTGTGGCATCTGAAGGTGATCCAGGCCAATCTCCTTATAAGAAGAAAGCTAAGATTTCCTCTTCCTCACCTTCCAACAACCTACCTGCACTCAGAGGTCCTACTGGTCATGGATTAAATGTTTTCCAGAAAAATGGTTTTTGTGATGATACTGAAACTGCTAAATGCATAACTTCTCCAGAGGAGCCTAAGGTGACAAACCTTCTCTTTTAAAGTATCTTCTCCTTTTTGGAATATATAATATTGGTGGTACACAAGGACATATAGATACTTTATGTGCATGCTCTTATTCATAAACTGTATTGCTCTTTTTCTTTTTCCTATATAAAATGTTGTAAAGTTAATCATGTGTAGGATTGGAGCCAAATATATGGTCAAACATAGGCTGATAGGCATTAAGAAGGAGATCAGAAGCCCAGAACGAATAACAAATTAACAATGATGTTTGATTCATAATTGGATTGCTATGGAAGGCTATGCACCATTATAGTAATAAGTGGCATCTGGTAGAAAAGAAGATGGCATGCAACAGCTCTCTGTTTGACATAAACATGTTGCACTGCATTAGTTGATCACTGCTAGAATAATTGTATTTGCTACATTATAAGTATGGTTATTTCTCTTTGTCCTCTAATTAAAATAATAGAATAAAATCCATTACATTGGATTTAAAGGAATATATTGTGGATGATGTTTTATTTCTTTGAAAAAGTACATGACAACAGCAGAAAGCAAAATAGGAAGCCATCATTAATATTGTGACTTACAGTTTAATGTATGTAACTGATGAAGTGGTTTTATACTATTGTACATTACCTGTCAGGTGGATGATGATTTGCAATTCCTTCTAGACAGCGATAGCATAGAGGTTAAGGAGATAATGGAGAAACATTCTAATGAACTATCTGCCACGGTAAATTCTAAAATTTTTCTTAATGGATAGAGTGTATTGTTTTTGTTGATTTAATGTGTGAATATATTACCAACACATGAAAAATGTCTCCTTTCTTTAGCTAGGGCATATGGAGCAGCAACTAGAAGAACTTCTTGATATTGTGGTGTCTAAGTGCAGGTACAAGATTTCCAAATGTTAAGAGGAATGATTCGAATGTATCTATTATTTTTTATGTTACCTTAAACATTTTAATTCAATCTACAGGCCAATGACGCTTGCTGAGAAACAACAGCTACGAAGATTGATTCAGGGTTTGCCCCCAAAAAATCTTGAGCGGGTTGTAGAAATTATCCAACGTAGCAAGCCAGAAAACAAAGAACCATGCGATGAAATTCATGTGGATCTTGAAAAAGAGGTAGAGAATCTGATATTTATGGTTGTTATGCTCTTATCTAGAAATTCTAACCCTTTAATTAAATTTTCTCTTCCTTTTCAGAGTAATGCAACACTTTGGAGATTGTATTACTATGTTGAAGCGTTTGAGAGAACAAGAAAGGTCTAGCTATAGCTCTATTTGCTCTTTTTTCTTGTACCAGACTGATAGCTTAAATTGTTTGGAAGGCGGTTAAAAGGGCGACTTCCCACAAATAGAAAGGCCCCAATATGAAAATGTCATATTAAGTATGTGGTAGTTTATATATATATATATATATATATATATTACCCTTACAATTTTTTTAATGTAATTATTAGGAGGTAAAAACATAAAAGAAAAAAAGAAAATAAAATGCAATTAAATGTGAAAAGATATTGCATTACTGATTAAATACAATAACAAAAGAGAAAAAAAGGAGGATATAACAACCTCATAGACAAGCAAGAGAAAAGAAAGGCATGGTACAACCTGATATCAAGAAATTTCTAAACCCTCAACATAAAGCATTTTTGTCGTCATACTATAAGAGGAAAATAAATTATAAATAACCAAAAAAAAAAAAAAAAAAAAGCATGGGAATGCCAGATTTTTTCTCTCGGCCCAATACACCTATGTTGCAGAGTTCATTTTCACCGGGAAGAATAAACCTTTTTTTAAAATGAAAATGAAGTACGCCTTGGTCGTTGTTCAGCAACATTTACTCTAATTGCTCTGCCATCCAAGCTCTGTATCACCAATGAGGGAAGCAAAAATCAGTTTCTCTTTTGAATCAAATAAATACTAAAACGAAGCTAACTACGCTTGCCCTTTCCTTCTCATTTTGCTCTGCCAGAACAGAGAAGGTAGGAATGTAAGACTAGTGATCGATGAATATTATGGAAAAAGAATTATTCGAGTGTGTCCTAGCACAGATTTGGCAACTACATTGAAGGCAACCTCATGTTAAATCTATAAACTTTGGCTTCCCTTGTGGATTGCTAACTATGTTGATGGAACTCCGAAACAAAATCTTTATCTTGTTAAAGCACAATGATAACGAAGTTACGGGTCAACAGAAACCACAAAATTTGTGAATGCAACAGGGGAAGCATACAAACCTGTCCATCAAGAGCAGCAATAGCATCGTTCAGTTCTGTCTCATTAGACATTGTAACAAAGCCAAAACCCCGGGAACGTCCTGAGTCCCGATCATAAACTACCCTGGCATTTACCACCTTTCCATGTTCACTGAACACCTGCTCCAGCCGAGCATCGTCCACTTGCCATGGTAGGTTACCAACATAGATTCTGAAACCAGGTTCATTTGCCCTTGTTCTTTCAGGCCTTGACCCTCTAGGGGCAGCCTTGTTTACTGTCAATAACCTTCCATCTAAATCCTATAGAAAGAACATATACGGAACTATCAGACTTTCTGATAAATGAAAGTTTGCAGACTGTAACCAGAATTGGCCAAAAAGAAAAAGAAAACAAAAAAAGATGCAGGTGATAGGTACAAATGTAGTGCTAAGTGGGAAATCCTTAAAGCATTTCAAAACCACAAGAACTAAATTATAATAAGCTGATTAGCCAATTCTGATTTCAGTTTGTACAGTTAAAGGAATCAACATTTTATCCACAACATTCTTCCTCCTTAGCATTGGATGCAAAGTAAAAATATGAATCCATATATTTACGAATTTCTTTTTCAGGGGAAAAAAAAAATTTTAAAACTTCATATAGAAAAGTGCAACTCACATAACCGTTGTACAACTCCACAGCTTTCTCAGCTTCTTCAACAGTACTCATAGTTACAAACCCAAAGCCTCTACTCTGATCAGTTTCTCTATTATAAATTACCTGGTAAAGCAATTTTAAAACAGATGCATAAACTTTTAAAAAAGGTACAAACTTCACCTCAGCAATTTCAACAATTATAGAGCAATCAAATACCATATTAGGAAAATTCCAATACCTTTAAATTTTTAAACGCACATATTCAAAGACCAAATAAGGGTACAAACTTTTACCTCAGCAATTTCAACAATTCCAGCTTGATTAAAGAACTGAGCAAGTTTCTCACTATCCACATCATAAGGTAAATTACCCACAAAGAGCTTGGCCTCTTCAGGTGGTTCAGGATAAAATTCTACTTCACTCCCCACCGAAACCCCATCTCCATCCCCAGCACTCTCATTTCCATCTTCAACCTCACCTCCCCAACCATCACCCTCATCGGAAGAAACACGTGCCTCTAAGCCTCCCTCTGTCTCCCCTTGAGCTTCCCAATTAAACCCTTCTTCTTCATTTCCCTTTTCTTGTTCACCGTCTTCCTCTTGTTGGGCCCAATCTGAAGTCTGAGCTACAAGTGGGACTATCCTGAAAGGTGAAGACTTGGTTTTGAGAGTGACCCATGAAGGGGAAGAACTTGAAGATGAGCATGAGAGGTGTGAGAGATTGATTGGTATAGAAGGAAAAGAGTGAACTGGGTATTGGTTTTTGGGGGTGAAGAAGGTAGGTACGGAGGCTAAACAACTTTCAGCCATTGATAATGCACTTGAAAGCGGGGTAGCTACAGATGACATGGAGAGAGAGAGAGAGAGAGAGAGAGAGAGAGAGAGAGAGAGGTGGAATGAAAGGATAAGGAGTTGAAGAGGAGGAGCTGTTCGTTTGCGTCACATTAGCCTAGAATGGACCAAAGATTTGCAGGTAAAAAATTAAAGATATTTTTATTCTTCCTTTTGAAAAGAACATTTCGTTACCTTCCAAGAGGAGTCCTCAAAACGCACGGTTTTGGTGCCGTTACAGTCTCATATCACAAGCCAAGCCACTGGCTGTGAATTTTCTCACTGTTACAACTCACAAGCGGAGCATCCAATTGAAATAAGGATTTTTTTCTTTTTCTTTTTGATTAGAAGGAGGACTAAACCTTGAAGTGTACTTTTAATGGTACGATTGCTGCACTAAAGCTTACAAGTCTAATTGAAATTAGTGTTGTTAGAATATTATTTAATAATATAGACAAATTTAGTTTATGCTCTATTTAATATTTTTTAAAACTTTTTTCAATATGATATACGAAAAGCAAATCATTATGTGATCGTAGTGTTAGCACATACAAATTTTAGAATTTTTATTTTTCTTCCAGGGAGAGTTTTGAGTGACTAAAGTCATCCCATTGGCCATTACTATATAATCTAAGTTAAAATCAAGCTGATTATCTTGTTTTAGAAAATCCTTTTTTGTTTTTAATTGAAAACGAACCTTTAAGTCCCCTGAAAGAATGCAGCAAAAACTATCATATTATGGTTTGAAATCATGGCCACAAAAAGCAGGTATTGTAATTTATAAAGAAATAAACAAAAACTTCAATCTAGAAATGCATTTTTTCAAGTACAAAATCTGTATTTAACTATGACCCCCTTTTTTTTTTTTTTTTTTTTTTTTGGTGTTTTGTTGCTCTATTTTTTGTTTTGGTTTCTGTTTTATCTTCCTTTGCTAGTTTTGTTCTAGTGTGTTTATGCATCTGAAGCAATATATTCTCTTTATCTCCCTCTGTATTGTTGCTCTACTTTTTGTGTTTGGTTTTCATTTCAGTTTTATTGCTCTATTTTCTGTTTTGATTTTTGTTTTATCTTCCTTCACAATTGTTGCTCTATTTTCAGTTATGATTTTTAACAGTAGTGTTGCTTTTTTTTTTTTTTTTTTTTTAAGTTAAGTATATTTGAAAAATTGTAATATATTTACAGGTTTTGGTTAACTCCCCACTTGCTCAAACCGTGCTTACTCTCAGGGTTGCTGTGTGTTCTCTGTGGAGCAGTTGGATTTGCTGAGGAAAGGAACCGAAATCATTCCTCTTCATTATCCTTCTAAACTTTGCAAGCAAAATTAATTTTACCAAGTTTACTTACTAAACAAATGATGGTATATTCGTTTTTAGAGTAATTTCACTTGGTTTAGTTAGGAGTTTTTGAGAAGGGTTGTGTGGAATTGTGAAGGAAGAGTAGTAAAGTTAGTATTTTGGGGTGTGGAATTGTGAAGGAAGAGTAGTAAAGTTAGTAAACTAATGACCTACTCTCATCTTCCAAGAGGAGTCTCCAAAACGGACCATTTTTGTCCCGTTAGCGTCTCATATCTCAAGCCAAGCCTCTGGCTGTGAATTTTCTGTGGACTGTAACTAGCTAAGCATCAAATTGAAATTAGCAAGTATTGTTAAAATATAATTTTATAATAAAGACAAATTTGATGCTGCATTTAATTATCTTTCAAAATTTAGATTTAGAATTTTTTTATTTTTTATTTTTTTCCCAAGGAGAGTTTTGAGGGATTGAAGTCATCCCATTGGTCATTACCATTATTACTTGCCTAGCTTTGAAAAATCCCCCTTTTTTTCTTTTTTTTTCCTCCTTTAACTGAAAATGAACTTTTATATCTTCTGTACGAATATTGCAAAACCATCATATTATGGGTTGAACTTGTGCCCTCAAAAAGCCTATTTGTATTGTAATTCATTAAACAACTAAACAAAAACTTAAATCCAGAGAAGCATTATCTCAAACACAGAGTCTGTGTTTAACAAGACAGAGCTTGGCATTTTTCTTTATTTTTTATTTTATTCTCAAAATTTTTAGTCATTCACTATTCGTAAACAGGTTTGAAGTTCTTGTAAGCTAATACAGCATAGAAAGGATCCGACCCAGAAAACCCAAATCCAAGCAAACTCAGTAAATAATCATTTACTTGTTGAGGATTAGCAGCAGCAGTTGGTATTTTCTTAATAATTTCAGACTCTGTAAATCCTTCCACACATTGGAAGTATTCCACCACCAATTGAACCCTGCTGTATTCACTCCCATCTCTCCATGCGCTTATGGCTTTCTCATAGAACATTCGATTGCTGAAGCTCACAATGAATACCCCTCCTGGCCTTAGCACTCGAAACACTTCAGCAAATACCTGTACCAATTTATGTCAATAAATGTTGCCACTATTTATGGGTTTCTCCCAAAATTCAGTCTTTTTACCTTTTTTTTTTTTTTTTTGATTGATTTCAATTATGGACAGTTAAGTTAGATGAATAATAGCATTATGGTCCATTGTTGACAGAATGTACGGCATTATAGTTGAGGAATTCAATGTTGATAGAGATATTGATACTAAATACAGCTAATTTATGCAGAATAAAGACCAAAAATTGTTCGCTAAATCATTCTAACCTTTTCAGGCTGTTGAAGGTACTGCACACTAACTGTGCACAGCACAGCATCAAAACTGCTACTCTCCAATTCAAGCTTCTGATCCTGATTCAGATCCTTCACAAAGAAATAGTCCAGCTGAGGGTTTTTGGCAAGCTCTTCTGCATTTATGCCATGACCCACAACTTTTTTATACTTGACATCCTTGGGCAAATGGCTAACCCATGAACTCATAAGATCAAGAATCTCTGAATCAGGCCTCAACCGTTCTCTGTAAAGATTGGTTAATGTAGAAAGGAAACCATCATCAACATGGGTCACAAATCTTGGGTATTCATAGAAATCTCTATCTGAGTATGCATTGATTTTGGTTCTAGCTTCTTGGGAAAGAGCAAAGCGTTTGATATTGCCTGCGGAGGAGGATTGTTCTGTTGGGTTGTTTTCACTTAGACTGCTTGAAATTGAGAGCTTTAATGGAATTAAAGTTCTGTTCTTGAGCAGAGGAGAAGAAGATCTTAGGTGTTGTAGGTTGGTTAGAAAAGATGGGATCCATGGCTTGAGGTTTGGATGGATGTTAACCATCATCATCTCCATCTTTAGGAATTGTGAGTTTGCCTTAAAAGTAGAGGTCTTGGTTGTGTACTTGGACGGGACTGGACTAGAGGTCTGATCTTTGAAGTTTCATCTGTGTTGTGTACTTTGGAGGAGACGGGACTTAGATTGAAAGATAACTAGTTCATGGTTGTGAGGAAATGCTGTTGTGGCCTAATTGATGCCATCAATCATGGGCTGGACTTTCCAGTTATGATCGTTCTATGATGGGCTTGGAATCGCTAGGCTATTTCTGAGCTTAAGGCCGACAAAACAGGTAGTCCAATTAGATCCATTAGGCCCCTTGGCCTGCAAAGAATCTTTAATAACAGAGAAACTTTTTTTTGGTTGGTTAATACAAGTAATAACAGAGAATTGAATGCAAATTTATTTTCATCGTTTACAATAATTTCTTTCTATTTCGAATTCTCTATCTCATAACCTAAATATGGGTGGTTTATCCGCTAGCCAATTTATTTGATGCAAATTTATTAACTTCGATTGGACAATTTTCTTTGTATTTTTTTTATTTTTTATTTTATTTTTTATTGACTGGTGGTTTTGGGGGCTTTTGACTGTCACACTTTTTTTCTACTTGGGGAAACAGAAGTGATCGATGTCTTGATGGTTGTCAAGTAATTTCCTTTTTAACCAAAGTAGAGGGTAAAATCAGTAAGCTTGTTTTGTCTAGGGTAGAAGTAGACTTTAGAGCTCACCTTCACAAAAAGCCCAAATACAAGACAGGCAAAATCATAATCTGTCTCCTCAAACGTGCACTAAGGTCGTATAATTTTATCAGGGAAAAAAAAAGTTTATTCTTTCTCAAAGGGTGTGCTGAAAATGATGAGAGAGAGAGAGAGAGAGAGAGAGAGAGATAAATATGATGGTGAGGCTCTCAGTATATGAGCCATGCATGGCTATTTATGTGTCTGGGACCAGATAAAAGCTCTAATTAAAGAGTCAATCACCATGGTGATGGAGATGAAGATCTTACTGCCAAAGCCCCCCCAAAAAAACAGACTTATCCTACTTCTCTGTTTCTTCTGTGAGACTATTCTATTATATAAATCAAGATCATCACGCAAACGGCATCTATGGAATTATGGTCTATTTATAATTTTACTATAAAAGAAAAAAAATGGAAACCCATTAGTTATCTTCACTATCTTTTACAATAAAATGTTTCCTCCTTTTCTTGCTTACAACTTAGACCTGACCAAAAGAACCAAAAAAAAAATAAAAAAATAAAAAAAAAATACTTAGACACAGTAAAGTATTACCAAAATAATAAAAAATAGACATAGTAAAGCTACAAATACAAACAAAATCGGAAAAAAGAAAATTATTTGAAATTGAAAAAGGTAGAGACAAACCATGATTGCAATCTAAATTGAGATCCAGCTAATGAGGGTTTTCTTCTAGATGCCAATGCAAACCAATTGATTAAAGGGTTTGGAGGTCCCAATCGATTGCACGTGCACCATGCACTCTATAAAAGACAGACCAGTCATCTTTGTCTCTGTCTCCTCACTTTCTATATATTTTTTCTTCAAAGGGTTCGTACCCCTTTTTTCTCATTCTCTTAAAAATTGGGTTATATTATATGATCGGGAAGAAAATGATCACAAATTTGTCCTGTCGGGTTCAACCATTAAACATCCGCATCAAAACCCACATAAAAGCAGAGTAGAGGCTTAATAAACCACAACCAAAAAAAAAAAAAAAAAAAAAAAAGGAAAAAAGAAAAAAGAAAAATTTGAAACTTTTGGTTTGTTTTTGTAGGTCTCAAAAGTGGTAGAATTTGTCACTTAAGTGTGTTCCTTGTTTGCCCTTCCTTTAGGAGACCTTTTGATAATTTTTTAGTACATCTTCAAGTCTTTCCCCACTACCCGAACTAGTGCTTTGTTTGGAGTCAAATAGCACGTAAACATTGAAAATTTTATGAGACAAAGAGGGTCAATCCGCATCAAAGAGCCGGGGTTTGTAGTCTAGAGAGGGTATATTACGTGATGAATGTTTGACATTTTTAATAGGATTATTTCAAGACTTTTTGGGCATGGAGATGGGTAGGTGAGCCTCCTTTGAGAACACTTTGGTTTCTTTTTTGTTATATTAATGTTTAAACTTCAATTCGAAATATTATATCTATATAAATGATCACGTTATTTTGGTAGCCTTTGTGTTCTGTCATGTGAACTTGGTAGCCATTGTGTTCTGTCATGTGAACTTAATCAGAATTGAACCAAAAAGAGACTCTTTTAGCAAAAGTAGCTTTCGAAGGTGTTTTCTAATACGTTTTAAGAAAGCAGTACTCAAACTTTGGTATGCAAGCTTCACGCTGACTACCATTAAAAAAGATAATCAAGTTCAGTAGCCCAATTCTTAGCAAGCCATTGAATCATTACTAGCAATATATATTGATAGAATATAGCTAAGTCATTGTTATTTGTATTTATCTATAGTGTTGTTACAACCATGTATGTCATTTATCTTATAAATTATCTTAAGAGTCTGTAGTTATCAGATTGTTGTACCACTGGTTATCATTACCCAATTCTCTTGTATTTATTCACAACTGTGATATGAATATTCATTCGATTCCTATCAACATTTTGCATATTAGTTAATTTCATATATATATTCTTAATTATTCTTAAGGGGTATTTGCTAATTTGGTCTTAATTTTAATGTTGTACTATTATTGATACACATGGCTTTATCTAATTGGTTTATGTGCACCAAATCAGATGCCAACCACCTCTATACAACGTGTGTTGAAAATTTTCTTTATGAGTAGACATATCTAAGCACCAAAACAGACGGGCTTAGCTACTTTTATATCTAAAACCAGCCAATTGTTTACAGGAATTAAGAAAAAGGGCTAATCTTTCATTTTTTTTTTTAATAAAATAAAAAGGTCTAATCTTATTTTGCTACTTTTTAGAGTAAATTATTCAAAATAGAATCTTATGGGCCGGATATTATTGGATTCGAGGGACAATATATATATATAGTACAAGCTAGAAGGTGTGGATGCTTTAAGTGAGGGGACATGCAAGTGAAAAGCTTATTGCTATATTGTGAGTATCCTTTTTTCTCAAGGGAAAACCAAAAATAAAAGGAAAAACAAAGAAAAAAGAAAAAGGAAAAATAAAAAAACACAGACAGACAACACTATGTTTGGGTTTTTTCCTATCTTATTTGCTCTGTTTCTAGGCCTATCTCTTGCTTATCTGCTTCTAAAATTCTTTAACAAGAAAAAGTACGAAAATTTACCTCATGGTAACATGGGTTGGCCCATTTTTGGGGAGACTCTTGAATTCCTCAAGCCTCATAGTTCAAACTCCATGGGGAGCTTCTTGCAAGAACGTTGTTTCAGGTGAATTTTCATTTTATCAATTATTTAATTAAATATTTCTTCATCTTTCATTTTCTTCTGTGTTTTGTACACTGATTATATATATATATATATATATATGTGGTCATGCATGGATTTATGCAGGTATGGAAAGGTGTTCAAATCTCATCTATTTGGTGCACCCACCATAGTTTCCTGTGATCTTGAGCTCAACATGTTTATTCTTCAGAACGAAGGCAAACTATTTGAAACTAGCTATCCAAAGCCCATCCATGGTATTCTTGGAAAGTATTCTCTGCTGCTGGTTTCCGGAGATCTCCATAAGAAGCTGAGGAATATTGTTGTAAGCTTCAGCAGCTCATCCAAATCCACACCTGAATTCCTTCACTGGGTTGAAAAGCTATCTATTTCAACGATGGACTCATGGAAGAACCGTAGAGAAGTTTCCTTCTTCAAAGAAGCTAAAACGGTATATAAATTCATATATACACACACACACACACACACACACACACACACACTCTCTCTCTCTCTCGCTCTCTCTCTTTTCTATTTCATAGCCTAAAATGAAAAGCAAAGTTAAATTCATTTTCTAATTCAAACAATTATATGTATGTATCTATATGTGCAGTTTACAATGAGTATTATGGTAAAGCACCTTTTGAGTATTAAACCGGAGGAGCCACTTGCTGCTGAGATATTGCATGACTTCGAAACATACATGAAAGGGTTCGTTTCTCTACCGCTATATATCCCTGGAACCGCATATACCAAGGCTGTGAAGGTATACATATCTTATGGTTTATGCAATATACATTCACAGATCTGCTACTGTGAACGAGGTCGCCCATTTTTTTAATGGGCATCCCTATCATATTACCAGTAATAGAATGGTCTTTTTATGTGCTTTTAATATTACTCGGACGCGGAAGTAGAAAAATTATGTATGTATATATGGTACTGTTACTGTTTTGATGAGTGGGTGTCCTTGATTTTCAGGCTAGAGAAAGATTATCTTCTACTGTTAAAGAGATTATCGAAAAAAGGGAAAGGGGAAATGCAGGAGTTGCTAATGAAGGAGAAGACTTCTTGGATGTGATATTGTCAAAGCAGAAGCTAAGCGACGAAGAGATGGTGAGCATTGTATTGGACATCTTGCTAGGCGGCTACGAGACAACCTCAACACTCATGGCCTTAATTGTCTACTTTCTAGGTCATTCTCCAAATTCTTTTCAAACTTTAAAGGTATATGATCTCCATCTCTCTTTAGCTAGATCTCTACGCCTTCATCTATGTCATGATATATGACTAATCTATCATAACAATACCCTTAAATGATCAAAATTGATATGCATATATATATATATATATATATATATCTACATATATATAATTTTGCTATAGTAGACTTGTATATTTATTTTATGGTAGATATATCACATCACATTTGATGAAACGTGAGATGCACAATATAAGGTAAACATGCATAACCTATTATATTTTGAGATTGTACATTTATATATAGATTTATCTTTTGCATCCAATATTGGGTTTTGATCTACATATATATATATATATATATATATAATGTTCTCAATGTATATGTGAGTGTGCAGGAAGAACACCAAGCAATAGCAGAAAATAAAAATGAGGATGAAGCCCTAAATTGGGAAGATTACAAGAAAATGCAGTTTACTTACCATGTACGTAACCAGAAAACATTTACACAACCAATTATTAAGTTTTACTTTTTTGGTTGTTAAAAGTTCCAACTTTTGTTTGGTATAATTGGTCTGTGTGTATTAAATGATAGTTAATCTGAGTTTTCCATACAATTTACTACCACTATTGAACTAAACATAATTTGCATATCCATCCAGGTTATATGGGAAGCAATGAGATGTGGGAATGTGGTGAAATTTGTGCACAGGAAAGCTCTTCAAGATGTCAAATTCAAAGGCATTGTGATACCCTCAGGGTGGAAGGTTCTTCCCATGTTTACAGCCGCACATTTTGATCTTTCTATTCATGACAAACCCCTCGACTTTAATCCTTGGAGATGGATTCATGTATATATTCAAATCTTTAATCTTATTACAAAAACAATATATATATATATATATATATATTTAATCTTTTTCTTTTTTTTTTTTGGATTATTATTATTGCTCGAAAAAACAATAACTTTATCTTTGAAGGAATGAATCTAAACTCTAATTAGTAATTGTATTTGTTAATATCACCCTAAAAATACGGCAATATATGATTCAAATTGATGAATATTGACACAGGATAAAGAAATGGGCAAAAAAGTGACACCCTTTGGTGGTGGACCAAGGCTTTGTCCGGGGGCCGAACTAGCTAAAGTTGTCATTGCAGTGTTCCTCCATCATCTTGTCCTCAATTATAGGTAATAAACAAATATACTTAGATTAATCATTATTATTCATTTACATATAGACTTATTAATTTTTATGTGGTTAAATTACTCTGCTTCCCATTTAGGAACCTTCATGATAATTGCCTCTATTTTTTTATTTTTTTTTCCCGTTAATTTGATGCTGTATTAATTCTTGTGGTACCAGTTGGAAAACAAAAGCAGAGGATATCCCTCTTGCTTTGCCTTATGTTGAATTCAGAAGAGGTCTTTCAATGGAGATTCTACCAACAAATTACGAGAGGATTAATGTGAAAAGAAGAAGATCACCATGATTGAGCAGAGAGCCTCTATCATGCAATTGTAAAGGACATTCAAACCCAAAATTTAACACAAAATGTCCACAACCTCCAAGGCTTGCTGTGAATCGCTTTAAGTATATATTTATATCCAAACTCCAAAGCCTAATGGGTTCCCAACAAAAAAAACAAAAGGTTGGAGCCCTCCAAATATATCGCAGGGCCTAGTTAGCTGCTAGCTAGCCATCTATATAATTCAAATAAAAGTAGTAACTTTTTTATTATGTTGTTGTCAGTGTCACATATATATATTTTCCTTGATGTATATACTGGTTCCTTGAATATCAAATAATAATTAAGGTCGATTTTAACGGGAAAGAAAGATTAAATAAAAGCATCACCAATAAAGATTAAATAAAAGCATTACCAAAGGACTTTTCATTTATGTTTGGCCCTTGATTTTAAAGAGTTAATCTCTTAAAAGAGAACTCTAGTCCATAAGCAAAATTTATAAGTGATCATTACACCCAGCCATCCAAAATGTAGATTGAATAATATACTAAAACAAACTTGGAATATTTCATGCAAATTTATGTGTTATTATCATGCAACATTCACACCATGATCATATGTTTGGAACATCCTTTTTTCCTTTTAGATTATGAATTATTATAATAATAATAATAATAAAATACAATATCATTTTTGTGTGACACTGCTCATACTTAACATCTGGTGGGTAATTCAAATTTAAAACCTTTGTTTTTAAAAATAATAACTTTATTCGAGAAAAGACTATTTAAAATGTGATGGTGTATATATATTTACAGAATCTTTTAAATTGTTTCATGATATACAGGATCACAACTTTAAAGCTTCCTAATTGTTATCTTTATTGGAACAGTTTAACGGTAAAAGTCAATATTTCCTTAATAATCAATCCAAACTCGCATTCCCACCCTCAATATCATAAAAAAATAAAAAAGCTTCCCCATCATTCACTTTATTAACAAAAAAAAAATATATTTATCTTTAAAAATTAATTTGCCATATATCATAAATGACATAACTTAACTCAGATTATGAAAGTTCTAAAAATTGACAGCGAGTTCGAAATGTTACAAAAGTAGTTGGCAACAACTTAACGGCTATAGGACAACTTGGAAGCAATAGAATTTCACTATATATTTTAAAAAATATATTAAAAATTTGGGATAAGTTTTTGTCAAATAAATTAATGGACCAACAAAAACGGGCTCACTCATTGGCTCAATGTGGTTGGGAAACCAGAACATGTTATAAGGTCTGACCCAATTTGTTACACCTATCTAGTTCTGTATGCACTGCACAACAAAACAATTGTCCTAATGCACATACTTTATACACAATAAGTAAAATAGATAAAGAGGAATTTGGCCCAACACCCCTATTTTGAAGGCCCTAATAAAAATTACCCTTCCCGTTTCAAACTTTTTTTATTTACCCACCTCTTTTTCATTATTCCAACCATATCCTTCTTTCTTATCCTACTTCTGTTCACAGTCCACATTATTCCAACTAGACTCTGGTCCTCTTGCTTGCCCTCTTCCTCAGCCTCATCTTCCACCCAATCTCCATGATCGTCGACTGGATCATTGTCGTGGGGCTTGGGGTGGTCACTGTCTCTTTTGCTGATGGGAGTCTGATGGGAGTGTGGGTTATGGATGAAAATAAAGCAGAGGTAGAGCAGGAGTTTTTTTTTTTTTTTTTAAACGAGATTGTGTGTTTTGTCGGGAAAAAAATGATCCAAGGAAAGCAGAGGTGTGGAAGGTTTTTTTCAATGGACTGTTGGCTTTCAAAAAAAACAAGAAAAAACAAAGTAATATTTTATTTTTATTGGGGGTAAAATTGGAACCAGGGGGTATATTATAAAAATCTGGAAAGAAGAGAGTAAATTTCATTACCCAACTATTTGGATGGGTATTGGGCCACATTCCCCATAGATAAACGTTTGAAAATTTTTAAGGGAAATTTGGCCCAATACCCCCATAGGATCGAGCTTTATGAATTTTGCCTCCTTAATTCATTTCTTTTTTGATCTACCCTCTAATTTTTTAAAATCCCAAAATACCCTTATATTTTTTTTTATATGTTTTTTTCTTTCCTTTCTTCGACTTTTCCCCTCCATCTCTTTATCCATAATCAGACCTTAGGAGCCCTCTGTTTCCTTTTATGAATCGGCCGGATTGTAAGCGTGGAGACTGCGCATTTTGAAGGAGATGGTGAAGAGGCGACTCAGAGAGAAAACTGCAGGATTTTAGAGAGCCCTAGGAGCAGAAGCAGAAGCAACAGGTAGGCACAACTCTAATTTTGATTTTCTTTTAGTGGTTTTGAGAATTTTTTTTTTTGGGAGAAATTGTGAAAGTTGTGTTCTGTTTTTTTTTTTTTTTTTTAATAACGGTGATGGTAGGCACTTCTTGCTGAGAGATATGTATGATGATATGATGTTGGATGGAGGACAGCCAACTAGGGATACATTCCATTCTGTCATCAGTTAGTGGAAAGGTGCTTTCATGTTTGTTATCATGGACTTTCATTCTTTCTGGAATTTTCCGTTTGCTTGATTTTGTTTTGTTGCAGGTGGATAAGCAAAATGCTCATTTCTTTGGTGTTACGATCAACGAGCAACAAGCCGAGTGTGGTATTGTAGTAAGAGTTACTTCAAATGCACAAAGCAAATTTAAGATATGTATATTTCATATTTTTGCATTTAAATTGTTTATATACCATGTTTGATGACTATGAACTCTCTCTCTCTCTCTCTGCATCTGCATTTTCTTTTGTGTTGCTGATGTGACATTAAATTTATAATCTAATTGCTTTATTTTTCAGTTACTTTATTTCGAGCAAGATGTGAATGGCGGTTATGGTTTGGCCCTACAAGTACCATATCTTCTTTCCTATTGTGTCTCCAATCCATTTTCCATTTTATAGTGCATATGATTTTTGCATTCTGAAAGCTGTCATGGTTATTTAAAAAATTTGAAGCATAGATGGAGTCAACAGTGCCAATGATCATATACAATTGGTAGAAATGTTTTGTAATACTCTTGTCATGTTAAACTTTCTGCTGTTATATCCTTCAATTTCTAAGTACTATGCATCTCTAATTTATTTTCAAAGCATAAAATTGTGGCTGTGAAATTGTGATTTTGAATATCACACATGGGTAGAACTTAAAATTAGTAACCTACCTGTGAATGTGACAATGATGCTTAACTTCTCTTTTCAAGTGAATGTCATTGCATTGTTTCAAGTGGTCAAGTGGTATTGGTGTGGCATTTCAATGTATTTCTGTTCAGTCCTCTGACCTCATTCCCAAGGGCTTTCTTACTTGCAATTTGACTACAATCCTTTAAACAGTTGACTTATATAATTGTACTATGATTTTATGTAGCATGCTTCTTTTTATTTTACTTTGGTTCAGCAAATCTTTACCTTTAGTCAATAATTTTGTCATATGGAAATGCTTTTTTTCCCCCCACCCCTCATCAAGCCATCTAAATTTCAATATATATCATTGACACACAAAAATCATGACAGTCAATTGCCTATTTAATTAAAATTCATTTAGCAGAATCTCTTCCTATGCACATGCATTTGACATTAGTGTGGTCTCTTTACAGATGGATAATTGATCCTCCTCTGGAGGTCACTGTACCATCAAAACGCACACCATGGCCTGATGCCCCTCCTGAACTCCCTACCAATGAAAATGTAGTGTTGGGCATCCAAGAGCATGCTGTAAAGCATCCTACAAAGACCCGCACATCTAGATCAAAGAGACGAAGCAAGAGAAAGCATGACACAAGAACAGTGGACACACAGGTTGCTTCAAAGCATTCTGAACAAATTTGAAAATCTTAGCACGAAGACGGCTAGAGATGCATGCTGCTGTGTGAATTTTAGGCATCATTCTTCAGCATCATAAAAAAATTTGAATTGCAAAGGTTTATTAGCACAGAGGCAGATGGCCTAACCTGGTATATGTGAAAAGAATCCTTCATGCTGGGCCAGTTGATAACAGGCATTGGAGTTTGAATTTTCACTTAATTTTTCACAAATTTTTTCTTTCTTTTATATATTTTTGTTTGGGATATCAGGATTCTGGTTCAGCATGAGGTATGCCAGCAAAGTCTTGCCGTGTCTGCTACCTTGTAGGACTTTGTATCCAATATGTTTCGAATCTTATACATAATCTTGGAACATAGGAATTATAGAGTTGTGTTCAGCTGGATTTTCGTAGAAAAAAAGATACCAAAATGTAATAAACAAAAAAGAAAAAAAAAAAAAAAGGAAACTTCCATATTTGTGAAAGGATCCAATTTCTTCCATATTCAGATTTTGTTTTTAGTTTTTGTACTTGATTCTCGTGTCAATATGATGTGTAAGGATCCAATTTCATTATTAAATTATCCATATTATTTGATATGTGGAGAAGCAATAAATAAGAAGGATGATAATTTAAATGGATGGTATCAATCACTTTTACATGAATGGCTCCATGGTAGTATGTCCAAATGAGACTTGTTAGGAGGGAATTAATTGTCTGGCTTTTGTAAATTATTTAAATACATGGATACCTATGAAAGTGTAAAGTAAAAATAACAGTTTTCTCATTGACTGTCTCGAATACAGGTGATAATATTAAAACAACTTTTTTGACCATCCCTCATTTCTATCTACCCCATTAACTTCTGTCCTGCTACCACATTAAATGTATACTGTGTCTTCCTCTCTCTTTCTCTTTTGTTGGTTGGGTACCTTTCAGCCTTCTTTCTTTGCATTGATGAACATTGCAGAAAATCCCAAAATCTCTTCAGTTCAGTTCACTCTCCCTGCATCATCTGAAAATATTCATTGTGGAGCCCATACACTTCAAAAGGATGTAATGAAATTGTACGTTTCTGCAGATCGGAGTTAACGATTACCTGGTATGTGGATATATATACATATATATATACATAATTTGGCTTTATGCTACTTCTTTACATAATTTTTTTTATCATTTATAATAAATTTTTTCCATCTTAATGTTTTGAAATCATGAACTCCCAATAGTAAACATAAATGGCTTAATAAGTAAGCCAAAAAATAAATACAATATACTTCATATTAATTTTGTTGATTGATTTTACGAAAAAAATTTCCTAAAATATATTTTACGTATAGGTGATAGATAAAGTCAAAATCAAATAATGACTTAGCCTTATCACAATACTAGTAGTGAGGAAAAAGTATGAATTGGTACGAACAAAGGAGGCGTTATAAACTATGAACAAAAAATTAAATATAATATTATAAAAATGAATCAAAAATGTTTTGTTTGAATTCACAGAAAGATGATATCGAGGTCAAATTTAGAGCATTAGACCTTTCAATGGATCGATTTAATTAATATATATATATATATATATATATAAATATATTTATATATTAGCCTAAGAATAAGAATTTAATTAGTCAATATTGTATTAAAAAAATAACATTTACATGGTCAGAAAGGGAAAACATTGACCAACTACAAAACTCGTTTGTCTTCTCTATCCAGCAGCTAGTACCTTCTATCAAATTTCACAGGGTGTGTTATAAATATAAATATGTGTACATATATGGCAACATTTTTCCCTTAATCAGCATTTGTACTCATTTACATAAAATGCATTCCTATTTTATCTTTACTCATTTACTGAAAATGCATTTGTATTTGTATTTAAAATGCTATTCCAGTAGGTGTTAATAACATAATTGTTTGGCTTATTTTATGTACTCATTTACTAAAAATGTATTTGTATTTTTTCATTACTTTTGCTTCAGGATTATAGTTAAACCTTCCAGCAAAGATTCTACGATTGCAGAAGTAGATACTTAGTATGTTTTGAATTGGTAAACTCTTTGTGCTCAATGTCACAAATTTCAGTTTTACTGTTCTACGATGGAACATGGAGTGTATGTTCTGAAGGTACCTGGAGATACCAACGTCAAAGAACGAAGATTATACGTATCAAAAGGAATTGTACGTTGGCCGAACTTGAAGATGTTGTCTACAAACGCTCTCAACTTAGATTCTACACAACATCAATTAATCTTCAAGTTCATATACCATGTGTGTTTGTCATATGAGCCATACGTTGTGGAAAATGATGAAGACCTACAAAGTTTTATAGAAGAGTATAGTTCACACAAACCTCAAGACAGATCTCCACTTATTGTTGATGTGTTATCCAGGGTTCTAAAGAGTATTGATACTGTTGGATGTGTGGTGAATAGGATACCTACAAGTTCAGGATTTATGACTATTGCCCCACTATCTGCAGTTCCCGAGATAGCTACTTGTACCTCTGATGCCGACATGCAGTCCCCAGCGACCGAAATTCATGTGCCGGAAACTCAACCTGGATTCTCTGAAAATCAAATGTGTGAAAACAATGTGCAATCTGCGGAACATGATCATGATAATGAGCACTTCGACATTAATGATTTGAATGAATATCGTGGACATGATTATGATCAAGATGAACAATTTGAGGTTGAGGTCAACACTGATCGTAGTGAAGATGGGTTACGAGACATTTGTTGGACCCAACATTCGGGACTTTCAGCTGGTGATAGTCGACATGGTGAGTCTCCTTATGGTAATACTCCAATTGATAATGTGAATGATGATGTGCTTGCCTCTCCTTGTACCGAAAACCATTTGGACATTCGACAGGATTCGACGGCAACCATGGTTGAACATAAGGTCAACCATCGCTTCTCATCCGTCAATGCCCATGAAATCATTCGAATCAACCAAATCTTTGCGAGTAAGAATGTGCTACAGAAGAACATTAGTCTTTATGCACTAAGGAGAAATTTTGAATTCAAGGTCAAGAAGTCGGATAGAGTCCGATATGAGTTGTATGTGCAAATGACAATTGCATGTGGCGAATGCGTGCTACCAAACTACATGGTGATAATACAGAGGCCTTCATGATTAGGGCCTTCAAAGATGAGCATATTTGCTCTTTAAATATCATGAAAAGGGATCATCGTCAAGCAACAAGTTCAGTTATCGAAGACATCATCCAGCCAATGTTTGATGGGATTTAAAGGCAATACAAACCTCGAGATATCGTGCATGACATTCGCTCTAATTACGGAGTAAACATAAGCTACAACAAAGCATAGGCCGCTAAGGAAGTTGCACTATTGGATTTGTGGGGCACGCCAGAAGATTCATATGCAAAACTTCCTTTATGGAGTCACGTTTTGAAGAGCAAAAATCCGGGCACGTTTACTCGAATTGAAACTGATGATCAAAATAGATTTTTATATTTTTTCATGGCACTTGGAGCTAGCATTAGAGGGTTCCAGCATATGCGGAGAGTCGTAGCTGTCGATGGAACTACACTGAAGAATAAATATAAAGGTTTGTTATATATTGCATCATGTTTGGATGGGAACAATCAAATTTATCCACTTGCTTATGGAATAAGCCCTGGGGAGACGGATGCGGCTTACACATGGTTTTTTGAGAGCTTTAAAGAAGCATTTGGGGATGATCTGAATATAGCTTTTATATCGGATAGACACAAGAGCATTGCAAAAGCAATACGTACAGTTTTCCCTAATAATCACCATGGCCACTGCACATACCATCTTGGTACAAATTTACGTGCTAAGAAGTTTAAAGGTAATGTCAACGCGATTATATCAACTTTTAATGATGCAGCTAGAGCATATATTGTTGAGGATTTTGATAAGGCCATGCAGCTTTTAGAAGGGGTTAGTATTGAAGCTGTACAATATCTCAAGGATGCAAGTCCTTCAAAATGGGCTAGATCACATTTTCCGGGCAATAGATACAACATAATGACAACTAACATTGCAGAAAGCATGAACTCTGTGCTTATTGATGCTAGGGATAAACCTGTTTTGCCATTACTAGATCACATTCGTGATGTCTTGCAAAGGTAGTGGTATGAACGTCGAACTAACGCTGCTGCAATGCAAACTCCTGTTACTAATTGGTTGGAAAAAATCATGCAGGACCGCTCAAATAATGGCAGAGGCTTACGTGTTATGCCAATGAACTTATATGAGTTTCAAGTTGTTGGCCATGGCATGTTCGTTGGAGTTGTTAACTTAGAAAATAAGACGTGCTCATGCAAGGAATTTGACATTGATGGATTTCCTTGTGTCCATGCAATTGCAGCATGTAAGCATCGACATATTTCTCCATATTTCCTTTGCTCGGCGCATTACTCAGTTGACTCACTCCGTTATGCATATTCGGAAACCATATATCCACTTGGAGATAAATGTCAGTGGCATGCTCCAGATGATGTCATAAACCAGGTTGTACTTCCACCTCAAATTGGCAAACAGTTAGGAAGACCGAGAAAGAAGAGGATTCAATCTCAAGGAGAGGAGCGTCATCAATATAGATGCGGGAGGTGCAAATAGGTTGGTCACACCAGCCGATCATGCTCCACCGCCGTACCTCTTGATAGCACTAACAACCAACAGCACCACTGAAACGAACTCCCATCAATCGCATGATGCTATATTCAGATAATGAGGCCATGTTATGTGGTATGCGTGTGTATGAAATGTAGTCAGGAATGCAATTAGTTGGTCAACCGCGTAACATGTGTTTTGGCGTAATAGACGTTGGCTTTATGTGTTCTTTTATTGTCAAATTCATCTATCGTATTGTTTTGATAACATATCATTCCGTCTTCAATTTTTGGTTCAGTTGTTTGTATGTTTCTTACTATTGCATGGATGATATTACTGCCCAATGGTAATGACCAATGCATCATCGGTAATTGACATTTGTACACCGTCGTAAAAGACTCACAACAATTCCATCCTGCAACTTCAATCATGTGTGTTCCAACCAATAACATGCTAAATGTAGCATTATTAAAGTGTATCAAATTTTGCAACAAAACTGATAACTGTCCACGCTCGGTAATTCCCGAGTAAATCGTCGGTAACCACCAAATTCCCTCTGGAAAATTTACCGACAGTTTCGTCGGTAATTCCCGAGGTTGTACAGTTAATTATATTTTACCAATGTTTTGGACCCCACAAGGCTCCTAAGGTGTGTTAAATGCAAAAACATGCAAAACAGGGATTCTATAATTGTACTACGGAGAGAAAATCCCAAAATTTCATAAAAGTATATCAAATTTTGCAAAAAAATTGATGACTGTTCACCCTCGGTAATTCCCGAGGAAATCGTCGGTAACCACTAAATTCCCTCTGGAATAATTACCGACAGTTTCGTCGGTAATTCCCGAGGGTGTACAGTACATATTATTTTACCAATTTTTTGGACCCCACAAGGCCCCTAAGGTGTGTTGAATGCAAAAACATGCAAAACAGGGATTCTCTAATTGTACTACGGAGAGAAAATCTTAAAATTTCATAAAAGTATATCAAATTTTGCAAGAAAATTGATGACTGTTCACCCTCGGTAATTCCCGAGGAAATCGTCGGTAACCATTAAATTCTCTCTGGAATAATTACCGACAGTTTCGTCGGTAATTCCCGAGGGTGTACAGTACATATTATTTTACCAATTTTTTGGACCCCACAAGGCCCTTAAGGTGTGTTGAATGTAAAAACATGCAAAACAGGAATTCTATAATTGTACTACGGAGAGAAAATCTTAAAATTTCATAAAAGTATATCAAATTTTGCAAGAAAATTGCTGACTGTTCACCCTCGGTAATTCCCGAGGAAATCGTCGGTAAACTACAAATACCCTCTGGAAAAATTACCGACAGTTTCGTCGGGAATTACCGAGGGTGTACAGTTCATTATATTTTATTAATTTTTTGGACCCCACAAGGCCCCTAAGGTGTGTTGAATGCAAAAACATGCAAAATAGGGATTCTATAATTGTACTAAGGAAAGAAAATCCCAAAATTTAATAAAAGTGTATCAAAATTTGCAAAAAATAAGCTAACTATTCACCCTCGGTAATTCCCGAGGAAAGAGTCGGGAAACTACAAATACCCTCTGGAAAATTTACCGACAGTATCGTCGGTAATTCCCGAGGTTGTACAGTTCATTATATTTTACCAATTTTTTGGACCCCACAAGGCCCCTAAAGTGTGTTGAATGCAAAAACATGCAAAACAGGGATTCTATTGGAGTACTAAGGAGAGAAAATCCCAAAATTTAATAAAAGTGTATCCAATTTTGCAAAAAATAAGCTGACTGTTCACCCTCGGTAATTCCCGACGAAAGCGTCGGGAAACTACAAATGCCCGCTGGAAAAATTACCGATGATTGCGTCGGTAATTCCCGAGGGTGTACAGTGCATGATATTTCGTCCGTAATAACATCTGGAATATTTGATGTACTGTACACCCTCGGTAATTACCGACGAAACAATCGGTAATTTTCCAGAGGGTTTTTTGGGATTACCGACGATTTCCTCGGGAATTACCGAGGGTGAACAGTTGTCATTTTTTTGCAAAATTTGATATGCTTTTATGAAATTTTATGATTTCCTCTCCTTAGTACAATTATAGAATCCAAATTTTGCATGTTTTTGCATTCAACACACCTTAGGGGCCTTGTGGGGCCCAAAAAATTAGCAAAATATGACGAACTGTAGACCCTCGGGAATTACCGACGAAACTGTCGGTAATTTTTCCCGAAGGGCATTTGTAGTTTCCCGACGATTTCGTCGGGAATTACCGAGGGTGCACAGTTTACATATTTTTTGCAAACTTTGATACACTTTTATTAAATTTTGGGATTTTCTCTCCATAGTACAATTATAGAATCCATGTTTTCCATGTTTTTTCATTCAACACACCTTAGGGGCCTTGTGGGGCCCAAAAAATTAGCAAAATATGATGTACTGTAGACCCTCGGGAATTACCGATGAAACTGTCGGTAATTTTTCCAGAGGGCATTTGTAGTTTCCCGACGATTTCGTCGGGAATTACTGATGGTGAACAGTTTGCTTATTTTTTCCAAACTTTGATACACTTTTATTAAATTTTGGGATTTTCTCTCCTTAGTACAATTATAGAATCCATGTTTTCCATGTTTTTTCATTCAACACACCTTAGGGGCCTTGTGGGGTAAAACAAAATTGGCAAAATACTACGTACTGTACACCCTCGGGAATTACCGACGAAACTGTCGGTAATTTTTCCAGAGGGCATTTGTAGTTTCCCGACGATTTCGTCGGGAATTACCGAGGGTGAACAGTTTGCTTATTTTTTGCAAACTTTGATACACTTTTATTAAATTTTGGGATTTTCTCTCCTTAGTACAATTATAGAATCCATGTTTTCCATGTTTTTTCATTCAACACACCTTAGGGGCCTTGTGGGGTAAAAAAAATTGGCAAAATAATACGTACTGTACACCCTCGGGAATTATCGACGAAACTGTCGGTAATTTTTCCAGAGGGCATTTGTAGTTTCCCGACGATTTCGTCAGGAATTACCGAGGGTGAACAGTTTGCTTATTTTTTGCAAACTTTGATACACTTTTATTAAATTTTGGGATTTTCTCTCCTTAATACAATTATAAAATCCCTGTTTTGCATGTTTTTTCATTCAACACACCTTAGGGGCCTTGTGGGGTCCAAAAAATTGGCAAAATATGATGTACTGTACACCCTCGGGAATTACCGACGCAAATGTAGGTAATTATTCCTGAAGGAATTTAGTGGTTACCGACGATTTCCTCGGGAATTACTGAGGGTGAACAGTCATCAATTTTTTTGCAAAATTTGATATACTTTTATGAAATTTTGGGATTTTCTCTCCTTAGTACAATTTTAGAATCCCTGTTTTGCCTGTTTTTGCATTCAACATTCGTTATGGGACTTGTGGGGCCCAAAAAATATGTAAAATGTGATGGACTGTACACCCTCGGGAATTACCGACGAAAAAATCGGTAATTTTCCGAGGGAATTTGGCGGTTACCGACGTTTTCCTCGGGAATTACGGAGGGTGAACAGACATCCCATTTTTTGGCAAAATTTGATACACGTTTATTAAATTTTGGGATTTTCTCCACTTATTATAATTTTAGAATCCCTATTTGCCATGTTTTTGCATTCAACACACATTATGGAACTTGTGGGGCCCAACAAATTGGTAAAACTTGATGGACTGTACACATTCGAAAATTACCGACGAAACCGTCGGTAATTTTTCCAGGGTTTATTTGTTGGTTACGAAAAAGCGTTTCTGTAATTACCGATGGTGAATCGGGAATTATCGATGCACCATCGATAATCATCTTTCCTTTAATTTTTACCACAACCGAGGGTTTTTTTATCTTTTATCTTTTATCTTTTTTTTTTTCAAAGGTTGTCATTAGTAAAGATAGGTTCAGCATATTAAGATAACGTTAGTATAACATTAGTATAGACCGTCATAACATTAAACATATGATCTACATTGAAAGTTTATTAAAGTACAAATCAACAGCATATTTTTTTCTAAAAAACATAATGTCTTGCGGACCAAATGAAGGGTTCTCCCCACTACTCATGTATTCAATAAATTTCAGAGCGTAGACGCCACAATCACCCCTGCAGAATAGCATTAATGATTAGCATTAATGAAAACCAACTACGTGTATTTTCACACGTAACCACAATAACAAACAGCAGCAATACAAGTTGTTTGAAATGACAACACATTCATACCCATTATCTTGGCGGGGTGCATCTTTGATCATGGTCATCGTGAATGGATCTAAAGTGGGAGACACGTCCGGATTCTTCCCGTAATATCCCCCATCCCTCAATAGGTAAGGCAGCATATACGTAAGGCATTCCGCATTCTTCAACTCTCTATTTTGGACATATTTATTTCCCATATTTGGATCGTATAAATCAATATGCCGGGCCTTCAAGTCCACACATGCTGCCAACCAATGCGCGCCTCCATTGTTGACAGGGATGTACACCTGCAAATTAGAACATAACCTCATTATCCACAAAATGGGAAATTTAGTGAGAATTTTTTTCAATATATGTATGGACTTACATAATCACATATCCGCCACGACACGCTAGGTTTGGGTGACCTCCCACGCACATAGTTACAAAGGGTCGCATCACATGAATATGTGCTACGAGATGCCCTCCATATGGGATAACGCCCTTTGATGGATGACTGCCAAATAATGAAATATATACAATATAAAATATCATCAATATAACATTAAGCAACACAGTAACATCCCATCATCTTACCCAAAATAACACGTCTAATATGGCACAGGTGTTGGTGAACATCTTCTCATTATCAAACCGCCTTTTTCGTATGAAATACAAAATAGTGTCAATATGCTGCAAAACCACATTAAAGGAAATAAGTAACAAGTGCGAGGTGATAAATAAAATATCATTCCAAACATAAGACCACAATGATTTTACATGAACATAAAACATATAACTTACATCGGAATTCAACCATCCTTCATCGGTCAGTAGCTCAGCAAAAAATTCCTTTCCCACCGTCATATAAGATGTACACACGGTTGCTTCCTTCGGTGCCACCCTATACCACTCATCGAACGCCCTCTCCTTTGATGCATCAATAGGTCGAGTAAGATTAAATTTGACCTTCTTTTTACACGGGTCGGTGTAAGGAGAGATGACGTGATGTGACTGGTGGTAAACTCGACCGAATCGGCTTGTATCACCAACGTTATGCTTCCTATCTTCCACCTCAATCTCAGCTGATTGGTCATGATGTGGACTGTCAGCTGAAGCACCGATATCCCACCCAAAATGCAAAGGCCGATATGGCACCAAAGCCCAGGAATCCTCCACATAGGGCCCTCTAGGTACGATAGGCTCAAACGGTATAGTACAATCATCATCCTCCTTCCTACCATTGGAACCGTCTATGGGTGCATCAAATTCTTCAGCTTGCTCTCCAACAGACGGTGCCACAGGGGATGATGGTCTAACCGAAGATGACGGTGAATGGCTATGCATATGATGCTCGGCCTACAAAACACAATGATTATTTTTGCAGTTCCCAAACTCTAACAACAAATAATTGCTGAATTACAATATGTAATTTAATAATGCTGAAGCACTAAAGTAAAGTATACTAAGTTGTCTAAATGATACCTGATGCTTTTGTTGGTCAATAATAGAACTAAGCATCTTCCTTAACGCTGCCATCTCTTTATTTAATTCATCAACTTTTGCCTCCAAGCAAGCAAGCTAATCAATATCAATATCCAAAACATAAGTCAACATATATTAGTACAACATATGAAATACAAATTTGCGTGCAAGTAACAATTGCATACCCTGAAATTAGCATCTGGAGGGCCACTAGAATGCTCCTCAGCTTTGGACGCATCCTTAGCGCTAACATCTTTAGCGCCAACTATTGGTGCTACAATTGGAGGTGACATGTAGCGAACTTCATGTATGTCAACTGCTCTTGTTCGCCAGTAATCCATAGTCTTCTCCTCATCGGTAGCATCTAACCTCCAGTGCACAACATACTACATGCAATGAAGAAAGGAAAAAAAAGTAAATTTGGAAACTGACTATGGTAATGTAACTTGAATGTAGTCGTACCATGTAGTCTAAACAAATTTGCCTTACATTGCTATTGGAGGAGAACCAATTATGGATAGCAAAATGGTTCGGTTGCCTTGGAGTATGCCATCCAAGGATCCTCGGACAACGGGTTTCCAACCGGTCGGCAAATTGGTTACCAAAATCAGGGATTGCTTCAAACCCCCACACCTACAAAATACAAATTATAGGTTATTAAATATAAATTTTAAGTAAACGCTAAATGTATTAAATATATTACCGTACCTGAAACACCAATGGAAAACCTTTTAGGTCATAATACTGTGATATATTCTTTACTGCACGTCCTCGTCCTCATTGCTGGAATGCATTGTGGAATGAGTTGATCGTCTCCTTGTAGCTCAGAATGCCCCAAGGGTAGGAATTAAATACGTCGAGATCAGCAACCAAATCAATGAATTTTTTTTTTATTTGAACCTTCGGATCCATTCCGAGTACACCATGAACTAAGAAATATAGTAACGCAATTCTAACAGCATCCCAATCATCCACAAAAAGTGTATCCTTGAATAGTCATTCCAGTTCGGGCGGTTTCAAGTCACTCCTGTCATCTAGCAACCTCGTGCGCAGCTCATTTCCTTTGGAAATTTGCATATCATACATCGAAGGGTACCTACAAAACTTTAACCCACTAATGAGTGCGAATTCCCACTTCGTAAACCGCACTGCAGATTCGCCGAACTCCAGTACTTCTGGATTGTTGGACTCAACTTGTCTGCAAAGCAGGTGATGCACTAACTGACCAGAGAACCGGAGGTTCTTCATGTCAAGTAAGTGTCCAAAACATGTTTGTCTATACTTTTCGAGCTGCTCACTTGTGAGGACACTTGTATTGGATTCCCGAATGAATGTGCCCTACCTTTATTTATATCGGCATCCTGCAACATCCGTTCCTTTGGAGCATCGATGGGCTGCAATATGAATTACATAAATGGAACTAACATCAACGATTTAATCATACCCTATTTTTCCACCCTAACTTGATAATAATAATTTCCAACTAAATCTTAAGACATATGGGTTCACATTTTTGCACAAGTGGTAATTACCGATGAAACCATCGGTAATCAACCTACAATGAACTAAAAAAAAAGCCCGATGGCCTATCGGCAATTACCGATGGCCATCGGGTGAAGTTTTTCTTCAGTTTTCACATTCATGAATAAATACTGTCACATGTCTTATCATTTACCGCACAAAACAACCTAAATGAATATAAAACTTACCATATCAGATGGGGGAGAGGAAAGTGGAACGTGCCCTCGAAGTTTGGTGCTTTCCGTCTCAGATTTGGGTTTCTGCCTAGTAGTACGTTGACGCTTAGAGTCGGGTGCTGCTGCTGTGCTACCACTGCGTCTCTTACTTTCCACCTTCTTAACTCCCTTCTTCGGTTGACGTCGCAAGTTCCTCTTTGGTGCCATTATAAAGTACAACCTACAAATGTACATTGACAACATTAATAAACTTTTATCTACCTTTAACAACATTTTCAACTATGTATACATACATGTATAAATATCCGCAATCCTCAATTTCATACGCTCTCTTCCTAAGGATATTGTGCATGCCATAACATTTACTGAACATTTAATGTATAGCAGTGTGCATGCCATCTAAATCTTTCTATCTTCTTCTTCTTTAATTTTTTATTTTTTTCTTTTTTGGGGATAAAGTGTTTGCGTGTTTGCTTCTAGCTAACCATGTACCTAAAATTTTATGCATCGATCTTCTCTCTCTCTTTCTCTCTCTCTCTCTCTCTCTCTATATATATATATATGTATATCTATACCTTTAGAAAGTACTAACTCTGGAATTCTCAACTTCAATTCTAATTAATCATAAAGTATTTTTCTCTTTTCTCCTGGTCAAGGGCCACCACCAGGAAATCCAAATCCGGGTTGGGGCGCACCAACAGGGAACCAAGGGAAATGGGGAAGCGAACGGAATCATAATGCAGATAGATACTCAAATCAGAGGGATAGAGGATCTCACGGTGGGGATTCTGGTTATGGTGGGGGTAATAAACCTTGGAACAGGCAGTCATCGTTTGGTAATGGAGGGGGAAGGGGAGGGGGAGGGGGAGGTTCTTCAAGGCCTCCGTTTAAGGGACAGAGAGTTTGCAAGTATCATGAGAGTGGTCATTGCAAGAAGGGTGCTTCTTGTGATTATATGCACACTTGAGAGGTTTTAGTTTTAACATATCAATAGCAATAGCATCAGCCAGCAGAGGAAGAGCACTTTGATACTGTACAGTTTATTCCCCATTGGAGAGTTTTGACATGTATAAGCATTTTTTCTTTTCTATTTATTTGTAGAACAAAGTGCAGTCTTCTAGTAGTCGGCGACCTCACTTCTTTTTGCTCTCTCTCTCTCTCTCTCTCTCTCTCTCTCTGATATATATATATATTATGGTAATTTAAGGGTTTCAGCATGTGTTGGAATTTGTGGAAAGGATGGGTATGTTGATGTTGCTGCTTGTAAGGGTCCTTTTGGTCTTAGTCAACAACCGTTAAAACATATTACCTTTATCTAGACAGGATGCTTTTATGCTTTTTGGATCAAATAAACGGCATCCTAGTTTTCATACATATTTGTGACACAAAATTCATAATATATTTCATTATTTTGTATATGAATACAAGGAAAAAAATCTAATAGGGAATTCTTGACGGTATTACATTCCTTTATGAATTACTATTAATTTCTCTCTCTCTCTCTCTCTCTCTCTTTCTCTCATTCTTTCCCAAAAAATACCCAAAAAAAATAATCATAAAGTATTTCTCTCATTTTTTCTCTAATTAATTTCTCTCTCTCTCTCTCTCTCTCTCTCTCTTTCTCTCTTTCTCTTATCTTCAATTCTATATATATATATATCTATACCCAAAAAAAAACATTTTTTTATAAAAATTTAAAAAAAAAAAAAAACGACGTGTCGTTTGGGTGTCGTTCATCCCAGACGACATCCAGACGACATGTCGTTCAATCCATCTTCAACCCTTGTCCGGGTCGACCCGAACCCTCCTAAACCAGCACCGACCCAATCCTTGATCCGGTTATTTCTTCCACCTCCGGCCACCGATCAAGGCCAAACCGGTCCCATTTTTTTCCTCTCTTCATTTCCTACTAATGCCCAATATCAATCTATCCTAAATCTTCAAAAAATAAACCCGCCTAAACCAGTACCGACCCGATTCTTCACCGGGTTATTTCTTCCACCTCCGGCCACTGATCAAGGCCAAACCGGTCCCATTTTTTTCCTCTCTTCATTTCCTACTAATGCCCAATATCAATCTATCCTAAATCTTCAAAAAATATAAACACAAAAATTATAAATAAAAACCCACTCCACGGCAACGAAAGAAATAAACATAAAGCCAAATCCACACAAAAACAACCCACACCGGTCCCACGGCAACAAATAAAGAAAAAGATTCAACCAATTACCTTATTCCCTATGCTGAGATGAGATCCTAATGTTTGGCTTTTCCACGACAGCTTCGGTTTGGTTGTTTGTATTTGTGTGTTCGTGTATAAAGCCGTTTGTTTGCTTTTTTTGTATTTTTGTATTTGTATGAAAGTGTAAAGACGTTTAGAAAAGGAATAGTTGATTTTTGTTTGGTTTTAAAAATAAGAGGATATGTAAGTAATTGTTTTTTGTTTGAAGGTTATAAGGGATATTAAGGGATAGATCAAAAAAGAAATGAATTGAGGGGGCAAAATTCATGAAGCTCGGTCCTAAAGGGGTATTGGGCCAAATTTCCCAATTTTTAATGCACTCCATGAAGCCCAGTTTGTATGGAAAATTTTCCTCAAAATTTTAGTTATTTGTTTTTATGAATACATGAAAGTACCAATTATTTATCTTCATTTAACATACTTTTTTGAAAGATAGCTCGCATGTATTTTTTAAGATTTTAAAGGATAATAAAATGTTAAAAAAAAAAAATAGTGAGAGATTTGATAAATTTGAGATGTGCATTATATAAGACTTAAGAGATCTGATAAATTTGAGGTGTGCGTCATATAAGTTTTTTTTTTGTTTTCAAATAAAAAAATAATTTGAAAAAATAGAAAACGGAAAG
The DNA here is from genome assembly GCF_031755915.1 of Ziziphus jujuba. Lineage (NCBI taxonomy): Eukaryota > Viridiplantae > Streptophyta > Magnoliopsida > Rosales > Rhamnaceae > Ziziphus > Ziziphus jujuba. Next base: position 32,152,216 of record NC_083382.1, on the reverse strand, counting down.
GAAAAGGAAAAGTATTTTGCTTATAATACCTGTACAAAAAATAGGAAACCATTTTTATTTTTAAGAAATAAGAAAATAAAAATAAAAAGTCGTTTATATGCTTGGTTTCTACAGGACGAAACTAGAGTGCACTGATCTTCACTGAAATCACAGCTGCTCTCTGTTTGAGTTTTACAGGAGCTTGCGTAGATGCATTAATAACAATGAGAGTCCGATTGTTATATATAGGTAATCTCATTATTCATTGTCATCTCAGAAGAAGAAGGTATAGAGGATATTGGAGGAGTATCAGAAGCCATGAAGAAAATTATAGATCAGAAAAAAAAAAAAAAAATCTCGTCGGAGAATTATTGCTCTGATACCATATTGGAAAAACTGTGTTATTCAGTAAAAACCAACATATAAAACCAGTGATGTTTACAGCTGGTATACATGGATAAGTATAACACAGTATATACAATTATCAACACTAACCAACTGATTAATGCATAAGATATAATGGTTAGGTATTATCAGCCACTGTTATATCTTAAACCAGCCAATTGTTTCCAATTAATAAAATGGGCTAATCTTGTTTTGCTACTTTTTATAGTAAATTATTCAAAATAGAATCTCATGGGGCGGATATTATTGGATTCGAGGGACAATATATATTTAGTACTAGCTAGAAGGTGTGTATGCTCTGAGGGGACGCTCAAGTGAAAAGCTTGTTGCTAAGATAAAATTAAAAAAAATAATAATAAACCCAAAAAAAAAAAAAAAAAAAACCGCTATGATTTGGTCATTTCCTGTCTTATTTGCTCTGTTTCTAAGCCTTTCTCTAGCTTATCTTCTCCTAAAATTCTTTAACAAGAAAAATTATAAAAATTTACCTCATGGTAAAATGGGTTTGCCCATTCTTGGGGAGACTCTTGAATTCCTCAAGCCTCATAGTTCAAACTCTATGGGAAGCTTCTTGCAAGAACATTGTTTCAGGTGATTTTTTTTTTTTTTCTTTTACCGATTAGTTAATTGAATATTTCTTCATTTTTCAATTTCTTCTCTGTTTTGTACACTGATATATATATATATATATATATATGGTCATGCATGCAGATATGGAAAGGTGTTCAAATCTCATCTATTTGGTGCACCCACCATAGTTTCCTGTGATCTTGAGCTCAACATGTTCATTCTTCATAACGAAGGCAAACTATTTGAAACTAGCTATCCAAAACCTATCCATGGCATTCTTGGAAAGTATTCTTTGCTGCTGGTGTCCGGAGATCTTCACAAGAAGCTGAAGAATATTGCTGTTAGCTTCAGCAGCTCATCCAAATCCACGCCCGAATTCCTTCACTGGGTTGAAAAGTTATCACTTTCAATGATGGAATCATGGAAGAATCGTAGAGAGGTTTCATTCTGCAAAGAAGCTAAAACGGTATATTGTACTGGCTTCAAATATATACACTCCTCTCTTTTCTATTTCATATATAGCCTAAAGAGAAAAGCAAATTAAATTCATTTTCTGATTCAAACAAATATATGCATGTATGTATGTATATAAGCAGTTCACAATGAATATTATGGTAAAGCACCTTTTGAGTATTAAACCGGAGGAGCCCCTTGCAGCTGAGATATTGCACGACTTTGCAACATACATGAAAGGGTTTGTTTCTCTACCGCTATATATCCCCGGAACAGCATATACTAAGGCTGTCAAGGTACATAGCTTATGGTTTATATAATATATACATATACACAATAATATTCTATTGGGTGATGTGCAGCATGGTATGTTATCCAACAGCCCTTTAATTCCTGGCCGGAATACCTTAAATCAAAAGGTTATTGCGCAACACACTATGTTCGATATTGCCCAGTAGAATATTTTCATACATATACAATTATTATTATCAATAATAGAATGGTCTTTTTATGTCATATTACTGTTACAAGTAATAATAGAAATATCAATGATCAATAATCAATAATAGAATTAGAAAAAATTATGTATTTTTACTGTTTTGTTGAGTGGGAGCCCATGATTTTCAGGCTAGAGCGAGACTATCTTCTACTGTTAAAGAGATTATCGAAAAAAGGAAAAAGGGAAATGCAGGAGTAGTTGCTAAAAAAGGAGAAGACTTCCTGGATGTGATGTTGTCGAAGCAGAAGCTAAGCGACGAAGAGACGGTGAGCATTGTATTGGACATCTTGCTGGGAGGCTACGAGACAACCTCAACACTCATGGCCTTAATTGTCTACTTTCTGGGGCATTCTCCTAATGCTTTTCAAACTTTAAAGGTATATAACCTCCATCTCTCTGTAGCTAGATCTCTTAAATCTACATATAGATATATCTTTTGGATCCAAAAACTGCGCTTTGATATCTCTCTCTCTCTCTCTCTCTATATATATATATATATATATGTATATTTGTAATAACATGAATGAGAATGTTTTGATCGATGTATATATGAGTGTGTGTGCAGGAAGAACACCAAGCGATAGCAGAAAACAAAAAGGAGGAGGAAACCTTAAATTGGGAAGATTACAAGAAGATGCAGTTTACTTGCCACGTAAGTAACAAGAAAAAATTTTGTTTCAAGGTTTTTACTTCAGTTGTGTATAAATTGGTTTGTGTGTTTTGTACTGAACTAATATGATTTGCATATCATTCTAGGTTATATGCGAAGCAATGAGATGTGGGAATGTGGTGAAATTTGTGCACAGGAAAGCACTTCAAGATGTCAAATTCAAAGGGATTTTGATACCCTCAGGATGGAAGGTTCTTCCCATGTTTACAGCAGCACATTTCGATCTTTCCCTTCATGACAAACCCCTTGACTTTAATCCTTGGAGATGGATTCATGTATATATTCAAATCTTTAACTATATATATATATATATATATATATATATTTTTTTTTTTTAATTGCTCGAGGAATCAATAGCTTTGTCACTTTGAAGGAGTATATCTTAAATCGTATTAGTAATGGTCCATGCTATATATCCTCCTAAAAATACGGCAATGAATACGGTATGCATATATATATATATATATATATATAATGATTCAAACCGATGAATGTTCACACAGGATAAAGAAATGAGCAAAAAAGTGACACCCTTTGGTGGCGGACCAAGGCTTTGTCCGGGGGCCGAACTAGCCAAAATAGTTATTGCATTTTATCTTCATCATCTTGTCCTTAGTTATAGGTAATAAGCAACCATACTTACACTAATCATTATTATTCATTCACATATAAAACTTATTGATTTTTATTTGGTTAAATTATCCTGCTTCCCATTTAGAAACCTTCATGATAATTGCCTTTTTTTTTTTTCTTTCTTTCTTTATTGATCATTAATTTGTTTTTGTATTAACTCTTGTGGTACCAGTTGGAAAACAAAAGCAGACGATTTCCCTCTTGCTTTGCCTTATGTTGAATTCAGGAGAGGTCTTGCAATGGAGATTCAACCAGCAGATTATGAGAGGATTAATGTGAGAAGAAGAAGATCACCATGATTGAGCAGAGAGCCTCTATCATGTAATTGTAAGGACGTTCAAACCCAAAATTTAACAGAGACGGAGAAAAATGCCCACAACCTCCAAGGCTTGCTGTGAAATCACTTCTACTATATATCTATATATCCAAACACTAAAGCCAATTGGGTCCCCAGCAAAAAAACTTGTAGCCCTCCAAATATATCGCAGGCCTAGTTAGCTGCTAGCTAGCTGTCTATGTAATTCAAACAAAAGTTGTTAATGTTGCTTATATATATATATATATATATTTTCTGATGTATACTAATTACTTGAATATCAAACAATTGAAGACCGATTTTAACAGAAAACGAGAGCTTAATAAAAGCATCACAAACGGGCTATTCGTTTGTGTTAAATCCAAGAAAATTTTTAAAATAGCGTAATAGGACAAACTTACATATTTCATAAAAATTTACATGTAACTATCATTCTTTGAAAAGTGAAAGTGATTTGAATTAAATTAGACTATTTAAAATCCTTTCCATTTTTTTAAGGAGTATATATTACTTCTTGAAACCTTTACACACACACACACACACACATATATATATATATATATATATATATTTTAACAACATACACGATAAAAAAATATAGACTTTCTGGATTATTGTCTTTATAAGGACTATTCAGTAACAAAAATTATTGTGTCTTTAGCAATAACCAAGTTCAAATCTCCAGTCCCAATGTCACTTAAAAAAAAAAAAAAAAAAAAAGCTTTCCATTCACTCAATCATTCAATGCTATTCAACAATAATAAGAATATTTATCTCTCAAAAATATATTGGCATATATTGTAAAAGACATAATTTAATTCAGATTATAAAATTTCAAGTAATTGACATCGAGTTTGAAAAGTAGGTGGCAATAACTTAACTACTATAGGACAAATTAGAAGCTATAAAACACTCTTTCTCTTCGCAAAAATATTAAAAAAATACTTTAAATTAGAGGTGCTCTAAGGCATAAGTTTTTGTTAAATAAATTAATGGACCAGCAAAAATCGGGCTTGCTCATTTCGGCCTGATTTGGTAGCGAAATAATAGCATGTGACACCGTCTAGCCCAATTCAACATTATGCGGCTGGGGAATTTGGCCCAATATCTTCATAGGGACGAGGTTAATGATTTTTGCCCCCTCACTTGATATCTTTTTTGTTCTACCCCTTCAATCTTTTATAATCCCAAAATACCTTTATGTTTTTTTTTTTAATATGTTTTTTTCTTTCCTTTCTTCATCCGACTTTTCTCCTTCTTATAATCAATATCCAGACCATTAGGAGCCCTCTGTTTCCTTTTGCATCGGCCGGATTGTAAGCTTGGAGACTGTGCGTTTTGAAGGAGATGGTGAAGAGGCGACTCAGAGAGAAAACTACAAGGTTTTAGAGAGCCCTAGGAGCAGAAGCAAAAGCAACAGGTAGGCAACAGCGAAGTAGGAAAGCATGAGGCTCATTCGATCAATCACTGGTAATCTTCTCCTCTCCATTTTCAAATTCTTAAGCTTTTCCCCAGACATTTTCTTACTCGTTTCACTAATAATGAAATAGTTTTTTTTTTAAAATAAATAATATATTTTAAATTGTTATAATTCAGGGCAGCGTAATTCACTGCTGCGAGAGGTGGGACGGAGGAACTATGCAAGCAATGTCTCTGAGTATAACACTGTTATCGGTTCTCTCACCGCGCAGAGAAGGTAGATTCTAATTTTGATTTTCTTTTTGTGGTTTTGGGATTTTTTTTTTGGGAGAAATTGTGAAAGTTGTGTTCTTTTTTTTTTTTTTTTTTTTTTTTTTTTTAATAACGGTGGTGGTAGGCATTTCTTGCTGAGAGATGTGTATGATGATATGATGCTGGATGGAGTACAGCCAACTAGGGATACATTCCATTCTGTCATCGTTGGAACCATGAAAAGCTCTTGCTTGCAGGACGCTTTCTACTTTTCTGACCAAATGAAATCCATGGGTTTGGTCCCTGATATATGTATTTGTATATATATGCTTCTTCTTCTTTTTTTCGTTTTTGTTTTTTTTCACATGGATCTGCATTAATTCTTATCTGCTGACTATTAGATTCTTTCAAGATTGGAAATTTTGTATAAAGTTACTTTGTGTTTTTTTTTTCTTTTTTTTTTTTATTTTCCCTAGCTATTACAATGTATTACTTTGTGTTATAGGTTATTTTATACAACAGTTTAGTTTCTTGATGTAGTGCAGATGAACTCTGTCACTGTTGACTCGAGGCCAAAGTGTTTGGTTGGTATTATTTTTTATGGTTACCTTTCTTATTCTAGAATGTATGCAGAAGAAACAAGTTACTACTTTTTCTCTAGGTGATTGATGAAATAGATGGAGCTCTTGGTGATGGCAAAGGTGCTGTGAAGGTTATTCTAAAGATGGTAATTGTGTGTTTTATATTATTATTATTTTTTTGGGGTCTTATGTCAGGACCCGTCCAGAATTCCTCCCCGGAATCCTAGACAAGCCCTGATCCCAGGAAAACCCTACCGGACCTTTTAATGGAAAATCCGGCAGAACCTCCCCTAAGGGATGGACGTACCACAAATTACTTACACTGAAAACACACTTCTATACTCATCCCCTTATTCCTCCCGCAAACTACAAATTGTTCCATAAATTTCAGCACTTCTCAAAAATAACAACAGTCCAGTGCATAAATAAAACATAAGTGTCCCAATAGTATACAAAGCTTTAAGAAGTACTAATCAACAGAAATACAACAAGGATGAAAGAAACAATACACTGAAATGAAAGAGTACAAGGTACTTCTCGAAACACGATAGCAGCGGAAAATTTGGTTCGCTCCGGAGGAACGTCTACCACCACTTGCACCTAAGGGAACGGAACTTAAAAACGTGAAATGCTAATCATCTCAATGAGTGACCCTAACTACTGAACACTTTTAATGATAATAAAATAATAATAATAACAATTAAGGGAATTGAACAAATACCAACAATTAATAAATAAATAATAATAAATAATAACTGTTGGAAACAATAATTTCCCTCAAAACTCTCACCAATCACTCCGTTTGAAATGTTCCCTTTTTAAAACCTTTTCACAAAACCCGATGTACGTACTTCCCGAAAACCCAGGGATTAAACCATTTGATGAACAATAAATAAATAAATGCATACCCCAATATATAATTAAAATGTAATAAATTATAGTAAATAATTTTTGAACACCTTTGGGGTTTAAAACATTATTTGCAAATTACACCTGACAATTACAGTTGACTTGACGCACCACACCATATACCAGTGATGCCCTCCGATACCCAGCGTCTTGAGCACCGACTGGCGAGGGGGGTTAAAGAGAGAAACTTGCAAACGGCACTTCGGCGTCCCGACAGTACCGTTGCTGAAACCATCATCCCGGCCAAGGAAGGGGGCGGCTGAACCACATATACATATACCAGAACATCAATACTGTGTGAATGCGTCTAAAACAATTATTAAACCAACCGTACCGTTTTCCAAAACCACCGTGGGAAATATACCAAATTTTTCACAACATACCATCCCACATATTTTCATTTAATACTTCGGTATGAAACATCGATAACAGATAACCACAATTTTCTCGAAGTACGAGATGCAACCATAAAAATACCGCGGGCATAATTTATAAAATTTAAACAAATATTCTCGCAAAATATTTAACCTAATTATGCCCGAAAAATCATATTTAAAACCACGTACAAATACTACCGAAGTACACTTTGCTCATGCATAATAAATAAATTAAACCACAATAAAACCATAATTAAATCATACCACATGAGCATAATTTAAATACCAATTTAAATACCAATTAAACATAGTTAATTGCCCAAAATAATTTTTGAAGGTGGGTCACTCACCTTGAGCGCGTAAATCAACTAAGATCCTCCGCAGGATCAACTCCACCACTCGTACGCGCACCTAAACAACCACAGTGTACCAACCAAAAATATTAATATTTTAATCGGGTAATTCCCAAATGGGTACCCGGGGAGCGAACACCAAACGATATCTAAAAGTTACGAGTTATATACCGAATCGAAGCTCGAGTGATGAGGATCACTGATTCGGTCTTACTTTCCGGTGATCGGACCCGACGGGGTCGGAATCTCGCCGGAAAGCTTTTCGGGTTTCGGCTTCGTAATTCTCCCAAATCATCACAAATTGGTGGAAACGCATGCCGGATTCAGGTTCAGGAGGTCGAACACAGTGGACTGGAGCCGACCGGGAAACTGGGTACTCGCCGGAACAGTAACTTCCGGCGAGCCGCCGAGGTCACCGGCAACCGTCGCCCGCGGCGGCACGTGCGGTGGCCGTTGGCTGTGATTTTTTGCAGATTTGTAGATCATGGGGAGAGCAATCCAACGGGACCAGCGGTGAGGCAAATGGAGGCCGGACAGCGGAGAAATCACGGTTTGAAGATTTCCAGCCCCTCGCCGGAAAACGCTCCGATCCCGGCGCGTCGGTGGTCCGGTGGCCGTGAAACTTGGTGGGTCGGCCGGAATTGAGGAGGGGATCAAGGGTGTCTGGCGCGTGTGGCCGGAAAATGGCCAGAAATGGGTCAATCGGCGGTGGCCGGCGGTGGAGGGAAAAACTCACTGCCGATCTTCGAACGCTCGATCCGGGCGCGTCTTGCGGCCAATCGCCGTGAAACTTTGAGGTTTTGCCAGAAATGGGGAGGGGAATCTTTCTGGCCGGCGCGTGTATAGTAGATCAGCCGGAAAATTTGAAAATCTCCGGTGGCCGGTCGGATTCTCTCTCTCTTTCTCTCTCCTCTCTCTCTTTCTCTCTCTTCCCCGAGAATTTTGTCAAATAAATGCCACCGTGTGACACTGTTCATGCCACGTGGACCAATCAGAAGCTGACTCAAAAATATTAAAATATTACGGTATCCGACAAACTTCACGCGTCCATAACTTTTTAACCGGATATCCGTTTTAAGCGTGCCGCTAGTCTGTGAACTCATATTGACGAGCACTTCACAACCATGCACGAGTCAAAGCTCATTTCCCCATAAATAAAAAGTCAACTCCGGCACCCCTTGGACAGTTTGGACCTCAACTTGTTTTGCTCATAACTTTCAAACCGTAGCTCCGTTTTCGACGTGCTACTGGTCTATGAACTTGGGGCATCGTGCACTTCGCCACGGTACCCTGGTCAACTCGAAAGTTCAACTGGAACAAAAAGTCAACTTTTGACCCGCTCGGTCAACGGTCAACCTCGGTCAACGTGCACGATTTCCGATGCGATTTGGGACGGGGTGTTACATCTTATGTGTTTTCCATTATTGAATGCTGCTTATTTATTAAATTTAATTGTCTGCACGCTTATTTGTGTTTTAATATAATTGTAGTTATAATTATTTTATTACTATAATTGCTGTTGATGATTAAATATAACTGCTTTCGTTGTTATCAGTTATTGTTGTCATGTATAATTCTTGTTTTCCTTAATGTTTAATGCAAACTGTCAGTTATTGCATTTACTTCATTATCAACATGAGAATCATAAGGGAAATTTACTGTTTAAACTCCATGGTTGCACATTCTATACGTTAACAGAAACCTCCATTTCTACCGAGGGCAATATATTCAGCTATGGTGGTTTTTATTTCCCAGTGCTCATTATATTTTTCACTTTTATTTTATGCTGTTCATATAGGTTTCTGCAGATAAGAAGTCTAATACAGGGAAGGAGAATTTTCCAAATGAAGAAAATCATGAAAGTACATAGAAAGTTTATCATTCATATGGAGTTTCCTTTTCATGATTGCCTGGAAAATGGTACTTAGAAAGTTTATCATTCATATGGAGTTTCATTTTCATGATTCTTTTCATGTAAACTAGATAGTATTTTTTGCTTATTGACAACTACTTGCTTTCTGCAGGGTTCATATATTTGTTCAACCAACAGTTAATCGTGTTGTCACCAGGTGATCCTTGACTACCATGGCTGATGTTTAATTGCTGTGACAATTTCAAGCCTTTCCATTTATGATTTCATCTATTTTATAGACATTTTAGATACTTTGTTGCTTTCATGATTTCTGAAATTTCCTTAGAATTTCTGATATGAAGTCAGTGAATGGAAATAGGATATTTAGATGGAAGACTTAATTATTTTGATTATCCAATTCAATCTTCGGGACAACATATCCACTTGCATACTTATTACTTACAAGACAGTTTGATAATGACTCGCTTTGTGATATTTTTCTTTCTTTGTTGATGTCTAGACCAATAATTCTACTCTTCACAGTTTGCATATAGCATTTATCGCATATGAGGATAGCTAAGGTCTTCAGTTCTCATTATATTTATTTAAATTTTTTTTGAGGGAATCCCTTATTTTATTAAATCAAAGATGCTTTTTTGTCAATATTAAAAAAAGTTAGTCATTTTTTTAGGTTGAGATTTAAAACAAAATGCTTTTGTAATTTTTCTTAATTATTTACAATAATTATTTTCTTTGAAACTTGTATGCTAAATATTGTAACTAATTGCAGATATTTCGTTTGATTTCATCCAGGTATCAAATCTGTCTCTGTTTTAGTGGAGGTGCCCCATATGCTTTTAATGCTGTCACTAAAGTTTGGTATGATACCAATTGTGGTGCCAGTTGGTGTTCGAGATTTTGACATTGATGGGGAACATTGGGTCAATTTGGGATTGATACAAACAGAGGCTTTTGTAGGAGCTGTAATATTCTCTAGGAGCTGTAATATTCTCTAGTTTTTATTCATAAAACACTTGTACAATTTCCTGTTGCTAATTCAGATTTTATTTTTAGTTTTTGTAGATGATTCTCGTGTCAATATGATGTGTAAGGATCCAATTTCATTATTAAATTCTCCATATTATTTGATATGTGGAAAAGCAATAAATAAGAAGGATGATAATTTAAATGGATGGTAATTGAGTTCTCAAATATTGGCACTCTAGTTTCTGACCATTAGAACTTGTTTGAATGGTATGCATTGAAATGTAGTTAGTTTTAGATTGTAAAATGTGATTCCCAGCTTGCAAGCTTCTTCCAATCACTTTTACATGAACGGCTCCATGGTAGTATGTTCAAATGAGACTTGTTAAGAGGGAATTAATTGTGCACTTGTGGAAACTATTTAAATACATGGATATGAAAGTGTAAAATAAATGTAACAGTTTTCTATTTCTCCTCTACCCTCATTTCTCATTGACTATCTCGAATACAGGTGAAAATATTAAAACAATTTTTTTGACCATCTCTCATTTCTCATCTACCCTCATTAACTTCTATCCCTCTCTATTACTCTCCCTGCTACCACATTATATTGAATACTGTGTGTCTTCCTCTCTCTTTCTCTTTTGTTGGTTATGTACCTTTCAGCCTTTCTTTGTATTGACAAACATTGCAGAAAATCCCAAAATCTCTTCAATTCAGTTCACTCTCCCTACATACCCCCAACCTTTTGTGATAACAACAAGACTGAAAATCTTCATTGTGGAGCCCATACACTTCAAAATGATGTAATTAAATTATACGTTTCTGCAGATCGGAGTTAAAGATTACCTGGTATGTGGATATATATACATATATATACATAATTTGGCTTTATGATACTTCTTTACATAAGTTTTTTTATCATTTATAATAATTTTTTTCCATCTTAATGTTTTGAAATCATGAACTCCCAATAGTAAACATAAATGGCTTAATAACTAAGCCAAAAAATAAATACAATATACTTCATATTAATTTTGTTAATTGATTTTACAAAAAAAATTTCCTAAAATATACTTTATGTGTAGCTGATAGATAAAGTCAAAATCAAATAATGACTTAGCCTTAGCACAATACTAGCAGTGAGGAAAAAGTATGAATTGGTACGAACAAAGGACGCGTTATAAACTATAAACAAAAAATCAAATATAATATTATAAAAATGAATCAAAAATGTTTTGTTTGAATTCACAGAAAGATGATATCGAGGTCAAATTTAGAGCATTAGACCTTTCAATGGATCGATTTAATTAATAAATATATATATATTAGCCTAAGAATAAGAATTTAATTAGTCAATATTGTATTAAAAAAATAACCTTTACATGGTCAGAAAGGGAAAACATTGACCAAATATGAAAACTCGTTTGTCTTCTCTATCCAGCAGCTAGTACCTTCTATCAGCTTTCACAGGGTGTGTTATAAATATAAATATGTGTACAGATATGTATACATTTTTCCCTTATATTGGATTCATTGTTTGTCATGTTTTGACATGATATATAAGTGCAAGTTCTATGTTGGTGCTATTTTATGTAAAACAATCCATAAATGATTCGGAAATTTCCATTTGAAAATTACAACCTTTGTTTGTTACATATGGTCCATCAGTAATTATGAAACACTTGTTTATTGGAAAATTTAACGGCGGTTCCATCGGAATAGTTAATTTTTCCATTTTCTAAAAGCAAACCAAGTGGACAATCGAATTTGTCCACTTCTCTAATGTTATTGTAAACGAATGACATGCTAAATGTAACTATATTTATGATGTTTAACAAAATAATCCACAGAACACCACATTGTCAACATTGCATCCATTCAAGCTAACGTTATATTATGGTTTAGCACATGTGCCACAGATTTGACATCTTAATCTACTTGATCCACTATGTTTGTCAAGAGTAGCTATTCTACTAGGTGTTAATAGCAACATTTAAACAACATTTGTACTCATTTACATAAAATACATTTGTATTTTATCTTTACTCATTTACTGAAAATGCATTTGTATTGTATAAAAAATGCTATTCCACTAGGCGTTAATAACATAATTGTTTGGCTTATTTTCTGTACTCATTTACTGAAAATGTATTTGTATTTTTTCATTACTTTTGCTTCAGGATTATAGTTAAACCTTCCAGCAAAGATTCTACGATTACAGAAGTAGATACTTAGTATGTTTTGAATTGGTAAACCCTTTGTGCTCAATGTCACAAATTTCAGTTTTACTGTTCTACGATGGAACATGGAGTGTATGTTCTGAAGGTACCTGGAGATACCAACGTCAAAGAATGAAGATTATACGTATCAAAAGGAATTGTACGTTGGCCGAACTTGAAGATGTTGTCTACAATGCTATCAACTTAGATTCTACACAACATCAATTAATCTTCAAGTTCATATACCGTGTGTGTTTGTCATGTGAGCCGTACGTTGTGGAAAATGATGAAGACCTACAAAGTTTTATAGAAGAGTATAGTTCACACAGACCTCAAGACAGATCTCCACTTATTGTTGATGTGTTATCCAGGGTTCCAAAGAGTGTTAATACTGCTGGATGTGTTGTGAATAGGATACCTACAAGTTCAGGATTTATGACTACTGCCCCACTATCTGCAGTTCCCGAGACAGCTATTTGTACCTCTGATGCCGACATGCAGTCCCCAGCGACCGAACTTCATGTGCCGGAAACTCAACCTGGATTCTCTGAAAATCAAATTTATGAAAACAATGTGCAATCTGTGGAACATGATCATGATAATGAGCGCTTCGACATTAATGATATGAATGAATATCGTGGACATGATTATGATCAAGATGAACAATTTGAGGTTAAGGTCAACACTTATCGTAGTGAAGATGGGTTACGAGACATTTGTTGGACCCAACATTCGGGACTTTTAGCTGGTGATAGTCAACATGGTGAGTCTCCTTATGGTAGTAATCTAATTGATAATGTGAATGATGATGTGCTTGCCTCTCCTTGTACCGAATACCATTTGGACATTTGACAGGATTCTACCGCAACCATGGCTAAACTTAGGGTTAACCATCGCTTCTCATCCGTCAATGCCCATGAAATCATTCGAATCAACCAAATCTTTGCGAGTAAGAATGCGCTACAGAAGAAGATTAGTCTTTATGCACTAAGGAGAAATTTTGAATTCAAGGTCAAGAAGTCAGATAGAGTCCGATATGAGGTTGTATGTGCAAACGACAATTGCATGTGGCGAATGCGTGCTACCAAACTACATGGTGATAATACAGAGGCCTTCATGATTAGGGCCTTCAAGGATGAGCATATTTGCTCTTTAAATATCATGAAAAGGGATCATCGTCAAGCAACAAGTTCAGTTATCGGAGACATCATCCAACCAATGTTTGATGGGATTTTAAGGCAATACAAACCTCGAGATATCGTGCATGACATTTGCTCTAATTACGGAGTAAACATAAGCTACAACAAAGCATGGACCGCTAAGGAAGTTGTACTATCAGGTTTGTGGGGCACGCCAGAAGATTCATATGCAAAACTTCCTTTATGGAGTCACATTTTGAAGAGCAAAAATCCGGGCACGTTTACTCGAATTGAAACTGATGATCAAAACAGATTTTTATATTTTTTCATGGCACTTGGAGCTAGCATTAAAGGGTTCCAGCATATACGGAGAGTCGTAGCTGTCGATGGAACTACATTGAAGAATAGATATAGAGGTTTGTTATATATTGCATCATGTTTGGATGGGAACAATCAAATTTATCCACTTGCTTATGGAATAGGCCTTGGGGAGACGGATGCGGCTTACACGTGGTTTTTTGAGAGCTTTAACGAAGCGTTTGGGGATGATCCGAATATAGCTTTTATATTGGATAGACACAAGAGCATTGCAAAAGCAATACGTACAGTTTTCCCTAATAATCACCATGGCCACTGCACATATCATCTTGGTACAAATTTACGTGCTAAGAAGTTTAAAGGTAATGTCAACGCGATTATATCAACTTTTAATGATGCAGCTAGAGCATATATTGTTGAGGATTTTGATAAGGCCATGCAACTTTTAGAAGGGGTTAGTATTGAAGCTGTACAATATCTCAAGGATGCAAGTCCTTCAAAATGGGTAAGATCACATTTTCCGGGCAATAGATACAACATAATAACAACTAACATTGCAGAGAGCATGAACTCTGTGCTTATTGATGCTAGGGATAAACCTATTTTGCCATTACTAGATCACATTCGTGATGTCTTGCAAAGGTGGTGGTATGAACGTCGAACTAACGCAGCTGCAATGCAAACTCCTGTTACTAATTGGTTGGAAAAAATCATGCAGGAGTGCTCAAATAATGGCAGAAGTTTACGTGTTATGCCAATGAACTTATATGAGTTTCAAGTTGTTGGCCATGGCATGTTCGTTGGAGTTGTTAACTTAGAAAATAAGACGTGCTCATGCAAGGAATTTGACATTGATGGATTTCATTGTGTCCATGCAATTGCAGCATGTAAGCATCGACATATTTCTCCGTATTTCCTTTGCTCGGCGCATTACTCAGTTGACTCACTCCGTGATGCATATTCGGAAACCATATATCCACTTGGAGATAAATGTCAGTGACATGCTCCAGATGATGTCATAAACCAGGTTGTACTTCCACCTCAAATTGGCAAACAGTCAGGAAGACCGAGAAAGAAGAGGATTCAATCTCAAGGAGAGGAGCGTCATCAATATAGATGCGGAAGGTGCAAACAGGTTGGTCACAGCAGCCAATCATGCTCCGCCGCCGTACCTCTTGATAGCACTACCAACCAACAACACCACTGAAACGAAGGCCCATCAATCGCGTGATGCTATATTCAGACAATGGGGCCATGTTATGCGGTATGCGTGTGTATGCAATGTAGTCAGGAATGCAATTAGTTGCTCAACCGCATAACATGTGTTTTGGCATAATAGACGTTGGCTTTATGTGTTCTTTTGTTGTTAAATTCATGTGTCGTATTGTTTTGATAACATATCATTCCATGCTCAGTTTTAGGTTCAGTTGTTTGTATGTTTCTTACTATTGCATGGATGATATTACTGCCCAATGGTAATGACCAATGCATCATCGGTAATTGACATTTGTACACCGTCGTAAAAGAATCACCACAATTCCATCCGGCAACTTCAATCATGTGTGTTCCAACCAATAACATGCTAAATGTAGCATTATTAATGATAAATTCTGACAAAGTAAGTGATCAAACGGCATTAAAAAATGACAACGTTCAATTTGTTTTTTATTCAAAAATTACCAAAGGTTTCGTCGGTAATTACCGAAACCCTATGGTAATCACATTTTATAAATTTTTTGGGCCCCACAAGTCCCATAATGTGTGTTGAATGCAAAAACATGCAAAATATGGATTCTAAAATTATCATAAGGAGAGGAAATCCCAAAATTGCTTAAAAATTTCTCAAATTGGCCAAAAAAATATGATGACTGTACACTTTCGGTACTTCCTGATGAAACCGTCGGTAACCAACACATACCCTCTAGAAAAATTACCGAAGGTTTCGTCGGTAATTATTGAAACCCTATGGTAATCACATTTTACCAATTTTTTGGGCCCCACAAGTCCCATAATGTGTGTTGAATGCAAAAATATGGAAAATATGGATTCTAAAATTATTCTAAGGAGAGAAAATCCCAAAATTGCTTAAAAATTTCTCAAATTTTCAAAAAAAATACGATGACTGTACACTTTTGGTAATTACCGATGAAACTGTTGGTAACCAACACATACCCTCTGGAAAAATTACCGACGGTTTCGTCGGTAATTATCGAAACCCCTATGGCAATCACGTTTTACCAACTTTTTGGGCCCCACAAGTCCCATAATGTGTGTTGAATGCAAAAACATGCAAAATATGGATTCTAAAACTATCCTAAGGAGAGAAAATCCCAAAATTGCTTAAAAATTTCTCAAATTGGCCAAAAAAATATGATGACTGTACACTTTCAGTAATTCCCGATGAAACCGTCGGTAACCAACATATACCCTCTGGAAAAATTACCGACGGTTTCGTCGGTAATTACCGAAACCCTATGGCAATCACATTTTACCAATTTTTTTGGTCCCACAAGTCCCGTAATGTGTGTTGAATGCAAAAACATGCAAAATATGGATTCTAAAATTATCCTAAGGAGAGAAAATCCCAAAATTGCTTAAAAATTTTTGAAATTGGCCAAAAAAATATGATGACTGTACACTTTCGGTAATTCCCGATGAAACCGTCGGTAACCAACATATACCCTCTGGAAAAATTACCGAAGGTTTCGTCGGTAATTACCGAAACCCTATGGCAATCACATTTTACCAATTTGTTAGGCCCCACAAGTCCCATAATGTGTGTTGAATGCAAAAACATGCAAAATATGGATTCTAAAATTATCCTAAGGAAAGAAAATCCCAAAATTGCTTAAAAATTTCCCGAAACCATCGGTAATTTTTCCAGAGGGTATGTGTTGGTTACCGACGGTTTCATCGGGAATTACCGAAAGTGTACAGTCATCATATTTTTTTGGCCAATTTGAGAAATTTTTAAGCAATTTTGGGGTTTTCTCTCCTTAGGATAATTTTAGAATCCATATTTTGCATGTTTTTGCATTCAACACACATTATGAGTCTTGTGGGGCCCAAAAAATTGGTAAAATGTGATTGCCATAGGGTTTCGGTAATTACCGACAAAACCTTCGGTAATTTTTCCAGAGGGTATATGTTGGTTACCGACGGTTTCATCGGGAATTACCAAAGTGTACAGTCATCATATTTTTTTGGCCAATTTCAAAAATTTTTAAGTAGTTTTGGGATTTTCTCTCCTTAGGATAATTTTAGAATCCATATTTTGCATGTTTTTGCATTTAACACACGTTATGGGACTTGTGGGGCCCAAAAAATTGGTAAAACGTGATTACCCTAGGGTTTCAGTAATTACCGACGAAACCTTCGGTAATTTTTCCAGAGGGTATGTGTTGGTTATCGACGATTTCATCAGGAATTACCGAAAGTGTACAGTCATCATATTTTTTTGGCCAATTTCAAAAATTTTTAAGCAATTTTGGGATTTTCTCTCCTTAGGATAATTTTAGAATCCATATTTTGCATGTTTTTGCATTCGACACACATTATGGGACTTATGGGGCCCAAAAAATTGGTAAAATGTGATTATCATAGGGTTTCGGTAATTACCGATAAAACCTTCGATAATTTTTCCATAGGGTATGTGTTGGTTACCGACGATTTCATCGGGAATTACCGAAAGTATACAGTCATCATATTTTTTTGGCCAATTTGAGAAATTTTTAAGCAATTTTGAGATTTTCTTTCCTTAGGATAATTTTAGAATCCATATTTTGCATGTGTTTGCATTCAACACACATTATGGGACTTGTGGGGCCCAAAAAATTGGTAAAATGTGATTGCCATAGGGGTTTCGGTAATTACCGACGAAACCTTCGGTAATTAAATAGTTTTGCCAATTGGAGAACGTTTTCGGAACATTTAGGGGCATTGATGAATGTATAATTTACATGTTATTGCCGGAAACACTCCATTAGCTAAGTATTTGGAGAACAAAAAAATGTTAATTCATATTACCAAAAGCGTTTCTATAATTACCGATGGTGAATCGGGAATTATCGATGCACCATCGGTAATCATCTTTGCTTTAATTTTTACCACAATCGAGGGTCTTCTTTTCTCTTTTTTTTTTTTTTTTTTTCAACGGTTATCATTAGTAAAGATAGGTTCAGCATATTAAGATAACATTAGTATAGAGTGTCATAACATTAAACATACGATCTACATTGAAAGTTTATTAAAGTACAAATTAACAGCATATTTTTTTCTAAAAAACATAATGTCTTGCGGACCAAATGAAGGATTCTCCTCACTACTCTTGTATTCAATAAATTTCAAAGCGTAGACGCCACAATCACCCCTGCAGAATAGCATTAATGAAAACCAACCACGTGTATTTTCACACGTAACCACAATAAAACAGCAGCAATAGAAGTTGTTTGAAATGACAACACATTTATACCCATTATCTTGGCGGGGTGCATCTTTGATCATGGTCATCGTGAATGGATCTAAAGTGGGAGGCACGTCCGGATTCTTCTCGTAATATCCTCCATCCCTCAATAGATAAGGCAGCATATACGTAAGGCATTCTACATTCTTCAACTCTTTATTCTGGACATATTTATTTCCCATATTTGGATCGTATAAATCAATATGTCGGGCCTTCAAGTCCACACATGCTGCCAACCAATGTGCGCCTCCATTGTTAACAGGGATGTACACCTGCAAATTAGAACATAACCTCATTATCCACAAAATGGGAAACTTAGTGAGAATTTTTTTAAATATATGTAGGGACTTACATAATCATATATCCGCCACGACACGCTAGGTTTGGGTGACTTCCCACGCACATAGCTACAAAGGGTCGCATCACATGAATATGTGCTACGAGATGCCCTCCATATGGGATAACGCCCTTTGATGGATGACTGCCAAATAATGAAATATATACAATATAAAATATCATCAATATAACATTAAGCAACGCAGTAACATCCCATCATCTTACCCAAAATAACACGTCTAATATGGCACAGGTGTTGGTGAACATCTTCTCATTCTCAAACTGCCTTTTTCGTATGAAATACAAAATAGTGTCAATATGCTGCAAAACCACATTAAAGGAAATAAGTAACAAGTGCGAGGTGATAAATAAAACATCATTCCAAACGTAGGAACACAATGATTTTACATGAACATAAAGCATATAACTTACATCAGAATTCAACCATTCTTCAGAGGTAAGTAGCTCAGCAAAAAATTTCTTTCCCACCGTCATATAAGATGTACACACGGTTGCTTCCTTCGGTGCCACCCTATACCACTCATCGAACACCCTCTCCTTCGATGCATCAATATGTCGATTAAGATTAAATTTGACCTTCTTTTTACACGAGTCGGTGTAAGGAGAGATGACATGATGTGATTGGTGGTAAACTCTACCGAATTGACTTGTATCACCAACGTTATGCGTCCGATCTTCCACCTCAATCTCAGCTGATTGGTCATGATGTGGACTGTTAGCTGAAGCACCGATATCCCACCCGAAATGCAAAAGCCGATATGGCACCAAAGCCCAAGAATCCTCCACATAGGGTCCTCCAGGTACGATAGGCTCAAACGGTGTAGTACAATCATCATCCTCCTTCCTACCATTGGAACAGTCTATGGGTGCATCAAATTCTTCGGCTTGCTCTCCAAAAGACAATGCCACAAGGGATGATGGTCTAACCGAAGATGACGGTGAATGACTGTGCATATGATGTTCGGCCTGCAAAACACAATGGTTATTTTGCAGTTCCCAAACTCTAACAACAAATAATTACTGAATTACAATATATAATTTAATAATGCTAAAGCACTAAAGTAAAGTATACTAAGTTGTCTAAATGATACCTGATGCTTTTGTTGGTCAATAACAGAACTAAGCATCTTCCTTAACGCTGCCATCTCTTTATTTAATTCATCAAATTTTGCCTCCAAGCAAACAAGCTAATCAATATCAATATCCAAAACATAAGTCAACATATATTAGTACAGCATATGAAATACAAATTTACATGCAAGTAACAATTGCATACCCTGAAATAAGCATCTGGAGGGCCACTAGAATGCTCCTCAGCTTTGGACGCATCTTTAGCGCCAACTATTGGTGCTACAAGTGGAGGTGATGTGTAGCGAACTTCATGTATGTCAACTGCTATTGTCCGCCAGTAATCCATAGTCTTCTCCCCATCGGTAGCATCTAACCTCCAGTGCACAACATACTACATGAAATGAAGAAAGGAAAAAAAATTAAATTTGGAAACTGACTATGGTAATGTAACTTGAATGTAGTCGTACCATGTAGTCTAAAAAAAATTTGCCTTACATTGCTATTTGAGCTGAACCAATTATGGACAGCAAAATGGTTCGGTTGCCTTGGAGTATGCCATCCAAGGATCCTCGGACAACGGGTTTCCAACCGGTCGGCAAATTGGTTACCAAAATCAGGGATTGCTTTAAACCCCCACAACTACAAAATATAAATTATAGGTTATTAAATATAATTTTTAAGTAAATGCTACATGTATTAAATATATTACCGTACCTGAAACACCAATGGAAAACCTTTTAGGTCATAATACTGTGATTTATTCTTTACTGCACGTCCTCGTCCTCTATGCTGGAATGCATTGTGGAATGAGTTGATCATCTCCTTGTAGCTCAGAATGCCCCAAGGGTAGGAATTAAATACCTCGATATCAGCAACCAAATCAATGAATTTTTTATTTATTTGAACCTTCGGATCCATTCTGAGTACACCATGAACTAAGAAATATAGTAACGCAATTCTTACAGCATCCCAATCATCCACAAAAAGTGTATCCTTGAATAGTCATTCCAGTTCGGGTGGTTTCAAGTCAGTCCTGTCATCTAGCAACCTCGTGCGCAGCTCATTTCCTTTGGAAATTTGTATATCATACATCGAAGGGTACCTACAAAACTTTAAGCCACTAATGAGTGCGAATTCCCACTTCGTAAACCGCACTGCAGATCCGCCGAAGTTAAACTCTAGTACTTCTTGATTTCTGGACACAACTTGTCTGCAAAGCAGGTGATGCACTACCTGACTAGAGAACCGGAGGTTCTTCATGTCAAGTAAGTGTCCAAAACATGTTTGTCTATACTTTTTCAGTTGCTCACTTGTGAGGACACTTGTAATTACTTTGTTCGCTTCTATTGGATTCCCGAATGAATGTGCCCTAACTTTAATTATATCGGCATCCTGCAAAATCCGTTCCTTTGGAGCATCGATGGGCTGCAAAATGAATTACATAAATGGAACTGACATCAACGATTTAATCATACCCTATTTTTCAACCCTAACGTGATAATAATAATTTCCAACTAAATCTTAAGACATATGGGTTCACATTTTTGCACAAGTGGTAATTACCGATGTAACCATCAGTAATCAACCTACAATGAACTAAAAAAAAGCCTGATGGCCTATCGGCAATTACCGATGGCCATCGGGTGGAGTTTTTCTTGAGTTTTCACATTCATGAATAAATACTCACAGATGTCTTATCATTTACCTCACAAAACAACATAAATGAATATAAAACTTACCATATCAGATGGGGGAGAGGAAAGTGGAACGTGCCCTCGAAGTTTGGTGCTTTCCGTCTCAACTTTGGATTTCTGCCTAGTAGTTCGTCGACGCTTAGAGTCGGGTGCTGCTATGCTACCACCGCGTCTATTACTTTCCACCTTCTTAAGTCCCTTCTTCGGTTGACGTCGCAAGTTCCTCTTTGGTGCCATTATAAAGTACAACCTACAAATGTACATTGACAACATTAATAAACTTTTATCTACCTTTAACAACATTGTCAACTATGTATACATACATATATAAATATCCGCAATCCTCAATTTCATACGCTCTCTTCCTAAGGATATTGTGTATGCCATCTACAAAATATTTACTGAACATTTACTGTATAGCAGTGTGTTTACTTCTAAATCTTTCTATCTTCTTCTTCTTTAATTTTTTATTTTTTTCTTTTTTGGGGATAAAGTGTTTGCGTGTTTGCTTCTAGCTAACCATGTACCTAAAATTTTATGCACCGATCTTCTCTCTCTCTCTCTCTCTCTCTCTCTATATATATATATATATATATATACCTTTAGAAAGTACTAACTCTGGAATTCTCAACTTCAATTCTAATTAATCATAAAGTATTTTTCTCTTATCTCCATGTACTGATTTTTAGTAATAAATTACCCTAGCAAAAAGGAAGAAGAAAAAACTTAAAAGAAAAAAGAAGGTCTGAAAAGCAACTAAGATTTCTAATGCAGCTATAGTTTAAAGTGGGGTTTTAATAGAGTAACCCACAATTGTGGCCAATTATGATGCTACATGCAGAAGCAGATAAAGTGAAATATTGAAATGACTGGAGAGGAAGTAGTCAATTCACCCAAAATAGAAAAACAAGAAAGTGAAGTATAGAGGTGGAAGACTAGATAGAAGCGACGCAACAGACAGATTGTTATAAGCCAATCAAAAGCCGCCCTTAGACTATATATATACATATCATATTCATGTTATATTTAATTATTTCTTACCATACAATATACGTCTAAAAAATGTGCACAGAAAGTTGCAGACTATAATCTGAACATATAGGTTAAGCTGGACTGCAACATGTCCACCACTTCTATATGAGTATGTCAACTAATGTAGCTACATCTCTTCCCCATATTGCTTGTGTTTAACCTGATTTGGTTATAAAAGCTCAGACCTACCGACACCTATATATGCTATACAAATCATTCACTTCATATTTATTTTATCTGTATACAAATCCAAAAAGAAATATAATTAGTTTCCTAAGGGTCAAGTACGTTTTTAAAAAAATTCTTCTTTTCAACCCACAAAAGCAGTTTTCTAGACAGAGTTTGAGTATCATGCACTAGTGAGATAACACCTTTAGCTTAAGGATTTAAACTTCGATAAGGGTAAAAATCCTTATATCCCTAAGTTGTAACAAATACATATATATACATATATTATGTTTTTTTATTACAAACTAACATTATTCTTCATCAAATTCATTGATTTCCCTGCCTTCATCCTTTATTTATTTTCCATGCTTAGGGATGTTGATGGAACCCAAAAAAAAAAAAATTTATAAAAATTATAAAAAAAATTAAAAATATTAAAAACGACGTGTCGTCTGGGTGTCGTTCATCCTAGACGACATGTCGTTCAATCCATCTTCAACCCTTGTCCGAGTCGACCCGAACCCGACTAAACCAATCCCGATCCGATTCTTGACCCGGTTATTTCTTCCACCTCCGGCCACCGTTCAAGGCCAAACCGGTCCCATTTTTTTCCTCTCTTCATTTCCTACTAATACCCAATATCAATCTGTCCTAAAACCTAAGTTATAATCACTACCATATGAAAACCTAAATCTTCAAAAATTTCACATTTTTAACCGGTTCTAAACACTAAACACAAATCACAAGTTTCAATGTTTCATTGTACTAAATTTGTAAGTATTTAACGGTAAGGTAACAAATAAACATAAAAAATAAAAATAAAAACGCACACTCCACGGCAAGGCAACAAATAAACACAAAAACAAATCCACACAAAAACAAACCCACACCGATCCCACGGCAACAAATAAACAAAAATATTCAACCAATTATCTCGGACAGTGCTGAGATGAGATGCACTTTTATTTGGCTTTTCCATGGCAACTTTGGTTTTTTGTATTTGTGTGTATTCGTGTAAAGACAACTCTATTTAGAAAAAGTTGATTTT
This sequence comes from Ziziphus jujuba, assembly GCF_031755915.1. Taxonomy (NCBI): domain Eukaryota; kingdom Viridiplantae; phylum Streptophyta; class Magnoliopsida; order Rosales; family Rhamnaceae; genus Ziziphus; species Ziziphus jujuba. Next base: position 32,128,453 of record NC_083382.1, on the reverse strand, counting down.
TGTTTTGCTTAAAATATAATAGGATATGTAAGTAATTTTTTTTTGTTTGAAAGTTACAATAAATATTGAGGGATAGAAAAAAAAAAAATCAAGTGAGGGCACAAAAATCATTAACCTCGTTCCTATGAGGGTATTGAGCCAAATTCACCTATGCGGCTCCATATACACCACATCACTAAACAAATTGATACACAGATACTTTATACTTTATACAGAAGAAGAAAAAAAAAAAAAAAAAGGCACACCATAAGTAAAGTAGATAAAATTTTGAAAGTCTTTTATACACTCCATAAAATCCAAATTGTACAAAAAAATTTATCAAAATTTTAGTTATTTTCTGTATTAATATACGAGAATACCAATTTGTTACCTTAAGATAATAAAATGTTAAAAAAAAAAAAAAAAGGAGATTTGACAAATTTGAGAGATGCATATAATATAATATTTATTTCTTAAAAAAATGTAAAATGGAAAGGAAAAGGAAAAAATATATATATATTTTGCTTATGATACCTGTACAAAAAATAGGAAAACAATTTATTTTAATTTATTTTATTTTTTAAAAAAAAGGAGAAAAAAAAGTCGTTTACTTGTCCAGTAGGTTATATCCATCGTTTATAGGACGAGACTTGGGGATGCACTGATCTTCACTGAAATTGCTGCTGGTGCTCACCGTTTGATTCCTTCCGATCACATCTCAGGCAACTTTCCGGTGGAACCGCCCGCAGGTAATCCTCTCATTCCTCTTTCTCTTTCCCCTTACAATTTTCTGTATTCTCCGATGTAGGAAGCCCTCTGACAAACCCTCGATCTCTTCTTCCACTTTTTTCCTTTTTTTTTTTTTGGGGGGGGGGGGGGGGGGGGGTTTGGGGTTTGGGTTTTCATTCTCTACGGATGGCTCTTTTCAACCTTCGATATGCATCCCCAATTCCATCCCAATTCTAGTTTTTAATCTCCGTTTTGAAAAAAAAAAAATAAACCTAGCAATCGAATCAAAAATTTTAGGTTTGTCGAGAAAAATCTAAAATCTATATATAGTGTCCGTTGAAAAAAAAAAAAAAAAGAGAGTAAAAACCTTATGCTTTCTATCGCTATTGCTCTTTGTGTTGTAGGCGTTATTGAGCTTTCTTTGCTACCGTTTGTTTGTTTGTTTGTTTGTTTGTTTGCAGGGTTTATTTGAAATCTGAGCTATGTCTAAGTCGGTAGTAGATGTCCCTCCAAAGGATGGGTTTAGTTTTGATTTGTGTAGAAGAAATGCCATGCTCTCCGACAAGGGTGTGAAGCCACCATCTTACAGGAAGACCGGGACTACCATTGTTGGTTTGATTTTTCAGGTGTTTATTGTTTTTTCATGTTTTAAAATGGTAATTTGTTTTATTTTGTGTTTTCTTATTGAAATGGATCGGAAGTGTAGCTGCTTTTGTTTAAATGATAAGAGTAGGTATAAAGACTTCGAAACAATGCATCTTGCTATTGGTATTCAACAAGTTTAAAGGGCATGAATTGATATTTATCAGTTTAATAATTAAATGGATCACTGCCCTAGTGTTAATATGTATGTTTTGACATGCCAAAGGTTTTGTAGCATGTTCAGTTTGATTCCTTTAATATACTAAAACAGGGAATCCGAAGATTTATTGCTTTGTGATGAATTGATGCCACAAATGCTTATAGAGGTTCAGGGTGCAGAACTTTCGATTCTTGTATGAATTATAACTTGCAAGTGGGGGCTATGCCCTTTTAGATGCACCCCTAACTATAAATAAACTCTCCTATATCATTCTTAAAGCTTGTTTTGTTATTTGTTTTAATTGATTTCTTGATGTTATGCGCATATTTTAAGTGTTTTCATGTTAAATAGAAGATGCCTGACATCATATGTATGAATTTAGTAATACTTTTTCCAGGGTTTGTCCGTGTATTAATTTATTTGGCGGTTTCAATGTTTTTGGTATGAAGCCATTGTTAGTTGACTTTATGCATCCAAAGTAATGTTCCATTTATATTGTTTCTTAGGATGGCGTCATTCTTGGAGCAGATACAAGGGCCACTGAAGGACCTATTGTCTGTGACAAGAACTGTGAAAAAATTCACTACATGGCTCCAAATATATATTGCTGTGGAGCTGGAACTGCTGCTGATACTGAGGCAGTAACAGGTATATGTTGGCGTTGATGTTTGTACACTTTAGTTCCATTTGTAAATCCTTTAGCACCGTATAAAAGTCACTGAAACATGTAAATTCTGTGAAACTACTTTCTTATTATTGTGACACACTGCAAGCGTAAATGTACACTTATTCTTCCTTGCATTATATCAATTATCATTGCTATGGTGTTCGTGTGTTGTAGACATGGTTAGCTCACAGCTCCAACTGCATCGCTACCACACTGGTCGAGAATCAAGGGTTGTTACAGCTTTGACTCTCCTCAAGAAACATCTTTTCAAGTTGAGTCTTATCTGTTCCATAATAACTTGAAATTATTTAATGACCCTAAAATAATAGATTCTGTTCCATAATAACCACGTGCAATTTTAACTTCTAATTATTAATTCCAGTTACCAAGGTTATGTCTCGGCTGCTTTGGTGCTTGGTGGGGTTGATATCACTGGTCCTCATCTACATACTGTAAGTTTTTTTTGATTCTGCAATTTGGACATGACAAATTATGTTTTTGATATTTTGTTGTAATTTTGATTTTTTATGACTGGATCACTGTGTTTTGCAGATATACCCCCATGGATCAACTGACACATTGCCATTTGCTACAATGGGTTCGGGTTCTCTCGCTGCAATGGCAATATTTGAGTCCAAATACAGAGAAGGGCTGACTGTAAGTAATTATAATTTATAGATTATGTTCTCTGTTGTGTGCTGCTATGGGGCAGTGGATATGGATACTAAATAAAATGCCTTAGTCTTCATTGGCTTGCATGATAATGTGTTTCTAGGTCAGCTATTGGAATCTGATTCATGCATAGATGCTTGTATTGATTTTTCACTGTCTTGATGATGCTTTCGGTATATGAAATTAATGGCTAACCTGTAGATGGTAGACATGATGTTAGCATGGTTAGATGCCTACAGAATATACCGTTACAGTGACTGATGAATATGAGTTGGTGTATGTTTTTTATGCTTTTGCATTGTTTGTGCAGAGGAATGAAGGCATACAGCTTGTAGCAGAGGCCATATGCTCTGGTATTTTTAACGACTTGGGTAGTGGAAGCAATGTTGATATATGTGTAATAACAAAGGTTAGGTTTTTTTATCATTGGTCTTTGGCATTATTGGAAAAGTGAAACTATTGTGATACTAATGCAAAGTTTATCCTTCTGATGCTTGCTATCTCAGGGCCACAAGGAATATCTGAGGAACCATCTATTGCCAAATCCTCGTACTTACGTCAATGCAAAAGGTTATTCATTCTCTAAGAAGACTGGTAAGTGGCATAGCTGGAAATGGCATCTTTTGACATGTACTTTAACCAACCAAATATGTAGATCTTCTTCCATGTTTGCTTTGTTTTAAGGATCAAGCAAGGAGCTGATGACTGAGACTTATGTCGTTTTGTTTTCTTTGTTTGCAGAGGTTCTGCTTACAAAGATTACCCCATTGAAGGAAAAGGTGGAAGTGATTGAAGGAGGAGATGCGATGGAAGAATGAAAGTGAACCACCCTGTACGAAGGGGTTCTTTTTTGTAGTTCCCAACAATGGTGTTTGTTAAATTAAAGTGGCATATTCGTTCAGTACTTGTTTCTTCAGTTTTTAAAGCTTGTTAAATCATTGACTGCAACTTTGTATGCGAATTTCAATGGCGTACCCATCTTCTGCCATGGGATTTCACCACATGGATATACAAACTTTCCTATCACTATTATTTTTCTATTTGAATTATCTAAAAGACGTGCTGGCACTTTCTAGGACTTTTAAGGTTTGCTACACTGGAAACATTATTTTTCACTGTCTTCTGCCTGGTTATGGATATGGGCCTGACAACCATGACAATCCTTCCAAGGCAAAGTCTCCCTCTAGGACCCAAAATCTGGTATTTGGAAACTTAAAACAGAGTTCGTAATTCCCAAGACAAAAGAATTGGTTTTCTTTAGTTTGTGGTTAGGAATGTTGTTTCTTTATTTGTGAATGTGGACTTGGGAGAGCGAATATTAGGCGTTGCTTTTCAAAAGGTGGTGGTTGATTTTGGCTTTGCTTCATAACCAAGTTAAGTTAGTTGTTGTACTTGGAAAGAGCAAAAAGACCTCTACGGTTATATTATTTTGTTTAAGAAAATAAAATTTGATTTTAAAAATAAATTTGGTTATTCATGGCAGGGATAATATGGAATATGCCATTCTTCGAATTCTGTTATCCAGTGAATTAAGTATTGCAAGTAACGAAAGTTAAAAGTTTTATCAATCAAACACATTGAAAGCTTCCTTCAAATGGTTAATTTAACTAATAAACTTCTTAGGATGTTTGAAAACAAACGCATCAAATAATCAGAATCAAGTGTATTTTGAAAGTCCTGTTCGATTTTACATTTGAAAATATATATTGATTAGAAATGGACATTTATTCATTTATGCAACTGGATTAAATTTTTTCTTTTTTGGGTGTGAATATTCAAATTGCTGGATCACTCTGAATATATAACTAATAGAAAGCCAAAAATAATAATTGACATCCAAAAGAGACGCACAGATGAAGTAGTAGCAGGCGTGGAGTGCACAATAAATCCAGAATCCTGAAAAGCCAAAAAAAAATTAAGGCGTGTGTCGGTGACAAAACGTCACGAAATCTTACTTTTTTGACGGTTAAATATTTTAAAATCCGTTAAATTATTTCATAAAAAATATTTTTATTATATAATAAAATATTTTATTTTAATAAAAATTCACTTTTTTTGGTTTTTCCTTCTTCTCAATTCCATTTCAATCTCCTTCTCGAAATTACAAAAAGTAGAGAGGAGAGAGAGAGAGAGAGAGAGAGAGAGAGAGAGAACAGAGAGACAGACAACCTTCTTTCATTCTCTACCTCGATTCCAACCTACAAGACGACGTCGTAAACCATGTCTTACGACTACCTCTTCAAGTACATCATCATCGGCGACACAGGTTTTCCTCAATTTCTTCTTTCCTTCTTCAACTTCACAAAACCCTAGCTCTGAATATATATATTCATGATTAATGTCTTGGGCAGAGAATTTAGGGTGGAGTTTTTATTTTTTATTTTTGGTTATTTAGGTGTAGGAAAATCTTGCCTGCTGTTGCAATTCACTGACAAGAGGTTTCAGCCGGTTCATGATCTCACCATTGGTGTGGAATTCGGAGCTCGAATGGTCACCATAGAAGGTCGTCCTATCAAGCTTCAGATTTGGGACACTGTAAGTACTAGTTGATCGTCTCGCTGATAACTCAATTTACTTCTTCAAGCTTATTGGTAGCTGAGCGCCCGTTTGAATTGGCCTCAAAGATTTTTACTTTTTATTAGTGCTCTATAAAAATAGGCTAAATTTATCAAATTTGAGTCTTTGTATTTCATGCGAAGATACTGAATTTTCAGATGTATCATTGTTGAATTCGTTTTACGACATCATTCAGTCGATTGATTTTTTTTTTTTTTTAAATAATATCTAATTGCATGCCGGAGGAGTGAATGAGCTTTTGACCTGAGAATTGAGCCCTCAAAAGAAAATCCGGTGCTCTAATCACACATATCTACTGCCTTCAACTTACAGAACTTTTGTTGCCTTGGAGCTTTTGTCAGCTGAATCGTATAAATTTTTTTCCTGCTTCTTTTGGGTGAAGAAGTATATGTTAATATTGATTTCTAGATAGGAAAACTATCTTGATAGAATTTGTTCTTCAATATTGTTTTCCATAATTGTATTTTCCAAGGATGATTCAGTAAAGTTGGTACGTCCTTAACCAGCCACTTGAACTTATTATGTTGCTATTGTCTAGTTAATTATTTTTGTGTTTTTGGTTGCATGCTTTATTTTTTTACTTCGGGATTGTTTGTAATTCTTCAGGCTGGGCAAGAATCTTTCAGATCAATTACAAGATCTTACTACAGAGGAGCAGCTGGAGCACTTCTGGTTTATGACATTACCAGGTGGGCATATATATAATGTTCTTGTGTCTGCATCAAAGAGAGAACACCGGTATTAAATGGTTTCATATACAAATTGCATCAAATATCTAAGATCAAGTTTAGTATCTGATTTGATTTATTAGGAGCTTTGGGTTAGGGCATTTGTGTACAAATTCATAATGTTGGCTTACTGCATAAGAAAAGAGCTATCATGTATGAATAAATAAACAGGCAGGAGATTAACCGATTAGGCTTTGGAAAGGCCTTATACTCCTATCTATGCTTGCCTCAATTTTCTTTTGATTATCTCGACTGTAACGAGAAAATGTGGTCACGTCACCAGGAGAGAGACATTTAATCATTTAGCAAGCTGGCTTGAGGATGCCCGGCAGCATGCAAATCCCAACATGTCAATCATGCTCATAGGAAACAAGTGTGATCTTGCTCATCGAAGGGCTGTCAGCAAAGAGGAAGGGGAACAATTTGCAAAGGAGAATGGGCTTTTGTTCCTGGAGGCTTCTGCAAGAACAGCACAAAATGTTGAGGAGGTAAAGAACTTAACTTACTTAAAGGAGACCTGTATTCATAGGCTTCAAAGTTAAAGTGCTGGAGCAATATGTTAAAGCTGAGTTCTGATATGCATTTCAGGCCTTTATAAAGACTGCTGCAAAGATCCTTCAGAACATTCAAGAAGGCGTGTTTGATGTATCCAATGAGGTAAATGGAAAGCCATTTGTTGTTGGGCAAACTGTAGGTTACTTGGGGTTGGGAGTCTCCTTAATTTCAGTTTTTTCTTGTGGGTTGGGGGTCTCCTTAATTTCTGTTTTTTCTTGTCTTTCTCATCCTACTCGTAGAGGAGTTTTGAGCTTCAGAATGGGAAGTCAATTATAAAGGTTATACTTTAGTATTCACCAATTGTTTGGTTGACAAGCTTAGCCGTAATTGGCATAATGGATGATCTGGCTATCTGAAATCGAATTGTGTTCTCATCTTATCATTATAGCATCATATAGAAGTCTGGGACTTGGAATTCTGGAGTCTTTACATTTCTTTTGCACTGAGAATTGGAAATGTAATGCATCAGAAATAAATGGTCATTAATACCATGTTTGTAATGATTGGCAGTCATCCGGTATCAAGGTTGGTTATGGACGCCCTCAAGGCCAATCAGGCCCTAGAGATGGTGCAGTTGCTCAGAGAGGCGGATGTTGCAGCTAATTGGAACACAAATAGCTTCTGTATTTTATCATTTTGTGCAACTCAGCTCTGTTTCTCTTCCATGCTTTGAGAAACTTTTTCAAGTGCATGTGACTTGTGGAAAACATTGAATGTATAGTTCTAATCACGAGATATAGATATGATTTTACTATTAGGGATTCAACTGCATTGGCAACTGCTTTGTCAAATGTGGTTATTCTTTTGATCTATGCAAACTATCCAACCTTAGGATTCCTATTTGTGGAAGCTTATTGCATTCCGGAGGATTCTTTAGTGCAAATCACCAACAGAAAACAATGTTATAAAGAAAGCCAGCCATCAACTTTTTTTTATGAAAGCGGCTAAATAAAATTATAAGATTTTTTTATTTCTCACGAGAGACTCTAATTAGTAGATCAAAATGGAAAAACTCTATGCGCAACTGAAAGATACAAACCTATTTTTATTGAGTCGATGAAAATTACAAAATTTAGCACTTTCTTTCTTGGGGCAAGTTGTACAAAATTTAGCACTTTCTTTCTTGGGGCAAGTTGTACACTTTGATAATTCTCATCCATATCAAATCCCCCTGATAATTCCAATTTTTTGATTAATTCTAAGTTCTAAATATTAAACCTCGCTTAATAGCCAACAAAAGACAAAGTTGACACCTAATAGGATCGGCCAGGTCCTGTTCCAAATCTGGTGCGAAGGTTGTCATAAGTCCGTGAAACTTGTAGGAGCCGTGGATCATCTTCTGGGATCTCACGTCCCTGCAATTTCATAAACAAAAAAAAGTACAGAAAATTTATCAAAAAAGCCGGAAAATTGGAAAAGAAAAAGAAATTGAGTCACGTGGATGTGTGTGTGTGTGTGTGTGTGTATATATATATATATATCATATATACTTTAATTAAGTGAAACAATAAACGTCTCTAGCGAAGCAAGAGACTAACTTTTAAGCCATTGTAATATGCTTCCACTGCAGGAAGTGAAGGAGTAATCTTCCGAGCTTGCATCAAGTCCCAAATATAGTTAGCAGTGGTATATCCACCAGTCTGCAAATATCAAAAGGAGTTCTTGAATTAGAATATTTCCTCAAACGCAGAAACATAAAATTATCCATGACGAACCACAAAAGACAAAGTACAATCACCATTCTCATCCCTAAGCTAATAAAAATGGATCAAATGAAGCTATTACAGCACCTTTTCGCCAGAGGCTATAAGGAGAAGGTCACTCCCCATTTTTGGGCTCAAGAAAAAGTCCCTCTCAGTCATTTTTACCTATGTTGGAGAATGAAATCACGTTAGACCAAATCCTCGATTTATGTGATTAACTCAGATAAGAAACTGCAATTACTCAACCTACCAGTGTATCTTGTGCAAGTTGCATTCCCTTGGGGGTATGCCCAATCATGGCTCCCTCTATAAGTGTCTGGAGACACATATATTATACAAAATTAATGTCCAGCTATTAGAATAATCCTTCGAACATTTCAGAGAGAACAACACAAATAATATACTAATAGCATGGAAAATGTGCCAAAAGCAAAGGTGTATAATATAATAGAATAAATAGAAACATTTATATTACTAAACAACACACAACTAGCCAACCATAAATGCTATGGAAAGAGTTTATGCATGGCAAAAGGAAAAAGAAAATATTAGTTCTTCTGGTAAAAAAAATCATAACATATCATATGTCTGGATGGACCATGTGGATACCCATGAAAGGGAAAGTGTTGTATTTCCTGAATACGTGTAGAGTTCAAAGAAGGCAGATTATTGCACAACATAATCTGACATCAAGTACTGTTGAAAAATGATTTGGCTGTTCAGAAATCCAATCATCCAAAATTCAGGTTCACTGTAAATTCTTACTAATTTCAAAAGGAAGCAGAAACTATGAAATAGCATTCAAATATAGAGAACGAAGATGCTTTGACATAATGCCAAAGATTTTTTGCCATCAAACTTACTACATATAGTTCTGGTGCTGCAGGCTTTTTTGCATTCATGTGGTCTTCGAAAGTTTTAAGAGCATTATCAATGTCCCTTGCACGTAGATAGCACCTGAATCAAAGCGCCAGTGACAGAGACCAGTATCTTACAGTGAACTAATCAACTAACAAGATATTTTACCAGGAAAATTAACAGAATAAATAGGACATAACAGAAAAAGGCATCTTCTAGGGAATAGAACATAGCAAGCGAAACAGAACGAATTTAGAATCTCCAAAAGAATTTTTTCCCATCCAATGAAGATATTATTATTAAAATAATCACTTACCTCATGATTTGCATTACAATGAAGATATCTGGATATTTCTCATCCTTCTTCAGCATCTCCAAAAGAGTTTCCATCAACTGACATAATAAACAGAGATTAAATAAACAAAGCTAAAACAGCATTAAATTATTCATAGAACATATATAAGCCACAGGTATACTAATATAAAGGTATATTACTAATATCAAGAATTAACAGACAACAGAAAAACATAAAGTAGATAACAAAATAACAATAGAATAACAGACCCACAATTGGCTACACACAAAGAAGATAATAGAGATTTGCTTGGTGAGTGATGTTAAGCCAGAACATTAGAGATGCAAAGAAGTACCTCTACATTTCCAAGGTCTGCACAAGCGTGAAATGCAACATGATATATAGTTAGCTGCCTATTCAAAAATCCGCCACGCCTATGAACATATTCAGCAGTGGGAAGATTATATAATTCCTCCTCAGAGACACCCATCATCAGATTTTCAGCTGAGGCACTGGATGCTTCAACTGATGTCCACTCTTTTGACCGCTCAACAAACTCAATGATCTTTCAGCAAAGGGAATATCACAGAAAACATCAAAAGCTAATGATATGAAAGCCTAATTTAAGAAGAGAGATCCTATAGTAATTACTTTAGTGGCAAAATCTTCTGGAACAGGCAATTTGTTCTTAAGTGCAGCAATAAGCCCTGCATAGCAGAACTTGTTCAACCCAAGACCAGCTGCAGTCATATCACGAATGATCGCATATCTGTAGATTAAAATGAAAGTTTAGTTTGTTATATGCCGAAATTAACCAAAAGTGGATCATAAAGCATATAAGACAACTTATAAATTAGTTTGCAGTGCGGGCATTTAAATGTAAAATTTTGGAATGAATTCATGTAAAATCATCCACTCAAGTAAAAGAAAGCCAATTTAATCACTGGTATAGCAGACTATCAAGTTTCCAGGCTAAGGTTTATGACCATAATTATTGCAATTTGCAACTAGGTAAAACAAGACAACTAAAAGAGTGGCATACACTCGATCTATACGGCCAGCAGCAGCACATGCATTGAGTAGACAAACATAGGTTTGCACCATCGGCTTCACTTCATATTTCTTCATCTCATCCAAAATCTTCAATCATGCATGAAAGTAAACAGATCAAAATTTATTCCAAAATCCATCATAAGTTTATGGATTCTAAAAAAAAATATCTGAAGACTTACAAAAACATCTAAGAAACATACCCGAATTGCCTGGTCAGAGTACTTGCATTTCCCACACAATGAAACTAAAATGTTGTATAAAGTAACCTATAACACAAAGCAATACATTGTAACAGCTAGGGGAAAAAAAAAAAACGCAAAGTAACTTTATACAAAATTTCCAATCTTGAAAGAATCTAATAGTCAGCAGATAAGAATCAATGCAGATCCATGTGAAAAAAAAAAAAAAAAAAAAAAGCATTTATATACAAATACATACATCAGGGACCAAACCCATGGATTTCATTTGGTCAGAAAAGTAGAACGCGTCCTGCAAGCGAGAGCCTTTCATGGTTCCAACGATGAGAGAATGGAATGTATCCCTAGTTGGCTGTACTCCATCCAGCATCATATCATCATACACATCTCTCAGCAAGAAATGCCTACCAACACCGTTATTAATAAAAATAAAAAATAAAAAAAGAAAAAAGAAAAAAGAAAAAAAAAAAGAACACAACTTTCACAATTTCTCCAAAAATAAAAAATAAAAAAATCCCAAAACCACAAAAGGAAAATCAAACTCAGAATCTACCTTCTCTGCGCGGTGAGAGAACCGATAACAGTGTTATACTCGGAGACATTGCTTGCGTAGTTCCTCCTTGCGTATTCCTCTGTTGGAGCCGCAGCGAAGTATCTCCGTCCCACCTCTCGCAGCAGTGAATTACGCTGCCCTGAATTAATACAATACAAAATATATTATTTATTTTTTTTAAAAAAAAATACTATTTCATTATTAGCGAAACGAGTAAGAAAATGTATGGGGAAAAGCTTAAGAATTTGAAAGTGGAGAGGAGAAGATTACCACTGATTGATCGGATGAGCCTCATGCTTTCCTACTTCGCTGTTTCCTGTTGCTTCTGCTCCCAGTTCTCTCCTAAAACCCTGCGGTTTTCGCTCTGGGTCGCCTCTTCACCATTCCCTTCAAAACGCACCGTCTCGAAGCTCCGGATATTGATAATCTTAATGGACAGAGGTCCAAATAGATTTTGGGCTTTTTATTTGTTTTAGCCCAATTTTTTTGAAAGAGTTATAGCCCAATAAAACTTTCTTTTATTAATAAAAGAAAGTTCCCACAATTTAGGAATATATTGTAATATATTAATGCTCAATGATCCCAAACAGATATCTCAACTTAATTTTGACATTATTTCAAAAAAAAAATTTAATTTTGAGATATTTTTGCTTTAAAAAAAAAAAAAAAAAACCTTAATTTTTAGAGAGTTATTAATCAAATAATATACTAATAATGACAAAAGAGAAAATAAATTCAGATTAAATGTGGAAGAATTCAATTTAGATAAGGTAGTTAATTATTAAGATGAGCTAGTTAAAAAAAAAATATATATATATATATATATATATATATATAGATATATATAACGCACAGTATGGAAGCCATCATATACGATTACCGGATTACATTATATATCCAGCTTCGATGGGCTTTTATTGCTCTTTCCCCAAAAAATAAGCTTCAATGGGCTTTTCTATTGGACCGAAGTGTGTGGTACAATTCGGTTCTCAAACAATGGCGGGTAAAAGGAGTAGAGTCAAGAGAAACACACATGAAATTCAAATTGTCGTTGTTTCCTTTCTTGAATACCAAGATTCCTAACCAACAAAGGAAACGGAAACAGAAACAGTGATAACCTGGAAAACGTTTCTTATTTCCTATTTCCTATTTTGATTTTATTTTTATTTTTGTTTTCTCTGTTCTTAATTTTTCTATAAATTAAGCCCGGTATTGAAATTTGAAATCTACATCTCTCTCTCTAGCCTTCCCTCCATAGAGCATAAAGCTTCTTCTTTGACTTGGGTTCTTTGGGACTGCTAATAAAAAAGCTTCTTTGTTTGTTGTTCGTTATTTATTATTATTATTATTTTTTTCCTTCTTGGATTAATTATATGGAGACGTCAAGTACCAGCTTTGCAACTACTCCTGCTATTGCTGCAGATTCTTCTCTTGAAGATTTTTGCCTGCGTTTTGGTTCGCTTCGTGTCAAGGTTCCCGAGGTTGAGAACAATGTGGATCAATTTGATCACGATTCTTCAACAAATTCTATATATTCTTATGCCTCTTCACAGAATGGTAATTAGGAAACTCTCTTTCTCTACTCCAAATTAATTATATTATTATTGCTTTCGATTTTGATTTCTTTATGTGATTTATTTTATTGTTGTTTTTCTTTTCTCAGGATCAAACATGAGTAATAATAATAATAATGCCCATGAAATTTCCGACTTCTTTCTAGTAGAAAATCATACAGAAAACAACATCTGGAAGGAAGATGATCATCAATCTTTGTTAAACCGGGGTAATCGCAAAAACCCTTTTGTGATCAATGCAGGAAACAGAGATATTACAGGGTTGAATCATCATCCTTATGTTGCAGGATCAGGTCCAAGTTCTTGTTCCGTTAGTTATAATAATCATCATCAGTCTCATCAAGAAGGGATATTTGGAATTAGCAATAATATTGGAAATAATAATAATTATTCAGCTTTGAATTGCTACATCCAAAACAATCATAAGATTATTGAGCTGTTGAAAACTGAGTCCAATGTAGCCCTTCTGGCCACTTGTCTTGAAGGCTCACTGACTTTGCAGAATCTATTGGCCTCAAACCACCAACTGATTACAAGAAATATATTCTCTGGTGTTCTTGAATTCCTGCTTGTTGTGATAACCAACCAGTATGGACATTATCTCTTCGAAAAGCTCATTCAATCATGTGATGTCTATGCTTTGTATCTCATTGTTGCAAAGATCACTTTGGATACTTCCTTACTCATCCAAGCATCACTAAATAAAAACGGGTTAGTCTCTAATCTCTCATAATTAATCTTAAAATATCTCAACTAGTTTATATATACATCAATATGCTTTCAAAATTTTAACTAAATTTGTATATATATATATATATATTTTTTTTTTGGCAGAGCAAAATCCATTAAAAAGCTTATCAAGGTGCTTATCAAGCTAAGAAAACCAAACTTGATTTTAAACATGATAGATTCTTTATCCGAGGGATTCAACACACTCATGATTGATCGAATTGGATCTTCTATTATAATCAAATGTTTGAAGCGCCTTGATACTCAGCTAAACCAGGTATAATTCTATTTAAATATTCGCTTTCTCTCTCTTTCTTTTGCTCAAACACATATCTTAACCATTCTGTTTTTAGTATAAATATTATGTGACACAGTTTATTTATTTTTGCTTGCATAGAAACTATGCGAGAAAGCAGTAGAGAATTGCCTCCAACTGGCCACACATGAAAAAGGATGTATTTACTTAAACGAGTTCATCACCTACATTAGAGGACCATACAGAGATCAGCTTCTAGAGACGATCTCAATAAACTCACTTTACCTTTCTCAAGACCCTACAGGGTACGTATACATACATGAATATAGATAAAAGTATAGTATATGGTATTTATTTTAATATATACTTATATATAAGTGTATTAATTATACATTAAAATGGTGTTTGTGCAGGAACTATGTTGTTCAACATGTGCTAGGATTGTTCAACCCAGTGTTCACCCAAAAGATATGTTGTATCCTAAGCGGCCATTATGTTAGGCTCTCATCCATGGTAGGTGGAAGCCATATAGTAGAAAAATGCTTGAAATCTCCATGGATGGATTATCCACTAGACGAACTTGTCAACTCTAACAAACTCGGACGACTTGCTGCTGATCAATTTGGAAACTATGTCATCCAAACGGCACTCAAAGTCACAAAGGTAATTTGCTCTATCTTGACCATCTCTTTTATTTATTTATTTTTTATCTCTCTCTCTCTGAAACTGTTGTCGTTTTGTTTCTTTTCTACAGCATGCAAAAAGTCAAATTCATGAAAAGCTTGTAATGAAACTCCAACAACACCGGAACATTCTTCAGTTTGGTTATGGAGTCAATGTGCTCGCTTTGATCGATCCGAACAGAGCTGTCAAATTTAAAGTTGCGAAAGCTTGTACGGCCAATGTTGATGCTTAATATATGTCCTCCATCCATGCATACTAATTTGTGTAACTATTTTGCAAAAGTTGATGTTTTGTTTTGGTAGAAAAAAAGTAGATGCAAATTTGTTAATTTGTTTCTTGTTTGTGCCTAGTAGTAGTTTGTTGTTACCCAAAAAAAAAAAAAAAAAGTAGTAGTAATTTGTTGTTTTTCCAAGGTATCTATGTATTAACTTGAATAATGGTTGTAACAGTTTCCAATTTAGATTTCAATTTTTTGTTCTATTTTTTTTTTTTTTATATTATCAAGTAGAAATAAATTTATTTATTTTCTCTATCCTTAATTATATGACATGAATGTAGCTAGGCTTTATGGAACCATCTAGGGAAAAACCCAAAGAAAAGCAGTATAAAAACGCCCAAAGTTTTTTTTTTTTTTTCCTTTCTTTTTTTTCTTTTTTTTTAATTAAAAAGGCTCAAAGTTAGTTGAAAGCACCAGGGAGACGGTCATATTTTTAAGATGGTTTATTAAATTCTTTTGCAGACCACATAAAATGTATGCAAAAATAAAACCAAAATACATAAACACTCTTGATTGGGAAAAAAAAAAAAAAAAAGAAAACTAAAAATTGAGCGTTTAAATTAATTAATATCGGTATGGTATTTTAATACAAATTTCAGAAATGAATAGAATAGTAGCGAGAGTTTTTATTCACTAAAACTGCTGGGAAAGTAATTAATTGTGACAAATGATAGGTCATGACATTTCGAAAGGAACAACGAAACTACCCCAATGATGTGATTAAGATGGAACGAATCGAAGAATTTTTTTTTTTTTTTTTTTTTGGATCCTTTATAGAAATCGAGGACGTTTTTTAGTGACATGAGAAAGGAGATAAGACATTTAAAAAAAAAAAAGTTGAAAGAGATAAGGGATAAGGGATTAGTGGGCACTCCACACGTGGCTTTTATGCCCAATTGCCCCCATATACATTTTCCCCACCTGCTTTGTACATTTATTTATGATAATAATGCAATGCTTGCCATATCAACCAATTCACACCAGCCATTGCCATCTCCAACCAAAACAAACTCTATTTTTTCAATTTATTTACCATAAAATGTCTTTGCCATCATTTGCTATTAATTGCAAGCTTTTCTAATGCTATAACTACCCGAATTTGTTTATCAAATTATCTACTAATAATGTGACAGATAATAGAATCTTATTTATTAATTAATTAAGAAATTAATATAATTTAAACATAAGTAAGTAAATTTTACTAACAATGTGGTAGATAATAGGAAGTTATTTATTAAATTTTTAAATGAAACTCAATAGGAAGTCAATTTATTTTCCAAAGCTATCATTTATTTTTTTGGTTGGAGAATAGCTTTTATTTCAAAGTTATCATTTATTATTATTATTATTATTATTATTATTATTTTTTGGTAAGAGAATAAAGCTTTTTTTTCTAATAAAACCAAGATGAAAAAAAAAAAAAAAAATAGGCTGGGAGGTTGTATCATCAAATCAAAGCCAGATTTAAAAATTGTTCCCAATGATTATTATCAGTGATTATTACCAATTGAATTTTTCTAAAGAGATTGTTGGAGAATGGCTGATATTAACTATTAGAGAATGACTGATATAAACTATTTAAACATGATACCAGATTTCTTTTTTTAATCCTACATTGATCATGTTACACTCGCTTGTTCCAAAATCTGTCTGATTTGAAAGTATGAGGAATTGCCACACCCCCAGTCATATTCTGAAATCAACTAGAATATGAAAGATATTAAACAGATAATACCACACTTCCCAAGTATAACCTTAATTAATTCACGATAAAATTTAATTTACAATTTTGTTCCTCTAAATTAGAAATTGGGTTTTTAAACTCATATATGATCATCAGACACAGAATTAGAGGCTGGGAGAGGATTTATTTTTATTATTATTATTATTATTACTGTTTTTTTAATGAAAATTTAGCTTACTACACGGCAGAAATATATACAAGTTCTTTTCCTGATATGATTTTTTTAGCGTGCATATTCATTATACATCCATTTTCGAGCCAAGAATTGGTAAAGGAAAAAGATAAATTACAAAACAAAAAAGTGCTAGAAAATTAAGATAAAAAAAGATTAGAAAACAGGAAGAAACTATTTATTGATCAGGATTCAGAACTAAAATTCCAAGATAACCCATTAATTAAGCTACTCTAGGAAGAGAGTAGGTAGCAGAGGGAAAGCCATGACCTTTATCATGGTACTTGAATAAAGCAGGATTAACCTGCAAGAACAAGTAGTTCCCAGCAAAAAGATCGTTCAAATGGGACTGGCTTTCTTTCAGTCTCTTCATTACTCTCCCAAATGAAAGCCTGACTGCTGAGACGAATTTACCTTTCCTTCTCAATATCCTCCTCAAGCTTGGAATTTTGACCTTGAATCTCCTCCTGTTGGGCACTTTTCTGAATCTGTACCAACTTCTTGATCTCACCAACACCTTCTGATGATGATGATGGTGATGATCTCTCATCTCATAATCTTCATCATATAAGCCAAGCCCATCTTCATGTATGAGTCTCTGGTAAGGAACCTTGGTGTTTGAGGCCATTTCAATGGCAGACATGGTGTTTTTTTTTTTTTTTTTTTCTGCTATCAAAAAACAATGAGAATGAAGAGAAAGCTAGTTTGATATATATATATATATAATATGTATTTTCCACTTAAAGAAAGCTGGAGATGTAGATAAATAGAATCAATGACGGTGGTTGAGTTTTCTTTATCATGGAACATGAAAGGAAAGGAAAGCTGTCGAGTGCAATAAATGTAACAAATGAAATCTGGCGGGTGGTAGTCACTGGTACTGGTGGGGAAAAACTCTTAATTTCATTTAATGCTGCTCGTCGGAGTGATAATCCACCCATAAAACTGGTCTACCGAAAACCCACAATAAAGATTCTTATGTGCAAAGTTTTATTATTAATATTTTTTATTTTTTTCTGAACAATATGGGTCACTGTTTTTTAAGGTATTCCACATGCCTATGTGGAAGCAGAGTCATATAGCAATGGAGGATTCACCCTAAATTTATGACTCTGAAAAGGCCAACCAAACAGCTAACATAAGGTAAGTTAAAGTCAATTTAGAATTTCAGATCTACTATTTTGACAATTGTTTAGTGGAAAGAAGCCCCATGTGTAGTTGGTTTTAGAAATTCCCTATAGTTCAATTTGACTAATTGTTCACACTCTGCATGTTAGTGTTTTCAAGAAACAGATCAGTCCCTTTCAGAGTGCATTCCACTCAGACTGCTTGCTGGGAATGCACGGACTTGTAGTAAACAACGTATAATATCAACCTTTTTTTTTTTTTTTTGGGCTTCCTGGAAGCAGAAAATGATTTTTCCCTCACTGCTTTGAGGATCCAAAAGTCAAATTTCCTCAATATTTGTTTCTCGTGGTGTAGGAAACAGATATTATGGACTTTTACTTGACCCCTGTTATCTGATATTTGATGTACAATTCATCAAAATATAAAATAACGACATCATTATTATTCCGTCTGTTCCGTACGTTACAAAACTCACATCTCAAGCCTCATCATCAATCTGTGATATCAAAAGTGAAAAAAAGAAAACAATAAAATAATGTGTAAATGAAAGAAGGGTTATTCTTCAAAGTTGCAACGATTAATGAGCCTACAACCCGACTTTACCGACACTACAGAGTTCTGACACCTCACAAACTGCTGCTCTTGTGTGATGGACATGTGTTTCATCGTTTTGACAATTTTGATGGTGGCTCGTGAACTCTGTAACTAGTTTACACTTGGCCAGAGGACCGGCAATGGTGTTTAAATGTTTAGACTTGGATGGTGCAACAAAAGAATGACATGCTTGGTTTTGGCTGTCCCACCTCATGCAGAAAACGAATGGACCCCGCTAAATGGCATCTC
This sequence comes from Ziziphus jujuba, assembly GCF_031755915.1. Lineage (NCBI taxonomy): Eukaryota > Viridiplantae > Streptophyta > Magnoliopsida > Rosales > Rhamnaceae > Ziziphus > Ziziphus jujuba. The sequence goes on along the minus strand of NC_083382.1, from coordinate 32,109,678 downwards.
AAACTATGCCATTAATTAATGCTGATAATCGATGTTAAACCACTCGCAATCCTTTCCAAACACTTCATTAATGATTCTCCGTCCACCTTTTTTTTTTTTTTTTCTTTATCAAGAAAAATAATGATAATAATAATAATAATAACAGAACTGAATCTTCATTTTAACTGTAGCAAGCCGTAAGTACTTGGTCTAACCAAACATCAAATCAGTATCATATTATTATATGACGAGATACATCCAATTACAATAATGTACATAGAAACTGATAACTTGGGCCATTTTTCACATATTTTCTCCCATTCTTACCTGCTACGCATTTTTTTTACATCCACAACACAAAAAAAATGGTGCTGAATCCAGCTGATTCAAAGCCATTTTTGACAAATCTGAATAATGAATAAGAAAGAATGTAGAAGCAGCTAAAAATAAAAGGGGGGAATGAAAGCTGAGAAACTTCTTTAGTAGAGCTTTATTCTTGTCTGAATGGGGCTTCGACAAATTGGGCAGGTTTCAAGGTCAGGTCCACATTCGCAACAAGTCTACCACATAAAAACAATTTCAGGGTTTAATATTCTTCCATTTATCTTCTCCCAGAAATTATGAAAAAATAACAATGATAAATAAATAAAAGAAGTACCTGATGTCCACAACCAAAGGCCATGTCCTTCGGATTACTAAGGCAGATCGGGCAAAGCTGGTTCAAAACAAACATAGAGTGTTAGTCTTAGTCATGGAATAGGAAATAATGACAATAAGGAATACCACGTGGAGTTTAGATGACTTTTGATTTAACCAACATGGGCACTCAGAAAATGCAATTTCATAATCAAAAAGAACAATTTCATTAAACATTAGGTTGGCATTTTCATCAAGTAATATACTACCAATAGCAGTTTCTTAATTAAGCTTGAGGAGATTCAAATTTATGATGCTCCATTTATTGGTCTACAAACCTGGTTATCATAAGTAGAACTGGGAGCTGGCGGAGCTGTGCCGACAGGTTTGCTATTAACTTGATAAGAAGGCACACTTGGCTCAAAACCAGTAGAACGAGAAGGCTTTGAACTGCTGAAAGATGATGATGTGCCATATATAGGGGGGGGAAGAGCAACCCTCCGGGGAGAATTTCCCTTCTGAGAACTGCCTCATTAAAAAGAAGATATTACATACAGAAATTATAACAGTAATCAAAAACCATTCGAAATGACAGACAGAAGCCACTGTTACCCCAGTATATTAAGCTCTATTGTGGCTTTATATTGAGCAGGAATCTCCATCAACGCTGCAAGAGCAAATTCAGTCTCCTTCCGAGACGGGGACACATTCTTTAACATTATTTCTGTGAAATTCACAAACTAAAAAAACACAAAAGAAATATAATTTCAGTTAGGAATTGGTCAATAATGATATTTGAAAAATCAGAAGCTAACATAAAGAGAAGTGAAAACAAATGCCTCTAAGCACATACTTGGAAATTATCAAATGCCCGAGCAGGGATGTTGTCATCAAATTCCCTCATCATGTCCCAGGGTCCATCTCCTACACCAACTAGAACTATTGACAGTGGAAAGTTGCTGCAATAGTATAGACATATCAGGTAAATAAATGATCCATCCAAAAAACAATTATATTGAGACAAAAATAACACAACTGACCTCGCTTCAACAATGGCATCGATAGTCTTCTGTTCCTGTGGACTTAGCTGGCCACGCTCAGTATCCACACTTCTAGTTACCTACAGCAACTATCATTTGATTAATATAAAACATGGAATAAGAAATCCATTTTAAGCACTTTCATAAACACCCAGATTTTATCTATTTTAAGCCACTCTCTGACAAACTATCTTAGCTTTTCTCCCTAACAACCTGCATCACTTTTAGCTTTCACTTCTAGAAGGCATTTATTTATTTTTTTTTTTCTATATTGAGTTTGTAGACTAAGTTCACAAATTTTAGATGAACTTGAGTCCAATAATTGCAATGTCAATGAATAACTAGATCAACTTTCTTCTCTTTGGGCTAGTTAGGATGCAGAAATGCCCTGTTTACGCAGATATATTACTTCCATATGGAGACAAAATACCTGGCCATCGGCAATTATCACTAGAACATGGTATTGGCCACCACTCTGCTCAACAATGGTCATGGCCATTTCGATTACTGGTGCAAATGAGGTTGGTCCTGCAATAAAATAATAAGCACAATGCATGATATGAATCTGCTAAAGTTATTAAGTATTCTAGATAAGGCAATGCACCAAAGAATGTGATTCAGACCTGCTAGTCGTAGATGAGGAACAATCTCCCTGTACCGACTCAATACTTCCTCAAATCCATTGCAAAATCTCTCGTCTGGAAAGAAACTAAAGACATCTTGATCATGGGTTGATGCTGCCAAGTAATAACAGTTATTCTTATCATTCCAGCATTTCAAAAAATTAAGCACCTTTGGAAAAGAAAATAAGACGAGCTTTGAAAATACCATCCCCAAAACCAAAACAAGGAATCAAGTTATCCTCATCAAATGCAGCTAAGGTTTTCCCAATGATAGTTATTGCTTGTTCATAGGGATTCAGACCATCTCCTATATGATGTAAGCTTCGTCGATTGAATGACCTTGAACCTATATTTTACAGAAAAGCAGCTCAGCACGTTCCATTAAAAAACACACAATGCATCCAAAGCAATTTAATGGGAAATCGGTTTAACCTGTCCACTCGTTACTCTTTGTAAAATCAATACCAACAATAAGATTCGAAGACTCAAGGCCAGCACGTGAAAGAGCCTCAGTTACCTGCAAAGGAGTAAAATTTGTCTCAAGGCATCATCAATGAAGAAAATGCAAATTTTCAAAATAATGCATCGGTGAACATATTAAAATCACTAACACCAACTCCGACATCATGAATAAGTGACAAGGAAGTAATTATTTCTCTCCATTCTTAAGTGAAAAGCTCAACTATTTTAATAGTTCTAAATAAAATGGTCCTACGAAGAGACTAGATATAACTTAGCCACAGAGACTTTCTTTAAATATTGGCTTTTCTTCTCAAATAGCCAACAAAAAAAGAGTAGAAATCTACAAGGAGTGTTGCCAATTATTTTTACCTGATCCAAGGAATTGTAGTTATCTGCGATTCTTGAATACTTCCTGTCCAACCTCCTCCTACCATCAGGAGCAGCATAACCAACATCGTAATCCTGTGGAGGGGGATAAGCCTGCGGAGGGGGATAAACGTATTGTGGTGACGGAGGGGGATAAGCGTATTGTGGTGACGAGAAAGATTGCTGGGTTGAATATATCTGACTGTCTTGACCATACGGCGATTGAGAATACCCACCCCACGAGGAAGAACTCGAACTCGAACGTAATGACGAATTCCCCCTCAAACTTCCCTCCCTTGAACTTTTACCACCCATCAAACTCAATTCTCTACAGAGATTCCCCAAAAATTCTAAACAAATCCACTACCTCTAATTCACAAAGCAACCCACCCAGATCAACCAAACCAATCCAAATCCACACCTGAAAGAAAAAATTAGGCAAAACGCATTAAACCCAGTCGCCAAATGCTTGATAAAGGAGGCGTTTCTAATAGAACTTTCTCGGAAAGTCTAAACTGGCGGCTTTAGAATTTAGATACGACTCATTCTTGAAACTGCCTCTTCCACCGACTCAAAAGAAAGACCTACCCTGTTAAGTTTTCTCTCACAATTAACAAATACTTAAGTAATTCAATGCCAAATGGCTTCACAAGCACACTACACATAAACCAACCGCAAATAAAGAAACTGTAAATGACGTAGAAGAGTAATTCACAAGATAAAAAAGAAAACAAAAGGAAAACCCCAAATATAGACAAATAATGATAACCTTCACGAAACCAGAAAGTTACACTACCAAACCCTACAAAGATAACAATCCCGCAAAATCAGAAACAATATTAAGCAAGCGACGCTGATTCTGGCGTCAAATCTAACCACATTACCGAAGATCTAAAACATGAACAAAAAACCCATTCTAAACCCGTAAGACCAATTACCCCATCAGAAACCCTGATCTTTTTTTTTTCCCCAAAAATTCAAATTAACGGCTAGAAATTTCGAAACCCACGAGAAATCCATTAACGGCTACAATTCCAAAAAGCAAAAAAGATATCATACTTGATGTTGATTGATAGTCAACTAGAAGTAGCTCCTTCGCTGAGAGATCTCGAACTTACCTCTGCGAGAAGAAGATAAGTCTCTGAAACATAGTTCTTTTGTATAAAATGGCAGTGGGCGAGCTCCACTTAAATTGCAGCTTTTATCGGGTGGATCTGATTAATCACCAATTATAAAATTAATTAAAAAAATGAGATTCTGAAAAGTAAAAAGTGCCCAAACTTTTTTTTTTTTTTTTTTAAGTAGCTTCAGATAAAGCCCGCAAGAAATTAGAAAAAAGAAATTTAATTTTCTTTTGTTTTTTTTTAAAGGAGCTTTTCAGAAAAGTTGGCTTGACTTGCGGGCACATGGAATTTTCGTGCTAATGCCATTAATCATTGTAATTATGAATTTTGAATGAATATAATTTTTGATAAAATAAAAATAAATGGATAAAAAATAAGATAAAAAAAAAAATTGGGCTAACAATTTCACGTGAACTGCTTGTGTTTGGATATGCATGACAGAGGGGTCTACATCTGAATAGGTGTCATTCGGATGATGGACTTGGATATGCAATCAAGAATGCTTCTTCTGAATCTCCTCAAGTCCTTGTTTCGTGTCCGCGGGTAAAAGTCGAACCTGATTCCTCATTAGCAAATAAAATAGTGAATTTAATACAAGGTACTTTCTAGGAAAATGAATTAAAATGTAAATATTACTAAAATCTGGTCAATGGACCCCCTTTAATTAAAATGTAAATATTCTTTTCTTGGTGAATTGATTAAAATGTATATTAAATTAATAGAAAGATCAAAATATGAGTTATGTGGTGTAAGAAATAAGAATTCAATCCCACTTAAAAACAGAAGGTACAATTATTGCTATAAAAGAAAGTTGCGATTTGTGAGATGTCCATTGGATAGTGCTTTAGAACTCACAAAAGGGAATATAATGGAAGAAATTTGCAACCAAAAGTTTGTATGTTGTATATTCATTGGAAGAAAAAATTTGAAACCTAAGTAGAATATAAATACAAATAGATACCATATTAGAATAATAGAAAACATTTAAAGTAACGCGTGACGTTTTTGCTTTTGTTTGATAAGATATATATTGCCATATACATGCCTTTTGAATTGATCAAATCGTCCCAATTGAATTAGATAAACATCAGGATATGGCCTGAAAAATCTAATTCATCTTCATCATCTAAAAATATTTTTTATTACCCAAAAAAGAGAAAAAAGAAAAAAGCGCTATCTACCTTCTAGGAAACCACCATTGCTTTCCTATTTTGCATGTGCATATTTTTATTTTATTAACTTCGTACCTCACATTGATGCTTATGGTCGATGTTTTTCCACTGATTTGACAAACATATTCGAATTTTTACTAGCTTCCTGCCTAAAATGGTACCAATTCCGAACGTTTTTTTAATATTTTTTGGGTACATGAATTCCGAATAAAGAAGGAGAAAAAAATAAAAATGCACGTGGTTGTTTCTGGCAGAGTGATAATGGAGTACGTCTCACGGGCCATATGAAAAATGGACCATGGGCCTTCCCAAAGGTTCCAACAAGTGGAAAATGGACAGACCCAAAAAGTGCCCAACAAAATCCCAATCCAACCACTCCTTTGACTTATCTTTCCATGCTCATGGACATTGATTCCAACGCCCAAATTACGGTAATAAAATATCTACTATTTACAATAAAAAGACTCTATTGTCCTAAGACCATCCACTTTCCACAGCACCAGTCAAGGGCTATTTTCGATATTTTAAACTGACAACGTATCCACGGTTCGAGGAGAGCGTGAGGACACAACTAAAACACATGCAAGAATTACAACTGGCTCAAAATCAAAACCTAACCAGCGCCACAGATCAAAAAAAGCCAAACCAACGCCGACTTTAACAGGGAGCTCAAGTAGGCTCGACCACACTCGATTAGTCCCACCCCCTGGCCTCCCACCTTCCCCCCTTTCTCTCCCGCGAAGAGTGTGAGAGTGGATTGGGGTGCCGTGCAGTCTTAGAAGCTGAATCTGCGGTTCTGTCTCACTCTTTCACTTCGAACGGATCTGTGCTGCTACTGAAGCTTGTGTGTGGTCAAAAGAGATGAAGCACAGGAGCGACCTCGCTCCCAAAGCTCAGCTACTCAAATACTGCCTCATCGGTCTGATTGCGTGTCTTGGGTTAGTTTGTTTGTACTACGGGTCGTCTTCTGCTCCGGGTTCACGGAGATCCGACGAAGAAGTTTCCAGCTCCGATGGGGTCTTCCCTGGGTTCGTTCCCCATCGTGATTTCGATGATTTACACGAAGATCAGGAGCATAATCCCGAGGTCCCCAAGAGCATACCTGTACGTAACGCTTTCTATTAGCCGTTTCATTTCTTCTATTTCTTTTTTTCAATCATTTACTGTCACTTTTTTTTATTTTTTGGGTAAGGAGTAAAATCGTAAAAATCTCATTTTGTAGAAAGCCTACGACTTTATGGCAAATTTTAGTAAATTGAATTGGATTTTTTTTATAGTATTTGAGTAGGTTTCGATGCAAATTGTAATTTGCCATCTACACGCTGAAATGAATATTCAAATTGTGTTTGCTCTGCACTAATGTTTATAAAAATTGTGCCTTTCATGATATTTTTACAGGTCTGTGATATAAAGTTTTCAGAGTTGATACCTTGTTTAGATAGAAACCTTATTTATCAATTGAAATTGAAGCCCAACCTGACATTAATGGAGCATTATGAGCGGCACTGTCCGCCTCCGGATCGGCGTTATAATTGCTTAATACCGCCTCCAATTGGTTACAAGGTTTGTGATTGTTATCTCGTTTTGTGGTAAATTTCATTTTGATTTTTGGCGTCAGTTAGTTTTTTTGATTCCAAAAAAAAAAATTTGTAACTAGAATTTCAGATCCCTATAAGATGGCCAGCAAGCAGAGATGAAGTTTGGAAGGCCAACATCCCTCACACGCATCTTGCACAAGAGAAGTCAGATCAGAATTGGATGGTTGTGAACGGGGACAAGATCAATTTTCCTGGTGGAGGAACACATTTCCATTATGGAGCTGATAAGTACATTGTTTCTCTTGCTAGAGTATGGCCCATGTTCTTGCTTCTTAATTGTCTTTCCCGTTTTAAAGAATAATGAAGAGAAGAAAATTACTTTGATGCTTTATCCTAATGAAGAGGGAACTTTAAAAGAACCAATCATGTTCATAGTAATTCAATTTTTTTGCCACCTACATTTGAAACAAGCATTAGGGTAGAGAAGAAATCATATGTTAAATCAGCGAAGTAGCTGCGTAAATAATGCACTATCTTATCACTTTAGCTTCCTTTTCTTCTCATTCCTTCCCCCCCTCTTCTTATTTATAAAATGCTTATTACTGGTGTAGATGCTTAAATTTCCTGGTGATAAAATCAACAATGAAGGAAACATTAGAAATGTCCTTGATGTGGGATGTGGAGTTGCAAGTTTTGGTGCCTATCTGCTCCCTCACAATGTCATAGCTATGTCGCTTGCTCCTAATGATGTACATGAGAATCAAATACAATTTGCACTAGAGAGGGGGATTCCGGCTACCCTTGGTGTGTTGGCTACAAAAAGGCTTCCCTATTCAAGCAGATCATTTGAGCTTGTACATTGTTCACGATGTCGAATTGATTGGCTTCAAAGAGATGGAATCCTCTTGTTAGAACTCGACAGATTACTAAGACCAGGAGGGTATTTTGTGTATAGTTCTCCTGAAGCATATGCATCTGATCCTGAAAATCGTAGGATTTGGAATGCAATGTATGATCTTCTAAGGAGGATGTGCTGGAGAGTTGTTGCAAAGAAAGAGCAGAGTGTGATTTGGGCAAAGCCACTGTCAAACAGTTGCTACTCGAAGAGAGAACCTGGGACGCTGCCCCCTTTGTGCAGCATTGATGAAGACCCAGATGCAACCTGGAATGTGAGCATGAAGCCTTGTATATCTCGGTACTCAGCAAGTAAGTAATGATCTTATCTTGCAATAAGTTCAACATGAAATTTGGTAGATAGTTTGTCAAAGTACAAACCTATTTATCATTCTCACTAAGTAAAATAGAATAAGAGTTAAAAGTTATAAATTCTAAATCATCTGTACTTATTGGTGGCTTTTATGAATGCACCATTACTTGTACTTGTACTTTCATTTTACTTCGCATTTGATTCTCAGTTTCTCCAAGTAATTTTAGGATGTTGCACTTACCATTGTGAATTTTTTTGGGAAAGGGCTACTTAGACACTCAAGTTTTACTTGTCATTCTGTTCTAATATTTTATCATGGTTGTTCATTTTGTTGCTACTTCAATTGTGAAACAGAGATGCACAGGGCAAGAGGGAGTGGACTAGATCCTTGGCCTCAGAGGCTCACTGCTGCACCTCCTCGCCTGGAAGAACTTGGTATCAGTCCTGAAGAATTCCTAGAAGACACCGTAAGTTTCAAAAATTTCATGAGCCTTGTTGTTGTCAGTTTTATCGGATTTCATCTACTTTCAACTTCTTGTTCCATTATGTGAGTGTCTAAGAGATTCATTTGGTATAGAGCATATGGAATTTTCGAGTGCTTGAGTACTGGAAGCAGATGAAGTCTGTGATGCAGAGAAACTCCATCAGAAATGTTATGGATATGAACTCAAACCTTGGTGGGTTTGCTGCTGCCCTAAATAATAAGGATGTCTGGGTGATGAATGTAGCTCCTGTACACGCTTCTGCCAGATTGAAGATTGTGTATGACAGAGGTTTAATTGGAACTGTACATGACTGGTATGCAATTTAGTTGGATCAATAATTTAGGCACTGAATGCAAAATATGATATGCTCTTTCCTTGCTGCATCAACTTACACTGAAATATGTAGTTGGACATCAATGTGGTCAAGTTAATCCAATGCACCTTCTTTGCTGCTATTTTTCTTGTTTTCTGATTTGTCTCGCCTCCCATTTTTCACTTTATAGGTGTGAATCGTTTTCCACATACCCGCGCACATATGACCTTCTCCATGCATGGGCAGTTTTTTCAGAGATTGATGAGCGTGGTTGTGGTGTAGAGGACTTGTTGATTGAAATGGATCGGATGCTAAGGCCAGGTGGGTTTGTCATCATAAGAGACAAGCTCTCTGTTATAAACTATATTCGGAAATTTGTGAGCGCATTAAGGTGGGATGGTTGGCTATCAGAAGTAGAACCAAGGATTGATGCTCTGTCCTCAAGTGAAGATAGAGTTTTGATCGCTAGAAAGAAGTTGTGGAACGAGGGTCTGATGACAATGTGAATGTACCTTAGTTGTCAGGTATATATCCTTAGCCTAATTTCTATATGAAGAAATTTTCCTTTCACATTTATAGTGTTTCGTACATGTAAGTGGGAAAGTTTATAATTGTTAGTTTTTGGTAGTTCCTAACAAACTTGGCATTTCTTCTTCGGCTGCAGTATTGAGAGTTCCAGTCACTTGGGAAAATGATTGTATGGAGAAAGAAGGCGCTTTGGAAACCTGTCTCTGCAGAAGAGAAAGATGTACTACAGCATAGAGACATATAGAGATACAAACAATCAGCTAGAAGATTTTATTTTTTTTAAACCTTTGTTATTAAATGGGAATGCATTATTTTTGTAACTAATCTAAATTAAGCCGAAAAAAGTGAGGAAAAAAAAAAAAAAAAGGAGCGAGTAATGTGCTGCATAAACGAATGAAAATATTCTGTAATATCTGAACCTTCAATGCTTAATTAATAAATTTGAGAGGCTAATCCTGATAAGTGCAATGTAAATTGGATTATATACGTTTTCACAAAACTAATTTTTGCAAAAGAAAAACTATTTACATGGAGTTTTCATCGAAGGTTAATAATGAGATGTATTAGTTTTCTGTATTTTTTATGGTTCTGAAATTTACTCTATTAAAAAAAAAAAGTTCCAGTAAAAATATAAGTAGATGGATATTAAAGACCATGTTAGCATAAAATCATTCTGATTTTTCAGAAGAGGAGAAAAATCGAACATAGCAGTTCTTTCGGAAAGAAAGGCTTTTTTGTTAAAACAACTGTAAATGGGAAATTAAAACGGTTACGCGACCTTCCAGCTGGAGTTAGAAAGGAAATGGCACGTGTCGGAAGCTCCCACGTGCATATGTTCCCGCTTATTTCGTACCTTTCCATTCTCGATTTGTAAAGAGGAGTTGTACGTTATTACTCCACCACCACCTCCTTCACTCTGCATTGCCATTTTTCCTCTTGCAATAAATCTATCTTAAAGGTAACACTTTTCGCCATTATATTGTAATATATATATATATATATATAGCTATAAGACCAATCCTACAAAATGGAACACTGTGCTTATATCTGATCGTATTTCTCAAAATTTATTCATTCTGTTAATTTTTAAAAAAAAGAAGAAGAATTTATTTATAATTGATAATGTTTATTTTGGATATGGATCCTGGAGCAGTATCTACGATGAGTGATCGAATGAAAGAGCAGCTTCTGATGAAATCCAATGGCTCCGATGCCGGAGTTCCACTTAAGCAGCCTTTTGTAATTGGTAAAAACGATTAATACTCAATATCTCATATCTCTCTCTCTCTATATATATATATATAATGCAGTTTTGAATGGAGCTTTTCCGTTTTGGTTGAATGAATCAGGCGTTGCCGGAGGGACTGCTTCCGGCAAAACTACGGTATGCAAGATGATTATCTCTCAGCTTCATGATCAGCGAGTTGTTCTCATTCATCAAGTAATTTACACCTCACTTTGATTTTTTTTTCCCCCTAATATAGGATTCAAAATTTGAAAAATGGAAGAATTCGTTGATAATTTGCTGGAATTTGATCTTTCATAATTTCGCATAGGATTCGTTCTATCACACTTTGAGTGAAGACAAATTGCAAAAAGTTAGCAAATACAACTTTGACCATCCAGGTTGTCAACCAAATCTCATGCTCTGTTTTGCTTTCTGTAATTGCAATAATCAGCAATGGAATTTGGGGCAAATTTGAAATTTGGTGGTTTTATTTTGATATATTTTTGGTTCAAAAATCTCAGGTTTGCTTTCCTTGTTTTTTCTTCTTTACCACCAGATGCCTTCAATACGGAGCTTTTGCTCTCTTGCATGCATAAATTAAAACGTGGAGAGGAGGTGAACATTCCCAATTATGATTTCAAGACTCATAGGAGCACAGAATCTTCACGAAAGGTTTAAATTTTCTTTCTTTGTCAAACATTTGATGCATTAGAGTTAAATTTATCTAGGACTTAAAAGTAACATTTGCGGTACTTTTTGGAAATATTGTTGTAGGTTAATCCTTCAGACGTTATCATCCTAGAAGGAATATTAGTTCTTCATGATCATCGTGTTCGTGATCTTATGAATATGAAGATCTTTGTTGACACAGGTTCTTTTGCTCTCTCTCAGACTTCTTGATCTATATAATAGAATAGTAATGGTGATAAAGTATTAATAGCTAGAATAGAATACCAAGTTCACAAAAAGAAAGCTTCTGAATTGGCATCTATCATTTCATTACTTGCCAACTTAGCGTATTTTTGTGTCTTTAACCTATATATATATATATATATATATCTTACTTATCAAATAACCATTTTTTCGGTTTCACCAGTGCAGATTCTGATGTACGTCTAGCAAGGAGGATTCAGCGTGATACACTTGAAAGGGGCAGAAATATTCAGAATGTGCTTGACCAAGTTAGTTGACTTTTCTTTTCTTCTTTGTACCCTTCTTCACTGGGGGCAATCAAAAGCTCCATTAATTTTGATCAGCATAAACTGGCATTCCTTTTGATCATCAAATAGTCATATTCTAGTTGAATGTTTGTAACTACATAAAGATCAAATCAAGTAGTCTTATTCTTTTTCTGCAAACTGTTGCTGTTTCTTCTAGTCATTCTAATTTGATCTGAAATTCTGCTGCATATTATTCTTTCCAACTTGTTCATTGTATCTTGCAGTATGCCAGATTCGTGAAGCCTAGTTTTGAAGAATTCATATTGCCATCCAAAAAATTTGCAGATATTATTATCCCTCGAGGAGGTGATAATGATGTTGCCATTGACTTAATAGTACAACATATTTGTACTAAGTTTGGCCAACATGATCTCTGTAAGATATACCCAAATGTTTTTGTCATTTTCTCAACATTTCAGGTAACACTCTCAACTTTGTATCCACATTATATGTATTAATTTGTTAATGGTTAACTCTTAATCTCCAATTTAAATATTTTACAAAGTCAGGATCGTGAATATTTTCTTGTAGAATTATATAATTAAAGTAAAACTTAAGGGTGATATTTTATTTTGGTTCAGATTCGAGGCATGCACACCCTAATACGTGATCACAAAACAACAAAACATGATTTTGTTTTCTACTCAGACCGACTTATTCGCTTGGTAAACCAGTTTCTCTCTTAGGAAATTTTTTTTTTCTGACTAGTAATCAGGTTATATCTAGTTAGTCATACTGAAGGTCATGAATCGATTAATATTTCAGGTTGTGGAGCATGGACTTGGTCACCTTCCTTTTACTGAAAAGCAAGTTATCACTCCAACAGGTAGGTCTGCACAGGCCCATGTTGTATCAGATGCATGATCAACTTACATGATCAGCATAAGCATGGATTATTTTTGTTATCTCTGTACAAATTCATTCGAAAATCCTCGAAATATATATACCAATATTAGTGTTGGTATTTATTAGACGATGATAGATGAATGTATCTCTGTTTATTTCTTTTGCTTCTTGCAGGATCAGTATACACAGGTGTTGTTTTCTATAAAAGGTTGTGTGGTGTCTCAGTCATTAGAAGGTACTTGTTTTCATCGACAAATTAAATGCAGGACCACAAAAAAAAAAAAAAAAAAAAAAAAAGGCTCCGTTTTGCATAAAAAGTTACTTTTTGAAGAGATTCAGCCGAGCAAATTGGAAGCACTGCGATCTATTCTTTTGTGTCTCTTTGTTATAGTGGATGGCTAGACTGCACATTAGAGCAACTATTTTATATGGTTGCTATGCTGAACCTTAACAAAGGAGGTTTACCTGAGTTGCCCTAATTTTTTAGCTATGGTCCCGCTCCTGCTTAGGTTTTCCATAGAAACATATATCATCTGTACTGATCTAGTTCTGTGTGTATGGACGTGTTTGTTACATTCAATGTTCATCATTTCTGTTTCAATATCAGTGGGGAAAGCATGGAGAATGCACTAAGAGCATGTTGTAAAGGAATCAAAATTGGGAAAATCCTCATCCATGGAGAGGGTAACAATGGCCGGCAGGTTCGTGGATGCAACCATATAATTCTCCTACATGCCTCTCTGTCTCTCTTTCTAATGTCGTTGGTATAATGCTGCAGTTAATTTACAAAAAGCTACCGGCGGACATCTCAAGTCGCCATGTCTTATTACTTGATCCGGTTCTTGCTTCAGGTTTGAGGAAGAAAATCTCTATAATGGTGGTTAAATTTATATACAAGATGTCATCCTTTACAACCTGCATACGCACTTTTTCAGGAAACTCAGCTGTGAAAGCTATATCTCTACTGCTCAGTAAGGGTGTACCAGAATCCAATATCATCTTCCTTAACCTTATAGCAGTGAGTCAACTCTGCTTTTTGGCTTTTCTTAAATCGATAAGCCGCTTGATCATATTTCAAACTCATAATGATAATTTCTATAAATGCAGGCTCCAGAAGGAATTCATGTTGTGTGTAAGAAATTCCCCAAGCTAAAACTTGTAACATCAGAGATTGATGCATCCTTGAACGAGCACTTACATGTGATCCCAGGCATGGGGGAGTTTGCAGACCGCTATTTTGGCACTGATAGTGACACAGTTTAAGAAAACACACCTTAATAATTGATTGCCTGTTTTTCACTCTATTTTCTTTTTCTTTTAATTTTTTTTTCCAATTTTTCCTTTTTCAATTTTGCCATTGGAAAAATGTAGAAGAGGGTAATTGACGCTGAGTTGAGGAAAACCATGCCATGATACCTGAATGTAAATTCCCTCTCAATTTTTCATATATTAATGTAAGCCTCAGGAATCTCAATTTTTTGGTATTGAAAATTAGGAGAAATGGTTCACCAACTTAAAGAGCTACAATCAATGCTTATTTGATTATAAAATAAAATAAAATTGATACAACTACTTATTTTTATTTTTTGTAGAATATACTACTATTTATTTAGTAAAAATCTCGTATCGATATTTTTTAAAAAAATATATTAATTTTACTATGTATACTATACAATGGTGGTATGCACCGTATAGTTATTATATATATATATATATTAAATAAAGTATAATAAAATAAGTTTTGCATGCCGACATCAACTAAAACAGAAATTGTCAGATTGAGATTGTTATATCTTTCATAGGGATGTCAACGGGACGGGCCGGGACCGGTTTTTAAAATTCCGTCCCCGTCTCCGTGGGGAATTTTACATTCCATCCCTGCGATTTTTCCTATTTTTTTAGTTGCGGGACGAGGACGGGGCGGGACGGTTTTTTCTATTTTTTTTTTTAATTGATATTTTTTTTAGAAATTTATATAAAAAAATTATTTTATGATTAAAATATAAAAAAATTACTACAATACAATAAAAATATAATAAAATACATCAAAGAACAAATTTACAATTATAATAAAATATATATTTAAAAAAATAAATAAAAAGAAAAGGAGAAAATGATTTTACATAAATGAAATTTTGTAAAAATATATATATATATATATATATATATATCGGGGCAGGATTATTATTCCCCGTTCCCGGCCCGTCTCCGACTCGGTTTTTAGGCATTTGCCCTAAGCCCGCCCCGCATCCCCGAATTTTCAGGAAAAAACCGCCCCATTAGGGGCGGTGTACCGCGGGTATCGGCCGTGCGGGGCAAATTGCCATCCCTAATCTTTCACGCACAGAATCTCAATTCATAGTATCACGTCGCAAATTAGTATATGGAGCGCCAATTCTATGCAAGCAAGAGAATTTCGTCACGTTATTCACCCAAAACACCAAAAAAAAAAAAAAAAGATAATTTCGTCGCGTGAGGGGCCGGGCAACTGCTTGACGAAACAGTATTCTTGTAATTCGAACGGCCACCATAAAATACAACTCGCAAAGAAAATCAAAATTTTCAAGACAAGATGCTGAAACACAGAGCTAATGAAGTTTTGCATTAAAAAACTGATACAGAAAATACCCAATTTTGAAATTGTTTTCATACAATGAGCACGCCTTGCTGAGAAAATATTTCATTTAGAAGATCGTATATTCCTACTCCCCAAAATTTTCCTCCTTTCAGGTGGTGCAAATGACTTGGACTATAATGAACTTACACAAACTAAAGGCAAAACTTTGCTTTAAATATGTTAAAAACAATTTCAAGCGGAGTTCCGAAGCAGAATAACGTCATGACGAATTCTTCTTACTCTTCTTCTTCCTTGATGCAAAGCTGCTTGGTCCAATTTCTATGGACATTCTTTTGGTCCTGCAAAGCACAAGAAGTGTTAACATACTATTTAATGTCAACTTGATGTAAAACAGAGTTTTATCTTTAGATAGTGGAAATACAAAAACAAAATGAAGTAACATACCGGGTAGAAAGCTCTTCTGATTCCTCTACACCATCTTCACCATCTTCAACTGCAACATCAAGTATGGAATCGATGTTAAAAATTTGGACCAGTAGTCTCCAGATGCAAAAGGAAATTGCATTAATATAAATAATATAACCTCCAATATCATACGGACAGGGGTAGTGTGAACCATTGTTATTTTTGGTGGATCATCATAACAATTCTTCAGAGTTCACTAATAACTAATTATCTGCTCCTAAACAAGTTGTAGGGAAAGAATTCTATAATTAAGGACTACTTAGCCAAGAAAAACCAAGCTAGACAAACATAGATCAAAACATGTCTTCTAAAATTGGACATTAAGTAGGAAAAATCAAATTCGAATGGTAAAAAGGGTCGGTAAATGACAACCGGAACTCACTACGCATTCATTGATAAGAAAAGCTTCAAATGATGGTATAATTTCTAGATATCTAGTCATCAAGTAGACACTTTTAGCTTATTATTCATACTACAGAATAGAAAATGAAGCAAGCATTAAATGATATAAAAATTAAAAATCAAAACCCAAGCTAAAAATTAGAAACCTCATCTTAATAAGGGTGCAAATCTCACCAGTTCCATCCTCCTCATCACTTTCCTGTTCTAACTCTGAAGCAGATCCCCATCTATCACCTCCATCATCAAAGTCCCAACGTTCACCTTCTGGGGGTATCCAAAAGTCAGCGTCTTCTGAATCACTCTCTTCATTAGAAGATTTCCTCACTTCAGATATAATCTCGTCAACTGGTTTCTCCTCCTCCTCCTCCTCCTTCTTCTTCTTCTTCTTCTTCTTCTTCTTCTTCTTCTTCTTCTTCTTTTTCTCACTATTCTTGCTCTTCTTAGACTCCTTCTGTGGTGTTTCCTCACCCATCTCTTCTTCCATTCCATTGGGTGTTAGCTTCTGTGTTTCCTTTTCTTCTGTTTATAGAATTCAGCAAGGAAATCATCATTACAAAAACTTTTTTCTTTGAGTTTAAGCCTAAAGGTACAAAATTTAGACAACTTGGCAATGGAAGATCAATAACACATAGACTTCAGAACCTTGGAAGCAAATTGTTATTAAGATAAAAGAAAAACTAGTACAAACCTAGTTTGTTGAGAAAGCGTTTCCCATTAATATGTTTCCAGATATGTTCCTCAGACTTATTGATGGTATCCCCTGTTAACTTGCAAATCAACTTCGAACTGTGAAAAATAAGCAAATGAATTAAATTACGGGGTTAAAATCGAATGAATATTCATCAGCACAAATTTTTAAAAAATAAGAAAAATCAGGACTTAGTAGAATAAGAGGAAGAGCGAAGAAGAGATTGAGATACCGGGCAAGAGGGTCTTGCTTGAACATGTTGAGAGGGGGTTTATTATGGGACAGTGCAAAGTCGATAAGCCTCAAACGGCAGCGTTTGCTCTGGGAGTATGATTCCTTGTCTTTAAAAAGAACTTCATGGCCTGTCTCTACGCACTTGAAGCGGCCATTCTCCAGCTCCTTGAAACTGGGTGTGCCCAGAAGGTTGGTTCCTTCCTTTTCCTTTGAATTATTCTCACTCATCGCCATGGCTACGATGCTCTGCTGCTTCAGGTTTCGGAGCCGCAGGGAAAGAGAGGGGCAGAGAACGAAGACACCCTTCGTTTATAGTTTGGGCCTGGGCAGGTGGGTGGTAACCGAAACAGATCCATCAGCCCAATTAGCAGAATAAAAAGTTACACGCTTCTCTTTTGTTTGGGCCTCTTTCCGGATATTAGAAGAAAGTCTGGTCCAAAAGGTTAAAAATGTATTATTTTTTATTTTTAAAAAATTATATTATTTGATTCTACAAAAGAAAAATCACTAACAAAACTTTTTTCTGATCCCACTGTTGGTAAATTGGTATGAAAATAAAATACATTAGCGTTGGAAAATTCAAATTAATATTACCGTTGCCTTTTCATACCAGTAACATATACTTTGTTTTTTACAGGTGGAAAATGTAATATTCATACACTATTTTTGGGCAGATGGTGTAAGATCCAGAAGCACCAAGGAGATAATGAGAATTTTGCAATGCTTTTATTAGAATTGTAATCTAACCATTATTCGTTGTACATGCATAAAATAAATCTATAGAATTAATCTTTTTAATTTTCAATTCCTAGGCGATTCTGTTCATTATGCACTAATCAATATGCTATAATTATAGCTATCTTAGAATTTTGTTGATATTGGGGTAGGGAATTTGAAAGCTATTTTAGGATCAATTAATGTTTTTAATACGAGTATGTGTGTATGTGCGTGTTACAAAAAGATCAACCAAATTTTATCATGTAAGGGAACAAATGAAGAATAAATTGTGAAGGCACTGATTTAGTTAACTATTAATTGATACATCAAACTCAATGTAGCTGATAATGAAAATTTTTAAATAACTCAAATAATAAAATTTGCATTAAAAAATTCACCAACTCTTTCTTTCTGGTGTTTTGAATGTTGTTACATATATACATGCATAAGAAGGGTAAGTTTGATTCTTTGATTTAAAAAAAAAAAAATATATATATATATATATATAATTGTATTCAAATTCAATAGGACAAATTATATTCTATGTGCTAAAAAAGTTGTATAGTGTTATTTTAACTTTATTTTTTATTAAAAAAAAATCCCAAAAAGTATAATTTTTTATTTATATTATATGTATATGTTTTTTGTTTTTTTTTTTACGGATTCAAAAGTGTGACGACAACGGTAACATTTGAGCATAGGATGCTAACTTGCAGTGAACTTTGCCAAATTGCAAAGCTAGGACAATTGTTGCTTGGACTCATTATCAAAAAAATATTTGAATTACTTGGACTTGTGGAAATTGCTGCTGATAATTTATAACTTTGACAACACAATTTGTTGACCTTTCCAAGGCACTTACAAACAACTCAATAGTTTTATCAAAGAGCCAACTTAATAAAACCCACGATTCAAGCACTTTGTTCCTTTTTCCCTCTTTCTTTTCGTTCAAAAAGTATTTTCAGCTCATTTTATATTAAATTTAAAATCAATATGATTCTCGTGAGTTCTGTTCGAGATTGTTTATGATAAAGTGATAATAAAATTGGTTTATTATGAAAAGCAATCTCTAACATATTTTATTTATAATAAAACCAGTACAATTTTCTATATTCTTTTCCCTTTTAGAAGAAAATTAGTTGACTTTAGTGAATAAAACATGCGGATTTTAGGAGATAGTGGTATATTGTTGCATCCCACTATTCTATATCCTATGGTAAAGCATAGGTGATGTGTTAATATATATATATATATATATACACTTTATTTGATGTGAATTATGTAAAACTAATTACAAAAGTGTAAAAAATTAGTGTGCAGTCTGTCATGAGGTAGACAGTTTGATGTACTTTTTGTTTTTTGTAAGTACAAAACATAAAAATTAAGGGGGAAAAAAAAAATTTGCGAAAAGAAATCAATATAAAATGGACAAAAAAAGGTTGCGTTTCATTTTTCCATATTTTGGGTAAGTCTAGTATTACTGTCAAAAGAAATTAAGTTTTGATCAAGAGTTGGTAGACATCTCAAAATCAATAGTTGAAAAAAAAAGGGTGGTGATTATCAATGAATTATATCTTGGTGTTCCCAATTATTAGTGCATATTGAATAGAGAGCACATAATCACAGAAGTTTAACGTTAATTTGCACATTAATTATTTAATTTGCAAAAAGATTCCAATTCAAGATCTGGAGTTTGCTTGAAAAGAAAATGCTACGCAACCACACCCATTTTTCTGTAATAAATATTAAGAATACCCTAAAATGATAAAAGTATACAGCTAGACTTAGATACACTATCAAACTCATAAAAAGGATAAACAAATCAAAAGAAGGCCAAAAAAAGCAAATCAAGAAAGGTAGCATGTGATTTTTATTGGTTTTATTTGTAATCCCATTTAATACTAACTTTCCCTTGGAAAGAAGTGGATCATTTCCCTATATAAAGAAGCTCTCTTGAGCTCTTGAGCTAGGTTGAGGAAACATATCTTCTGGTGGAGCAGTGAGAAAATGGACAAGCATATAAGAAATATTAGTTTTGTTATAAGCATTTTAGTTTCAATATTGGTTATGAGTGTTAATGGAGGAACACATAGATTGTCTTGTAACTTTCCTGCAATCTATAATTTTGGAGACTCAAATTCAGATACTGGTGGTAGCTCAGCTGCTTTTTGGCCTGCAAATGATCCGAAGGGTGAGACTTTCTTCCACAGGCCAGCTGGAAGAGGCAGTGATGGCCGTCTCATAATCGATTTCATGGGTATGTCTGTATGCTGCATATATATATATTTTATATATGTTAGAAAACTAAGATGTCTCCTAATTGATATAATTGATTCGCAGTTGTTTGTATTGAAAAATATGTTTGATATACATTGTTGGATTCATTTTCTATCAGCTATAGCTTTTGAAATGAAATAGACGGTGATTTAATGACTTATTTGTTGATGTTTCAGCTGAACATTTTGGTTTGCCGCTTTTAAGTCCTTATTTGGATTCATTGGGAACGAATTTCCGTCACGGTGCTAATTTTGCAATAGGAGGATCAACAATCAGGAGGCTTAATGAATCCATGTTTCTAAATGGTGTCCCTCCATTTCCTACTGAAATCCAAGTTGTGCAGTTTAGGAATTTCAAGGAGCGCTCCACCAGGCTCTACAAACAAGGTGGTCATCTTATTCAATAGTAATATAATATAATACATATACATATAGAGATTATATAATATATAGATATAATAGATGTTTGTTTGAATGATTTTGTTTGTTTGATTGTAAAGCCAAGAGAAAGTCAGAGAGAAGAGGCTTGCCAAGACCTGATGACTTCACCAAGTCTCTGTTCACATTTGATACTGGCCAAAATGATCTTGCAGCAGGTTTCAGGACAATGACAAACGACCAGTTTGTAAAAGAAATCCCTGACATTATCAACAAGTTGGCCGATGGCATCAGTGTAAGTGTCACTTAATTGATTACAAATGACACAATTAAATATATAATACCAAATTTGATTAAACTAATTAAACCATATTGTAATAGTCTTTAATAATGGTGTATATGTAGAATTTGTATAATGAAGGAGCAAGGGCTTTTTGGATACATAATACCGGTCCAATTGGTTGCCTTGCAGTGACCCTACGTGGCATCCATGATCCACTGCCTGGCTATCTTGACCGCCATGGTTGTGTCAAGTTTCAAAATGACATGGCTATAGAGTTCAATAAGCAACTGAAGAAGAAAGTGATGGAACTCAGGAAAAAACTCCCACTTGCTGCTTTTACATACATCGACATGTTTGCTGCTAAGTATAAACTCATAACCGATGCACAGAAGGAAGGTATAGAAATTGAAATCAAATTGAACAATATCACTCTCTTAATTCTGTGAATATTTATGTGATTATCTTGTATAATTATCAACTGTTTGATTCAAAATTTGCAGGATTTTTGGACAAGGCAGAGATATGCTGTGGGTATCATGAAAATAACAACCATGTATGGTGTGGGAATGATGCAATAATAAATGGTACAAAGATTCATGCTGGTTCATGTAAAGATCCTTCCAACTATATTAGCTGGGATGGAGTACATTATACAGAGGCTGCAAATCATTGGATTGCCGATTATATCATCAATGGTTCATTCTCAGACACAAAGCTTCCACTCTCACAAGCATGTCATAGGCTTCCCCTTCAATCTCAAGTTGAACTACATTGAAATTGTTGTACCATATATTTGTTTATCAAAGTTAATAATGAAAAATTTAGCTAATATCTCCAAGAGGGTCTTCCTCTGTTTCCTAGCAAGTAGAAACCAAACAAGAAGGAAAAAGTAAAAACAGATAAAGGAATTGGTAATTTGTTACAAATAGTGGAATTTGTTCAATAAAAATGCTAAAATGAGTTGATGACAATGCTGAATTTTGGTTGAGACACTATAATTCTTGCAAACCCTTTATTCATCAATGGTCTTGTCGAGCACCCAATTCTCTGTACAAGTTCACTGAATTGGGCTACCTAGAGCTTGGGGCTGGAATCTGATTGAGTCCCATTTGGAGAACAAAGTTCGATCTCTGCATAATGGACCCTGAGTTGATATTCTTGTGCTTTGGGCCTCAAATCTCCAATGTGAATCAGATCAAGATAGGTTTTTTTTTTTTTTTTTTTTTTTTTTTTTTTGTTTTTTCCCTTGGTGAAAAGATACTCATTTTTCTTTGAATAGAAGATGAAGATATAGGTTTGGATATGAATGAATTAATGATTTTATCCAATATATTATTATATTCTATCCCACTCTCCGCTGATAGCGCAAGCACAAACAAAATCCATTTACCCAAAAAAAAAAAAAAAAAAGCACAAACAAAATCCTGCCCATCCTTGTTTTGTCCACTTGCATAAACCGACATCATATTTCCATGCTTCCAAACATTTACCAAATAATAATTTGTTCAAAAATTACCAAATCATATGTCAAAGTCACATCACCGACTCTCTTTCAAAGTACTCTCACAGCCACACGATTACAATCAGCTGGTGTTCAACACTTCTTGGTCATTGACATATGCCTGGCCGTGGAATGGTTCTCTGGTCCGGTCCTTATTAATTCCATTGTCCTTTTTTGGTTGGTTAGCTTTTGAAGCTTTTACCTCATTCTCCATTCCCCACCACAATAAACAAACAAAAATCCGATTGAGAGCCAAATTCTATATTGTCACTGTGATTTTTAAATTTTGACATTTGCATATATTTTTCAATACTTACATCAATATTAAAATTTGATATTACCTTTTTCTATAATATGTATCGAAAAAATAGTATGGGAAAAAATTGTGAAAACAAAAATATTGGATTGCATCACACTTTTATAAAATTTTAACATTTAAAAAAATTAAAAATAATATTATTTAATGATATAGACATCACAAATATTAATGCAGTGGAATCTATTTTTAAAAAATATTAATTACATTTTTTATGTCTAATTTAACATAAGAAAATACAATTGATATTTTTTGTGATGGTCATTTAAGAGTATAAAAAATATGTTTATGCTATATTTTAACATTGCAATGCACAATGCAATGTCCTTAGACATGCTCTAAGATACCAAAAATAAGATCCAATTGAAAAGTACCTTTGTTGGCAAGATTTTAAGCAGCAAAAAAGACTTTCTGCTTGTAGCATGCGATCTAAAAAGTACCATTAAAAAACAAAAAAAAAGTGGTGGATTACAACCAGTTGCCACAGTGTGGTGGGGATAGAAAGGAACAGAGGCGTAGAAAGCAAGTGTAACAGCTAAAAGAGGAAAAATAATGCCGTAAACAATATGAGAGCGAGCAACCCACATGAATCTTATGACTAAGGATTTCCCTTGTCCCCGGTCCCCATATATATATACATACAAAAGATGATAACTTTTCTTCTGGGTATCTTTAAGTGAGAGTTGAGCGATTAGCCTCTGGTATGAGCTATACTTGTGAAACAGCAAAAATGGAGTCTTGGAGAGCTTTCCTTACTGGGTTCTTAGTTTTATGTTTGTTGAGTGTGGGAAGTGCTCAATCAAGCTCACCGGATTGTTCTTTTCCCGCAATCTACAACTTCGGTGACTCGAATTCCGACACCGGAGGTATATCGGCAGCATTTCTACCTATTCAAGCACCCTATGGTGAGGCATTCTTCCATAAGCCAGCAGGAAGGGACTCCGACGGCCGTCTTATCATAGACTTTATAGGTAAAAATAAAAAATAAAAAAAAAATCAAAATCAAAATCCCAGCTTTATCTTTTTATTTTTTTATTTTTTATTTTTGGGTTTTCTCTTCTATAGTTTTGCATAATACAATATTGAGTGCTTTGATTATGCAGCTGAGCACTTAAAACTGCCATATTTGAGTGCTTACTTGAACTCGTTAGGAGCAAATTACAGACATGGTGCTAACTTTGCGACTGGTGGATCAACCATTAGAAAGCCGAACGAAACCATATATGAGTATGGCATAAGCCCATTTTACCTTGATATGCAGATTTCACAGTTCGATCAATTCAAAGCAAGGACAAACGATCTCTATCAAGAAGGTCATTATTCTATAGATTTCCCAGTACAAAAATTGCTTCAATCTTTATCCATTTTGAGATAATAATGCTAAGCCATTTTTTTTTTTTTTTTTTTTTTTACAGCCAAGAAGCCCTCTGACAGAATCAATCTACCAAGGCCGGAGGAGTTTTCCAAGGCTCTTTATACATTTGATATTGGACAGAATGATCTCTCTGTTGGTTTTCGCAAATTGAGTTTCGACCAACTCCGTGCAGCATTGCCGGACATCATCAACCAGTTAGCCTCAGCAGTCCAAGTAAGTAGTAGAAGTCTCAGTATAGAAGTTGCTCGGCATCAACATTAGACGTACGTACAGTTTCGATATCTGATTGGTCTTTTTAAAATTCAGCATCTATATAACGAAGGAGGGAGGACATTTTGGATTCATAACACAGGCCCATTTGGTTGCTTGCCAGTTCAAAGATTCTACATTCTCAATCCAGAACCTGGTTTGGTTGATCAATATGGTTGTATTAAGGCTCAGAATGAAATGGCTGTAGAGTTCAACAGGCAGCTTAAGGAAAGAATTATCAAACTAAGGGCAGAGCTCCCTAAGGCTGCAATCACATATGTAGATGTCTACGCAGCTAAGTATGGACTAATCAGCAATGCTAAAAAGGAAGGTAATAATCACTTCAATACCACGTTCATCAATCATATCATTATAGTCTATACAACGAAAAATTGTTCATTTCTAAGAAATGGTACTTTTTGGTTCTGCTCATTTCTAAACCGGTCTTTCATCGTAAAGCATGATTGCAGTCTAATTTTAGTACTAAAAATTCATGTTGTAGGATTTGCCGAGCCACTAAAGGTGTGCTGTGGTTATCATGTGAATTATACCCATGTTTGGTGTGGGACGAAATTAATCATCAATGGAAGTGAAGTGTATGGTCCTTCTTGTAGTAACCCTTCAAGTTATATTAGCTGGGATGGCGTACACTATTCACAGGCCGCTAGTCAATGGGTCGCTAACCATATACTTAATGGTGCCTTAACTGATCCACCAACTCCAATTACTCAAGCATGCCATAGGCGTTAAGAGTTTGTAAGATTTAGCTGTGGAAACAGGGCCCAGGATGAGAAACACTGAGTAGTACTGGAGGATGTTGTGTTGGAACATTAGCATTAGATTTATGAATCTCTCTGCACCATATCAAAAACAAAATCTGTGTTTGGTTACATTGCATTTTCAAAGATTTAAATTTTCATTTGGGTTCCTTATTTGGAAAGATTGGCTTCTTTGCTTTTCAGTTTACATGAATCGAGTCTGAGACCGATTGGAAGAAGCTTCATAAGATCTTATGACTCTCTCTCTCCTCTCTGGCTTAATGTGAATCAGTTTCACCAATTTAATTTCTATATCACCAAACTAAGCTAATTACAAGCTACATCATAATTCCTCAGTGCAACACCTGGACCAATCCATAAAGCTCAACGATATCAATGGCCCCCTTAAAATTGGATGAAGGCTTTTTCTTAGGCATGGTTATTCTTGCTTTTTTCAGTTTTCATCAATGCTAGAGTTTGAGACAGATTGAGAGGTCTATAAGTCTCTCTCTTCTCTGTGCTATATCTCATTATAAAATGTGACAGGGTTTCTAGCTACAATCTTATGTCTCACCAATTTGATTACTATATCACCTAATTAAGCTAATTATAAGTCAAGCCGTACTTTCTCACTTGTAGCAGTCGGAGCTATCCACGAAGCATGATATCAATGGCAACGTACCAAAGCACCACTTGTGTGAGCCACACAGTAGCTTCTAACGTGTCTGTTGTTTTCCTTCAATCTGATCACAAGTATAAAAGAGCAACATCATTGATCAACCAATAAGTAATTTGAACTGCAACATACACTCTCACCAATGCATCATCATCAGATTGGTTGTTCCTATAAGATGGCTTGATTTGACAACAAGACGAAAGAAAAGAAAAAAGATGGAAGAAAAGAAAATGGAAAACAAAATCCAGAAGACTATATTGGGGATTCATTACCCGGAAGAGCTTAGTTTCTATGATGGCATTCAGTTATTCCAAGCCATATGCAAAGGTACTCTACATCCACAAAATCTTGAGATCATCTGTCCACATCCTAGGCCCTCATGTCATTCAATTCATCCATGAGGCAAGTCAACATAACAACCGACAGTCCCATCATCATCTCCATTACATAACATTGCCATAACTACTCTTCCTTTTTCGTTTTGTCTGTCTATAACACCATGACAATTAATTCATCTTTGTCAGAAGACAACCTGAAGGCCTGAGCTTCCTGTTAGTCTTAGCATCACAACTTGTATAATTACACTCCATATCATTCAATCCAAACTACAAACATCAACTCCATGCTTTTATTTTATCATGGAGAAAGTATTAGGCAAGTGCATAAACTAACAAATTTAGATCTTGATGACCAAGGGATAAGTTTTGTTTTATTTCATAGAGTACAATTGAGAAGTAATCCCTGTCTGCTTCGCTTAAAGTTTTCGATAGTCCAACTCAATTCTCATCGCAAGGCTCCAATAGAATGAACGACACAACATGCATTCCTCTCTGCTACCAAGGATGAGACGCTTCAGTCTTGATGGCAAATAATAAAGAGCTGAAGAGTTTCAAAATAACAAAACCTATAACAAAAGCAAATTATGTTCATGCGTGAAGCTCTCATTGATCTATAGCTTTGAGAAGAAACAGAAGTTGGGTCTTGGAAAACCACCACTATTATCATGATGAAAAACCACAACACTCTGAAAACTATTTCCTCGGGATTAACATGTGCGAGCACGCACGTGAAAGGGTTCTTGAAAATTCAATTATGGGTGGCCTGTGTTATATTTGATGAAATCTTTGCTTGTATTTAAGCTCTGGAATTCCGATTTTATTGCTTCTGCTAAGAAATTTCAGCAGATTATGCCTTCTGAATGATATAAAAAGAAGTCATAAATATAGATCACGTGCAAATATAACAAAAAATAATAATAATAATTAAATGCAATATAAAGAAATATATTCTATAACTGCTATCATGAAGTAAAACATTTAAATCCAAGTCCGTCCAACAAAAGTGTAAGGCAAAGATGGAATTGGTGCCCTTTTGTTAATATTCAAAACGATACCATTACTAGACACGAGCAAAAAACCAAAAATTATAAACAAAAAAACACCATAAATTCTCTATGAATAACCCTAACACTAGCACATTGAGAGAAACCAAGGTGATTCAAATAACCGAAAAGCTTTATTCATTCGATAATGGACTGAATGAGACCCGCCCCGATTGTCTTCCCACCTTCCCTAATAGCAAATCTCAT
This sequence comes from Ziziphus jujuba, assembly GCF_031755915.1. NCBI lineage: Eukaryota > Viridiplantae > Streptophyta > Magnoliopsida > Rosales > Rhamnaceae > Ziziphus > Ziziphus jujuba. The sequence goes on along the minus strand of NC_083382.1, from coordinate 32,082,427 downwards.
TCCTTTCTCACAAGCTACCGGCATTATAAGCTCCACAACCATTTTAACGTTCTCTCCAGGCATTACCATCTTAGACTCCTCATCTCTATCATTCATGATATGTGAAACTTTCCCACAAACATCAGCAGATTAAGTTTGTAAAACTGCGGTTGGTAGCCGGCGAAGAAAGGCGAATGTCTGCCACCCTCTTCCTTCTTCAGCACATACACAGCAGCCTCAAACTTAATCCGTGGCATAATGGTGTCAGGCTTAGCAATAACCATCCCTTTCTGAATATCAGTTTTCTGAATTCCCCTAAGCAAAAGCCCCACTTTGTCACCTGCAATGGCCTTATCAAGTGTCTTCTTAAACATTTCAACCCCTGTAACTGTTGCATTCTTAGTCTGTCTAAGACCCACTATCTCAACAGTTTCCCCAATTTTAACCGTGCCTCTTTCCACCAGCCCACTTGCCACTGTTCCACGACCGGTGTTCGTAAACACATCATCAATGGCTAAAAGGAAAGGCAGATTAATCTGTCTCTCAGGAATTGGAATGTAATTATCAACAGCATCCATCAATTCGTAAATCTTATCTACCCACTGATTCTCAACCCTTTTGAGCTTCGGGTTGGCGGTTAAAGCTTCCAGACCCAACAATGCAGAGCCGGAGATGAACGGAACTTCATCTCCGGGAAATTCATGAGAAGAAAGAAGCTCGCGAACCTCCAATTCAACCAACTGGAGGAGCTCCTTGTCTTCAATTTTGGTCCAGTTTGTTCAAGAACACCACCATATTGGGCACCCCGACTTGCTTGGCCAACAAGATATGCTCTTTGGTCTGCGGCATGGGTCCGTCGGCACCGGAAACCACCAGAATCGCACCGTCCATTTGTGCGGCGCCGGTGATCATGTTCTTGACGTAATCGGCGTGACCTGGACAGTCCACGTGGGAATAGTGGCGGCTCTCTGTCTCGTACTCGACGCAGGCAGTGTTGATGGTGATGCCGCGGGCTCGTTCCTCTGGAGCGGCGTCGATTTCGTCGTACTTTTTCGGCGAGCTGTTTCCTATTGAAGCCAAGTACATGGTAAGGGCGGCGGTGAGCGTGATCTTGCCGTGATCCACGTGGCCTATGGTGCGGATGTTGACGTGGGGCTTCTTCCGCCCGAACTTTCCCCTCGCCGCTCGAACGGTGAATGATCTCCGGAGGGAAATGGAGCCGACGGTGGCGGATAGAAGAGAGCGACGGAATACAGTAGACGCATTGGTGAAGGAGGAGGAGAAAAGGGGCGTCGCTAGGGTTTTGGTGCTAGAGAGAGAAAGCTGAGGGGGAGGAGAGAGAGAGGACGAGAGTGATGGCGACGGTTCGGAAATGAGCTTTGTCGGAGAAGAAAACGTGGCTCCAACGACAACGACGGCGGCGGACACCGTTACACTATTCTGACTCGCTGTGACGATCAAGGAAAATGGCGTGGTTGTTCCTTAATTAACAAGAAACGTGAAGCTCATTATTTATAAATATATATATATATATATATTTTTTTTTTTGAAAATATAAACACGTAGTTACTCTTGGCGGTTTTGAATTATATAACATTCTCCTAGAGACGCAATTCAAACTTTATTTTATTTATTATTATTATTTTTAAGCAATTGAAGCAAAGGGCAAGCTATATAAATGAAATTGGGGAAGCAAGAAAATCTTAAAAAAGAGGGGGGGGGAAAAAAAAAATGGAAGCAAGAAAAATTAAAAAGTGTTGCTATATAAGACACAAAGTTAAACAAGCATTTTCGACAGATTTAGGAATAAATATTACCGAGGGCATGAGAATTGAGAAAGGTCTGGTCCAAAATACAGGTCCAAAATACAGCACACCCTCTTATATATGTATAAAAATTTATACACAATCTATAAACAAGAAGATTCACTGACGGTGTCCTTCGGGCAGGGGAACCACCTTATGGAATGGCACTGTCCTTTGAGGCAAGGATCCATCTTCCTCATCGTCATCGAATTCGAGCAAAAAGCTGCACAAGAAAAGCATGAATGTTAGGATGGTAACAGCATGGACTTCAAGTAGAAAATCCTATAGTTTCCATGCCAAACCAACAGATGGATATCACTTTTTTTTTTTGGTTATCACTTACTCATCTCCTTTCCTCTGTAAATGTCACAATGGTGTGGTTGAGAGTATTCCACATGTACAGATACAACAAGTAGTTAGTTCCACATCTTATTCATCAAACATATTGGAAGTATCAACTGGAAAAAAAGCGGACGGAATTGTCACCTTGCGATGACCATTGACAACAGTTGCCTTGTACAGTGCAGTTGTGCCTGGATAGACTGCCAAAACATGTCTTCCAGGAAGCAAATCTGGGGCACTAGAAGGGTCATTTCTTTTGGGGAATGGAATAATAGCCGACATAGGAACCTTGTACTTTCTGGAAGCAGAAAATGGCAGAAAGAAGAAATTATATGAAATGCAGCTATAGCTGATGATTAAGATAGAAATAAAATACATACACATATTAGTCAATTATGATTGTAAATTAGCAAATGTCCGATATCTCTTCGCCAATCTCATATACCATTAAGACATAATCTACCATATACTAGGGTGCATGGATAGGAATACAAGAAAACTCAGGAAAAAGGAAATAAGAATTTATATGAAATGGAGACAATAAATGAGATTTACCGTTGACCAGTACTGTCTTCATCATCTCCTGGTTCCTCATCTAGTACTTCAAATCTGCACAAAGAGGGAAATCGTTAACATAGGAGACGAAGTAGAGTCTCTAGAATAGAACTAAGAAAAGTAATAACTCATGGATTGAGATTTAAGCAAAGAGCTACATTTTTAAAGCTAGCAATAAGCAAATAGCACAATGATAAAAATATATCAAATGAAAACTCTAATGCATATTCCAACATTTTGCAAACTAAGTCCTATGCATAACATTGTATCTGCTGAAACTTACTCTTTTGTTTCCTTATCGAAATGCATCACTTTTACAACAAACCACTCGTCCTTATCAACATCTTCTGGATTGACCTTAGCTGCTACCTAACAGCGATAATATACAACAATAATAAAAAAATTCAAAAGATAATAAATAATATTCTAAAAGCAATCACCTATGACAGATCATTATTCAACTACAAGTATACCTGTTCCCCTTTCAGGCTAGCACAAAGCTCTAGTTGACTTCGCATGGAAGGGGAAAGTCGTGAAATATCTGAATCACTCTTCATTCTCTTCCTTTTCTGATCATTACCTTCTATAACAAGCATAAACATCAGCTAAAGGAACAAACTATGGCATTACCTTAATAAAAAAAATGAAAAAAAAAACAATTGTCATTGAATCAAAGTAACAACAAGAAGAATGTACTTTAGAATGAAAAGCAAACTTTTTTATGGATCCTGGAATACAAATTTGTAAGAATTTTTCATTCCCATGTGACGATAAGAAAGCAACTAACCAAGATCTTTAGCACTAGCACATACCTATTCTTCTTCGTGGCTGCCCTGGAGGTCCAGAAGGCAGCAGAGAATCAATTTGACTTGATAAGACACTGGAAACACTGCAACCAAATAAACTATCAATTATACAGGGTGAAAATCCAACCTAGAAAGAAATTTGCAGTTAAACATTAAAAGAAAGTTACCACGAGGACCCAACTCTAAAACATAAATCTGAAAAAACATGACCTCCACAACCACAAAGGAAAACAATATCATTGAGAATAGGAAGTTAACTTCATGAAAGATACAAGAACGCACTTTACTTCAGTTTCAGAAAGTTCTTTAGCAACAGCATACAAATTCTTGAGTTTTGACAATGAATTATCCCCAGGCTTCTCAACCACCTCTGGAGCTGCATCGGAAGGTAACAAGAGATCAGCAACAATATAAAATACATGAAAACCCATCAGGTTAAACAAAACTGGACTATAAGAATGAAAGATTACAGGAATTTTGTATTTGTCACACAATGAAAAGCCAATGGAAGTGATATGGTTGATTGGCAAAAACAACATGGTCCATGGCAGATGGTACCTATCATAAAGAAAGAAATGGATTGGTGGTGATAAAATTATGTGACTCGAAATGACAGCAGAGCTGGTAGATTTGGCTAAAATTTTAACCCTCAGATGGTGATAATACCATTTAAACTCCCAATAGGTCTACTGACAAGGTGGACAAACTGTTATTAGATGGCAATGGTCATGTTGGATAATATTTAAAGAAATGGTAACTTACGCCGAGAACTCTAGTGGGGCTCATGGTATTGCTGGTTAATATCATAAGAAAAAATATAGAATTGGATTTGCTTACGTATTAAATGAACATAGCTAATTTTTAACACCATCAGTGTTATCACTACCACAATTATTAGATTAAGTTATAAAAATTTCCGAAGATGGATTGATCATTTACTGAGATCTGAAGAAAATAACAATTTGGGACCAAAGAAAGGCCTTTTAACCAATCTTAACTGCTTTTCCAATTATGTAGTAACATAGTCCAGTAATTATATGGCTTTTCCTTATTTGAAAATCGCATTAATAGAACTACCTAATTTCTTCTTATAAGCTTTACTGAGAAGATCTAAATGTAATCTACATACTAATTTTTGTTCACACCAATTCTTGCTTTGGAAAAAGTTTCTAAATAATTTTAACCATGGTATAACTTTTCATTCTACAAACATTTCCAGAGAAGTGACACTCCTGCTCATTACTTTCCATTAAATATTCAATAAAAAATAAAAAAACATAAAATTCAAGCTAAAATGGGATACTATGTCATGGATTTCTCCACTAACAAAGTAATATTATATGAAAAGTACTCAGCAAAACTTCTCCAACATTGATACTCGATACCATAAGTGAATAGATAGATAATCTTGGTACTAGAAAGATATCTTTATAAAGCGGCCTCTGCAAACTTATAGTTCTGGAATTCACTAAAATCAATAATATGATTTTCTGGTATTGAATTATCTTGACCTTCCTTTCTAACTTAAAATATCACAGAAGGATAGCAAACGTTTATATATAATAACAATTTAGTTAAGAAAGATAAAGGAATCTGATAGAGAAAATTGTATTCTTACTTAAAGAATATACATTTATGATTTGGGAATGCTCCTTAACTTGGTGAGTAATCCTAATCTCAATTATTTCTATATGGGATTTTTCAGAGGATGAACAAGTATGGACTACACTGCCTCAATCTCCTTAAACATATAACTATGCCTTCAAATTTCAATCACATTTACAATAATGAAGAAACAACTCCAAAATTTTTTAAGAAAAAAGTATTAAACATCACAAATATCTCAAATTTAATCAAATTCTAAAAATAAAAAAAAAATAAAAAAAATTCAATAGCAAAAACAAAAAACAAAACTGCAGTGCAATTCTTATGCAAAGTCAAACCATTTACTAATCCAGCAGTAAGCACAACAACCCAAGTCACAGATTAACAAAACAAAAGCAGAAAACTAAAAATTTTCTTTAAAAAAAAAAAAAAAAAAGATAATTTTTTTTTTTTTTTTTGTTTTGAAAGGAACAGCAGAAAAAGAAAGTTACTGGTTTGAAGCTTCTTGTGCATCTTGTTGATCTCGTTAAGAACTTCCTCTTGCTCTTTCCTCAATCGATCGAGCTCCTTGGAGTTCTCCAGTATTCCCGCAATGTCCGGAGACGACATCGTTTTTCACCTCTACCAAAAAATTTACGCTGTCTGTCACCGAGATTTTCCGAGCTTCTCTTCCGCTTCCCTTCCCGCTACGATTCCAGTTCGATCATTGCGAAAAATCGTCAAAAATCTCAACTTTGAGTATCCAGGAATTTATAAAATTTTAAAAATCAAAATTTGAGGTTTTTAGTTCTTCCACGGAAATTATATTATAAAATCCGGGATTCAACTGAGAAGCAAAGGAAGGAGATAAAACGACATGGTTTTATCGTGTAAACTAAACCTTGACACGATCAGTTTTTTCCTCCTACTAGGGGGCATATCGATTTTCCGGATAACGAGCTATTACTATTTAGTTTTGGTCTGTGTCAGAAATTATTATTATTATTATTTTTTTTTGTTTAAGGGTATGCCACGTGGATGGTGTCATTTTAACTGTTGGGCCGTCGAATTTATGGCTTTCTGGTCCAGCTTTATTAGTATTCCACATTAAACTCTCATACTATACAAAGCCCAAACAAAAAATAATAATAATAATTTCCCAATTCTACTACAATTTTATAATAAATGCACTTTTTTTATTAAAAAAAATTATTTATAACTGAAAACTTAAAAATTTCTACATAATTTATTATTTATATATTTTAGACAGGAGTCCAATAATAACTTGTCATTCCCCAATTGTCTTAATTTTCTTAATGGATATACAATCTTTAATTAATTGATCTTTTTCTTTTTTAATGATAATGAATCGAACCAAGAAAGATTTGCATTTAATCACGCTTAGTTTGCTTGATAGGTACAGGGTAACTGAGTTTTGAATTGAGAATCATTGTCTAATTTTTATTATATTTTTTCTAGTTCAGTTTAACATTTTGAAATTCAAAATCAAGCTTTAATTTTGATAAAATAATTTATTAATTTGGGGTAAAAAAATAATTTTGGTAGGACCTCCAATATTTTGAACGCCATGATTAGTCAAAGGAGGGAACATGTGGGTTGGTACTATTCTCCTCCAACTATTTACTAACAATCAAACACAGTGATAGGCCGGCTTAGTTTAGCAATTAATTTAATAATAAAAACAAAAAATAAAAAATAAAAATAAAGGTAAAAATAACCAACAAAAAAGCCAAACGCCACCATTTCCAATCATCAATCCCAATCCACAGCCAGCACCATCATATGCTGGGGATTTCTCCGTCTAAAAGAGACGGTGAGATCTTAGCACCTTGATGTGGGTCCAACACTCCGGCGTTGGGCCCCATCGGATTTCCCAGGAATCATAACGGCGACTACAACACGATACCCCACAAGTTCAAAACTGCTTTTAAGTCTCAGCGTTATACGTAAGAAACTCCCATTGGAATATAATTAATTAATTCATTAAATACTTCATTAATTAATTAGTTAAATATATACCTAATTTATGTATTTATGTTCGTTTCGCAAATTCAAATCCACAGCTTTTCCTTGAGAAATTCCGTTTTCCTTTTCGCTCTTCTCTGTTTCTCATCCCGGGTTTCTTCTAATTTCCACCGTCGCTGCTTGGTTTTACTCCTCGTGATTTGCGAATGTATGTTTATGTATATTTTGTTTTCGATTTTTTTTTATTTTTATTTTTTGGCTGATTTAATTCTGCGAGTTTATTTTATTTCCTTTGGAAAAATCTAAGTTCAATCGGCTTCAAATGAACGGAGTTTGGTTGAATATTTACGCTACTTTGTTCAATCAACAGCAGGCAGCTAGACTCGAGCTGACATGAGCAGGAAGCCATGTCAATGGCAACTTGAGTAGAACTCTATCTTGAGCTTGGTTTGAGCTGCTTCTGCTGCAATGTGGATTTGTTGTGGTTTAGTAGAGTTTTTTTTTTTTTTTTTTTTTTTTTTTTTTTTTTTTTTTTTTTTAATGCTGATTTCGATTTTATTTTTGAAGCATAATTTTAAAACGAGTAAATCCATTATTATTATTAATATTTTTTTTTTTTTCAGGGTCTGTTAAGTTGTTATGAGGTCAAATTGAAAGTTACAAAATTTGATGCGCACATGCAGCAGATTTTACTTGTTTGGATCCAAGCTGTATACGTATGATTGTAGAGTATAATGGTATTGACTAAAATGGGAAATCCCTTTCGTGGGTATGGAAAATTCTGTTTTTTTTGAAACTATATCTTTTTACTAAGGGAAAGTTTTTTCTTGTTGTTTTTGCATATGTCTGACAATCCGAGTTTGTTTTGGTCTATAGTGGAAGCATAAGGAAACCAAATGAGGCAATGAGGCTTATAGTAACAACTTTTGTTGGAGTTATATTTGGTTTCTTCTTAGGAGTTTCATTTCCAACACTCTCATTAACAAAGGTGCATAACCTTTCTTCATATGGTTCTGTATTTCGTTCATTTCGTTTCAGTAACATTAAATTTTGGAGTAATTAGAGTTTTAATTTTTTCACATGTTAAATTTGGTAGCTGAACCTCCCATCCAGCCTCTTTCCTTCAATTGATCTTACTTATATTGAGGACAAGTACTCTGGCCTTTCAACCAATTCTCTCTTAAACGCTTTGTCCTCTTTGAAGGGTCGTAGAAGCAGTTCCTCAGGATCTTACATGCTTAACGACACACAGGTATGTTAATTATACCGCGCAATATACTACATGTTTCAGCCACCTGCAAGGAAATTTGTATTACTTTGTACTTACGATAATAATAAGCAGAAATTACTTACCTTATGGGTGTATCATAGCATCTATATAAAGACAAACAGATCAAAACTTTTCTCAGCGTGTCCCAAGAAATCCAAAGAAAACTGTTAAGTCTTGAAGAGTTATATAACTGTTCCACTGCAGACTTATTATATGTTAGCACGTGATGCTTATTTATCAATTTTGCATTGCAAAAAGTATGTGGAGGGGTGATAATTACCATCGTCTTGTGCTTAATATTGTTTTTTCACTTAAAATTGACGGTAATTATCTATTCTGCTCTTATGTACTTAGAACCTATTAAACCTTTTAATTCTGATGCAGATTTGGGTTCCTACAAATCCTCCGGGTGCTGAAAGGCTACCACCTGGCATAGTTGTATCTGAATCAGATTTCTACCTCCGGCGTTTGTGGGGTCTGCCTGATGAGGTGTGCATCTTCTATCATAACTTCAAATGAAATGAATATTTGACCTTAATCTCATAAAGTGAATGGCGTTCAATCAACTCTTACCTTTGTCTATGGGAGGATTAAAAAGCTTTTTCAAGTGGTTGCTAAGAGGAAAAATAAAAGGAAATAGAAACTAGAAGAATATTCTGTTCATTATGCTTGGAGTACAGCAGTGTTAATATATGAGGAACACCACACTAGAATGCCTAACTTGTTAAAACACCCTTAAAGACATGTTGAAATTAAATTAAATTAGATCAACATAATACAACTCTGGTTTTATTGTACTTATAGAAAGAGGAGGCTTTGAAATAATAAAATGTAATATCACTGTCTGTAGATGGGAACCAGATTAGACAGAAGCTATTGTACTGGGTTGCAATAGAAGAAATAAATTATTACTGTGTGTTTCAGAAACATGTTTACAGGAATGGCATGATTATTAATTTCCTGACATTTATATTACTCCCTTCTCCTTGGACATGCTATCTTGAGCATGCATTTGAGCCCAGCAATGATAATTCTCCATCTTAACTGATTTCAAGATTTCAACTTTGCTCTTTTATGTAAGTCTTTTGTTGTGGTTGTGGCACTTGCAGGACTTGACCATCAAACCACAATATCTTGTAACTTTTACTGTTGGGTATGATCAGAAAAAAAATATTGATGCAGCAATTAAAAAGGTTGGTCCTCTGTCTCCCAGTGGCTGTAAATTATTCTTCTTCCTCCTCCTCTTGCTGAACTTGTATTTACAGTTTTCAGAGAACTTTACCATTGTCTTGTTCCACTATGATGGTCGAACAAGTGAATGGGATGAGTTTGAGTGGTCAAAACGGGCTATCCATGTGAGCATTCAGAAGCAAACAAAATGGTTAGCGATTAGCTCTATCATAATTTAAGTTCAGTCTACCAAGTTGCAGATGTCTTTTGCTAAGGCCTCTATAAGTTATGTGCTCACCTAAGCTTTGTAAATTGGTCAAGGTGGTATGCCAAGCGTTTTTTACATCCTGACATCGTGGCAGCCTATGACTACATCTTTATTTGGGATGAGGATCTTGGTGTGGAGCACTTTGATTCAGAGGAGTGAGTGTCGACTGCAACTATGTTGCTGTGATTGGAAATTTTCTTGGAGCCATCTTAGAGGTTATAATTTTTGTTATTGCAGATACATAAAACTGGTCAGAAAGCATGGTTTGGAGATTTCACAGCCTGGTTTGGAACCAAATAATGGGTTAACATGGCAGATGACAAAGCGGAGAGGTAACAGCGAAGTTCACAAGTAAGTGGCAGAAGTTCCCATCTGTCTTATATTCTTCGCATTGAAATACTTCCAATTAATTGTGGCTTGACAATGTTCAACTGATGACTCCACATGTGGCTTGACCGTGTGTTATTCCTTTGTCCCTTTCTACAGGGACACTGAGGAGAAGCCTGGTTGGTGTACTGATCCACATTTACCACCATGTGCAGCGTATGTACCATACTAAATTCTACTTATGCTAATGTTATTGCACTCTGATTCTTCCACTGCATTATTAGGCTCTTTGAGTAGCTAACTATGTTAAAACATAAAATTTGCAGATTTGTTGAGATTATGGCAACCGTATTTTCTCGAGATGCATGGCGTTGTGTTTGGCATATGATTCAGGTATATAACGTTCATATCTGATCAAAGCTATTTTGCCTTTTTTGGTCTCTAGCTAGTTTTAAGTTGTTGCCTTACCATTGCAGAATGACCTGGTTCATGGATGGGGTCTGGATTTTGCTCTTAGAAAATGTGTGGAGGTTGGTGAAGATTTTTTTACGCTTCTGCCTTTAATTTTATTATACTTCTCTTTGCTTGTGATTGTAACCAGAATCCTTTTCTCATATTTGTACCTTGGTATCAGCCTGCACATGAGAAGATAGGAGTTGTAGATGCACAGTGGATTGTTCATCAAAGTGTTCCTTCGCTTGGGAACCAAGTAAAGCCTAGCTTATACCCTGTTTTATTAATTATTTGTGGAATAAATTGATCACCTTTTTCATTCTTCCACAGGGGAAAGCTGACAATGGGAGGGCACCTTGGGAAGGGGTATGTAATGACTGCTGTGTGTTCTGAATTCTCTCTGTATCTCTCTTGCCTGCGTCTTTGTCATTGGACCAGTTTTCCCAAAATACTGGACTTGTTCTTTTGGTTTGCAAACTTCTTAAAGCTTATTTTGGTGTTTTTGTACCAACTTCCATCCTTATATAACTGATCTTACCCAGCATTTATACAGGATTTGTTTGGTCTTCATGTATATACATCGATGAAAGTAGGCCGAAAAAATAAAAAAAGGAGTGTTAAAAAGTTGTAAATTTCATGGTTTCAGGTGAGGGAGAGGTGCAGAAGAGAATGGACAATGTTTCAAGAACGAATGGCTAGCGCAGAGACAGCCTACTATCAGGCAATGGGAGTTGACCCCCCAAATTCAACAGCTCGTTAAACAAGGGGATGAAAGGCAGTAGAAACAGGGGAGCTTGTAAAATCACCACTTCGTTTGAATTTTCAGCGTTGTAGCAGAATCCTCTTTTCTGATTTTTTGCTCAGAAGATTCCATATGCTTGTCCAAGAAACATGAGAAGCCAAAAAGAAAGAAAATGCGGATTCTTGCTAAGGATACTTCCCCATGTCAATTAGCTGCAAATTACTTGTAGAAAATCCCAATGTCATATACATTTTGAAATGGGTAAGTATTGAAGTTGCCGTTATCTTTCACACTCTTAAATCCCCAATTCAATCCCATATCAACAAGCACCAAACTCAATTAAAACAATTTGAAATTGGAACTAGTACAATATCACTTCCAAGTAAATTTATACGTAACTTCATATAGAATTGCGAACAAAAATTATTGTTGTGAAAAAAAAAAAAAAAGAATGAATGGTGTGATGCTTATCAAATGTTGATAATTACAAACACCTTTCGGAAAAAGTAACAATAATCTCATGTTTTTTGTTGTGGGTCAAAATCAGAAATTTTTATATCGGCAACTATAAATAAGTTTTGGTAATTGCCTCTTCTAGCTCTTTGAATTCCCATGCATCATCTGCTGAATATTCCCCTACAAAGTGGAAAAGCAAATACCAAAATTTTAACACAACAAATTGAAACTGAATCTTCAATGATAGCACATGTTTCACATTTAAAAAAGTCAGAGAAGCTGAAATTACACCAACCATTTTAAAAAAAAAATAATAATAATAGTAATACTAAATAAAGCATTGAATAAGACTTTAAAGCGAAGAATTAATGGCCATACCAATTGAATCTCGTCGAAGCGCAGTTAAATGAGCACAGCTGCAAGTAAACAAGAGAAATTACAAATACATAAAGATAACAAAATATAAAACTTTCATATTCTATACTTTATTTCCCAAATTCTCTAAAAGTTAATAATACCTGCCAAGAGCCTTCCCAAAATCTGCACATAGAGACCTAATGTAGGTTCCTTTGGAGCATGTAACCCGGAAAATTAAATTTTGTCTGCAAACAAGCAACATAAAACTCGCATTCAAGAACATTAAACATTAAAAATCCTTAAGAAACATGAATAGCCTAAATTATTTCTAACTAAGTGAGCTTGACCTCAAACTTGATTTCTCAAACCCAAAATTACTTTGGTTTTAGCCCAAGCAGGATTAAGCCATAACTCATACGTCAAGCAAGTTAGATATGAAGCCATTAGATGAGCATGAATACAAAAAAAGGATCATCTACCGGTCATCTAAACTACGCTGAACGTCAAACTGGGAGATTGAAATTCGCCTTGGTGCAAGCTCAATGCTTTCTCCTCTTCTTGCTTTATCATACATCTTTTCTCCACCAACCTGTCACAGAGTGGTGAATCATATGCACGGCAAAATAAAAGATTATGGATCTGTCAGCATACTGCATATCTATTTCTACTTCTGCAAAGATAGCACTAAATAGGGCACAACTCTTACTTTAATGGCAGAAAACATTGGAGGTACTTGCCAAATCTCTCCACAAAAGGATGCAGCTGCTTTCTTTATGTCCTCATCTTTAATATGTTCCCACGGTTCACGCTGAATTACCTGCATACGAGAATGATGCGTAAATTATATGCTCATAAACTTTGAAATAAAAACAACCGATTGCAGTCCAGTGAGAGGAAAATGCATTCGCGTTTGTTCCGAATCTGTAGAATTAGAGATTAAATATACCAAGTACTAGCTTTGTATAACTGGAGAATAAGAAAGGGTAGTCATTATTCAGAAAGATACGCACCGGGGAATCAGCATCCCAAGTAGAAGTAGCCTCCCCTAAACGGAAAATTCCACTATATCCCTTAACCATACCTTGATATCTGTTGTCACAGTTATTAAAAGCTTAAAGAAAACAAAACTTGAAGCAATTAAACAAAGATTCTAATTCAGTTTCTTGAATAAATATAACTTGCCAAGCTTGTCTTAGAATCCACACATGGCTAAGTAGATTTGAACTAACATTCAAAACTTACCTTTCTACTAACTTAGTTGCTTTACCAACACATACAATTAATAAACCAGTTGCCATGGGATCAAGAGTTCCAGCATGCCCTACCTGTAACCAACAGAAATAAGAGAAATACTTCCATTGAAGGTAAAACCTACACATAGATCCAACAGCTAATAAGAACCTTTTTCACTTTGACTAGGCGACGCAGTTTTCCACAAACAGTAAATGAAGTCCATCCTGTGTTGCAATACAATTTCATCACCATTCCATAGTTGAAGCAATTATTCATGGTGTAACGTTATAAATGTCAACAGAACTGGAAATTCCAATTTTCATCTGAATAACTGAAGAATGAATTCCAAAGTGCTTTATAAATTAGATATCACAAGGCAAGATATTTGATCGCATAACAACTTCTTTTGCTGACTAAAAAGGAAGTGCAGTCCTTCATAAAACTAATGCCTTTAGCTTCAAAAACATGGAATGTTCAACCAAAAACAGAAATATTAAGTTCAACCAAATACAGAAAAATTAAATACCGTGAATCATAATTATCATATCTTATAACAAAATAAGGAAGCTAGGGTCTCACCCTTTGGTTTGTTCACCAAAACCACTGTCCCATAGGGAGTGTCCCACGTTGGAGGAAGTTCACCACTCCTAGTCACCAGGTATGGTTCTCCACTACCAATTTCGGCACCCTTATTTGGAAATTTCTTCAGACACTTAAAAAATTCATCCACTTTCTTCTCAGTAACATCTTTACTTACATCCTTCACGGATTCTTTCTCACCCTTTCCTTCTCTCTCTTTTTCAAAGAAAACAAGTCCCTTGTTGTCCGCTTCACCACCATCCTCATCTTTCTTATCCCCCATCTTCTTCTTCTTCGTCCTGTTGACTTTCGCTTTCGCATTATTCTCACCGGCATTGGCTTCTCCTGGTTCAAGAAACGCCTTGTCGAGACACTGATCAGGAAAGTACTTCTTTTCCAACTGATACACCATCTTATAATGCTTTTCCTTCTCCCAAGGATACGAAAAAGTGTCGTAGAAATACAATTCCTCCTCTCTCTTATGCAATGTAGGAAAATCAACCACCTCAGGCTTCAACTCCACGAAACCTTCATCTTTTCGTCGTTCCTCTTCATCGGAATCGGTCCCATACATCCTTTTCCTCCTCTTGTTGTAGTATTTTCTCTTAGACTTGTCCATGTCCAAGTTTTCCGAACTGGGTCGCTCAGATTCCCTCTCTGACACCAGCTTCTGATCGACCCACTCTTCAAATCCCAATTCTGAAATGGGTCTCTCCGATGGTTCTGCTTCGGGCGAGCTCTCTGAGTTGGGTTTGCTGAGTCGGGCAGGTCTGGTTCGAGTCTGGGCGAGTGAGGACTGAGTTGGGCGGTTGATGATCATCTCGTATTGAAGTGGGTATCGGGTAGATTTAGTTGAGAAGGATAGGGAAGAGGGTGAGAGAGAGAGAGAGGTTTTGCTGAAAGGTTTGAGCTTTGGGGATGGCAGTAGAAAGAGAGAAATTGGTCTTGAAAAGGCCATGACTTTTGGACGAAATAAGAATTTCGCCATTGAGAATAAAAATGGCTATGTCGTTGTTCGGCGTCTGGGTTTAAGCATGGTTTTATCTTTCTTTCTTTCCCAGCAGCAGCTTCAAAGCCAAAGGGACTGTGGGAGGGAATGAGATTGAACTAGTCCGCCACTCTCTCTCTCTCTGTTTTTGGACCTTCAAAGCTTTTATTAGGAGTTAGTTTGTACATGTTCAATTTTTTATTTTTTTATTTTGTATTTTTGGCAAAAATCTTTTTAAGGACTAGAGAGAGGAGAGAGTTTGTCATCTTATCCAAACGTTTTTTTAACAGTACTAAAAAGTTTTGTAAGTTTCAACAAAAATTATTAGACTTTTGTTGGATTAAAGGAATGCTCTAGCTGATGATGCCAATGGCAAATTTTATTTATTTCATTTTTTTTTGCATGTTTCAAAATTAGTTTCTTAAATTCATTTTTTTTATATTACTGTTTTTTAAGTTTTAAATTATTAAATAGTATTTTTAAAATTTTAAAACACATTTATTTTATGAAATCCCCTCTCTAATTTATCAAAATAAAAAAGCATAAATACAATAATTATATACTCCAAGAGACTATAATTTAAGAGTTGAATTTATTCTGGTTCCAAAAATCCCAAAAGAAAAAAAAAAATTGAGGAAAAACCACTAAAAATGAAGGCTTCTTCTCTGGTTTCTTTTTTGTTCTTTTATTCTTTTTCCTTCTAAGAAATTAGAGGTTTATATCCATTAATTGCACATGTTAGAATATTAGTGAATTCTCAGAGGATTGGACACTAAATCCACGATTTACATACCAAAACTAGTTACCGGAAGTCTCAATAAAGGAAAAAGAAACAGAACGAGCAATAAAAGCTCATTGTCTCTTTGGAAACGCTCACGCGCTCTCTCACACTGTTATTTGAAATCCAAAAGTTCTTTTCATTTTTGTTTTTGGCTCTATAAATTTTGGGGGCTTTCCCTTTTTAATCCTCGTTTTCCCGCTTTGTGGGCAATGGAGTCGACAACAACAACAGCAACAACAGCAACAGGAGCAGCAGATTTGGAAGACGACGAGTGGGAGCTCTGCAACGACGATGGCTTCGTCTACAAACGCAGAAAGAGACGCCGTGTCGACCCAGTAGATGAGTCAGCCTCGGCTCCCATCTCGGATCCCAAAGCAGAAGAGAGACAGCGGAGAGAGCGTAAGAAGAATACCCTTTTAAAGCTCAAGGAGCGATACCAGAGGGAAATCGACCAGTGGGAGCATTTATCGAATACCTTGCGTGCAATGGAGGAGAGCACTCGTCAGCTCCAACAACAACGAGACCAAACGGTGCCTTCGGGCTCTTCGCCTTTGCCGGAGGTTCAGAGCACACAATCCCTTGTGGTGGACGACCTTCTCTTGCAGGTAAATGGGTATTTTCTTACTTGCTATAGGGTTGGAAAAAAGCAAGAAAATGAAAGAAATTGCAATTTGGGATGCTTAATAAAGACTGATAAATTGTGGCTATCGCGAGAATTAGGGGTTCAATTGAGCTGAGATTTTACTTTATCTTTGGGAAATTGAAGAGAATTATAACATTTTGTTGAATTTCCTTGTGTTCTAGTATATAGGTTAAGGTTACCACATATTGCTGCTGAAGACTTTTTAACTTTTTATTTGTTCTAGTTTTTACTCATTAGAATCCTAATTGCCCAATTGAACCTTTGAACTCTACTTCCCTAAAAATGAAACAAGTGGGTTTTATGTCTAAATGGTTCTTGGAATCCCAATTACTTTAATAAAAATTTAAGCTGCATGTAGTTTTAATGTTGATTGGAAGAGGGTCATCAGCAAGACATATTTCATTTTCAAAAGCTGGAGTTAGAAAAATTGTTTTATGTGGTGGAATAATTGAATTATTTCCATAAACATCATTTGATTCTCAAAGTATTTTCACCATGCAGGCAGAAGCCCAGGAAGCAATGATAAAAGAAGTTTCGAGTCTCTGTGACATAGCAGAAGCAATGTGCAATGCAGAAGAAGAACAGTTAAATCAATCCTTAATCGATCTTCCAATATGGGCTTCACCAACTGAGCTTATGGCGTCGCTTTGTGATGAGTGAGTTTACTCATGGTGACTCTTAACTTAGCTTCTGTATGAAAGATTTAAAAACAGGTCTTCCACCACTATCACTGAGCTTTAACCAGGAAAACCAATGGTACTGGTCTTCAATGGTGCTGCTCCAGAAGACCTTGCTGTAATTTCTTCTTGATGTAGAATTTTATTTGTTTAGAAGAAAGTGAAGATATTGTTAGATTTGGTTGGTTTGTTTTTATTTATTTTTTATTTTGTTCAAAAATCATGTAATTTATTAGGAGGTTTGTAATTAATCTAACCATCGTTTGAATGGACAGAAGAAGAACACCTACCATGACAATGAGAAAATTGTGGGCTCAAGTGGAACAGATCACTCTTTCTGTTTAAGTCTAGTGCTTTGTACTGTATATGTCCATTGATATACCAAACAGCATTTTTTATTATAACTAGTCTATGTTGAGCTCTTCTAAAATCTTTGTTGAAGTGACATTGAAAAGCAACTTAGAAGGTGATATTAAGGGTGAAGGTTGTCTTTTGACACCAAGTGCAATTTTCTCATGATTATTGCATGTTATTATTCATCTTTGGCTTTTGAGGGATTATCAAATCTCAAACTGACCAATATCTAATGTTCATCTATGTCAATCATTTAATTTTGAAGTCCGAGAAATTCTTTTTGATGGAAAAAGTCCGAGAAAATCTTGTAGTGAAAGCAGGGGTGCAAAAGTATCTAAAGTTTAATTAAAGCAATTTCCATCTGTTCATTTTCAAGTCACTATTTTCACAGCAAAATGACCAGCCTATAAAATGCTGTTCTTTTATTGGAATAGTAGCTATATCTATCGGTTTATATAACTTATTTTGTTTCCTAAGTCAATACACTAGATATGCTGCAAGAGTAATATTCAGGCGCTAGAGAAGCTTTGAATGAATTGCTCACACTTGTAAGAGGCATGGGCAAGATAAATGTAAAAACCCAATTATGACATGAATTAGAATGAAATTAATTTCATTCATAATCCGCAATACTTTATGCTCATTATTACCTTCAGAGAACGTTGAGTTATTAGATACAAGTAAAAATAATCAACATGAAAAAATGAGGTTCTAAAGCACCAGAATAAATGGTGGATGAAATATGATGTCGGTGGGGTGGTGGGAGAGAACCATGATGTTTTCTTAAGAACTAAATGAACAATATTCCTTTCCAAAAAAATTTCCTACTTTGAAAGTGTTTTGCGATCTTCCTCATTTAGAAGGGAGGGAACAACTTTAATTGGTTCAATTCTAAAACCAGCTTTCTCACATGCCTCCTCTAAAAGCTTCACTTGTGAAGGACCATCGGGGCAAAATACAATTACAGCTCCACCACTACCTGTGAATTTTGATGCAGCACCCACCCTTCGAGCCACTTCCACCATTTCTATGTTTAAGTCACCAAGTACTTGGTCTCCAAACATGCGCCTGTACAGTATTGAAATACCACAATTTGGTTGCAGTGAAAAAGCCAAAAAAGGTCATGTTACAATACAAGTAACAGAATATAGGTCTGATGATTAAAATCCTGCTACGCGTAGTGAATGAGGCACGTAACATTGGTGGTGCTCATCATTATAGGAATGATACATGATATGACATGAATAAGACAGGCATCAAAATTAAGGTCTGTCCTTAAGTCAACTAAGGAGAAAGCAAAGATAAATAGTAAATCATCAACATACATTTATTTCTATGATTAGTTCCCTAGGAATAAAATTTATGATTTATGACATGTAGCACAACAGATTGTCAACCTGTTTTACAAAAAGTGCATTTCCCTTCCCAAAGTAAGTTCATGAAAAATCTTTCACTTCCTTCAAGCAATTTGTAAGGAAGAAGTAGAACAAATAAAAGCGTATAATCAAAGCTCAAGCGAGATTAACAATGATGAGTGACTGTAATTGCCCATTAAATCTGACTAATTCTTTCAAAGTGCTAATTTTTTACCTTCTGAGGTCAAAATTGCGATTCATAAGACTTGCAAGTTTAGAATAATCCTTTTCAAGTAACGCCGTCCTTCCTTCCTTAGCTATATTTGCAACTTCAGTCATCGATGATGTTATAAGCTCATCACCATCAAGCCACCTTTGCCGAACTGTACTGTGTACCTGCATTTAATTAGAATGCATTATTCTACAGTTAACACCCAGAAAGAAATCTACCTTTCTTAACCCCAAAAAAAAAGATGCTAACCTTCCCAGAATCACTTGGATTCTCAGCATAGATGAGATGGAGAGGTGGGAGGAGATTGATATCCATGGGTGTATAGATACCATGCCCCAAGTTCTCCATATTTTCCTTGCTGAAATCCTACACAAACCCAGTAAAATAGACTCTGAGGGAAATGTAAAATTCGCCACATTTATATAAAGACTGCAAAACACTTTCTAAAAGTAAAACGTACCATGTAGACGAGGCCTCCATAAACCTGCGCAACACGGTCTTGGAGACCGGCAACAATCCCCAGCTCTTTTTCTGCATTAAGGACAAGGTTTGGCCGGACCTCCACTTTGATCAAATGCCTAACCTTGTAGAAGTCAAGGAAGCAGCTCAGGGCAGCGCATATAATGGCACTGGAACCTGAAAGCCCTGTCTGAAATGTCAAAATTTTAATTTTGAGCCACACACATTTTTTGCTTTCCAATCACTCAAATAGAATATGATGACGAATCCAGCAGTTATGAAGGGACGTGTTCTACCTGGCGTGGGATATTAGTCTCATATGTAAGTGTGAAATTTCCAGCATGAAGATGTATCTTGTTATCTCTACAGTAATCGCGGAAAACTTTACAAATTGCCATCAGCAATCTAACACCTCCATTATAACCTTGACTTCCCGCCCGATCCACCTATAAACTCAAAAGAATTGAGCAATTCCATCAAGAAATTCAACAGAATTTACTCTCTAAGGCCCTCAACGATCCGAATCGAAAAAAATAAACCTAAATCGCAAAAAAATAAAACATAGATCTCAAATTTTCCAGCTGAAAGAAATTCGGTAAAAATTGAATATCAAAAGCAAACACAGTGCAAATGTGCCAACAAAAACAGAGAGAGAGAGAGAGAGAGAGAGAGAGAGAGAGAGAGGAAAGAGTACCAGATCGTCAAGAGACTCGGACTCGCCAAGATCGTGAATAGGATGCGGCAGGATGCGGAGCTTATCGGAGGGCTGCAATCGAACAGAGGCCCAGAAGTTTCCGAGGCTGAAGGAGATTGTACGGCCGTAGTAAACATCGCTTGGGTTGCCGAGCAACCCAACCCTGGCATAGGACTTGCGCTCGATTGCCGAAGACGACGGATCCAACGACGTCTCATTGGTCTCGGCGATGGGATCCATTCAGAGTTCGCTCAAAAAAGTGTCGTCCTGTTTGCCGGAAACTAACGCTTCCTTCCAAACTGTTTGCGCTTTTGCTCCACTCCTTCAGCTCGTCGCGGTGGCCTTTTAGACGGTGCTATTCTTGTCTTTGACTTCTTTTTGAACGACGTGGCTTTGGCTTTTTCGGCTTTATCTGATTTATATATCTCGTCAACTTCCTTTATCAACCCACGTCAGCCAACTAGAAAACATAAGGACTAAAATGTCATTTTATGTCCGCAAGTTGTATGATGATATGGCATTCGTTAAAGTTTGATTAATCATTAATGTTATTTAAGTAAAATGTGCACAAAATGATTAACATAGAAACAGTAAAACATGTTTTTAGGGGAATTAAGATTGGGTTTTGCTCTTGGATAGTTTTCTATTTTGGAACACATAAAGAGGGTTATAAGAAGAGAAAAGAGGGTTATAACATGCTTCAGTGGCATGCAACTCATGCGACGTGGCAAACTGAAGCAGTATAGCATCGCAGAATGGCTTTTTGAGACATAGATTGAGCTGGCTTAACTGTAAACCGTTCTGAACATTGCTCCAAATAGTTAATCTTTCCAAGTAACCACTCAATACCGGAAACAAGTTGAAACAACAATTCAAGTAATTGATTTAAGTATAAATTACAAGATAATCCAGGCATGTTTGAAGAAATTTAACTTAAATAGATTAATTTGATCCAGAATTTGAGTAAATCATAAAAATTATAAAATTTAAAACTGTACAATTCAACAAGAAATGTACAAGGCGAGAGCAAAACACAACCAGCCATACTTGTGAGGAGAGCAGAACACAAGCAACTTATTCATCATCATCTTCATCGTCATCTTCCAGAAGACCAACATCATCACCGATACCCTCAAGCAACTTGTCAACATCCTCACCCAACTCCAATAACCTTGCACTTAGTTTTTCCACTTTGCTCTGCTCTTGCCCAAGGCACACCAGCAAATCATTCAGTTCTGCCTCACTCTCTTTCTGTGCTTCTTCTTTTGCTTCAGCTTTTATTGCCTCAATATCTGGAAATGTCGAAGGCCCTCCATTCTTCAGAGCTCTCACCTCCTTTTCCATATTAAAATTGGCCTGTTCAAGACTGTTGTAAGCATTAGATAAGCTCTGCAGATCAGATTCCATCTTCCCAGCTAAATTCTGATACATAGATGCCTCAGATTCAATTTTGGCTTTCTCTGCCTTGAGGAACTCCAGCCGTTGAGATGCTTCTTGAAGATCTCGTTTAAGTGTCTCTACCTGCACCCTTTCTGAGGCCCCACCAGCCCTCTGCTCAGACTGGGAAGAACTGCCCCCACTTGTCTTCGCCATGCCCTCAGCCAAAGTTGCATTCCGCCCAAGAAGATCCTAAAAGAAAAGAAGAAAGAAAAATTAACACATATACATCCATAATTCCAATACAGAAGTATACTTCTACAAAGCTAAATCTAAATAAAATCATGGTTTGAATCCAAATGCTTCAAAAGCAAGGAGCAAGCCTGCTTTACTACATAAATGAAAAGTTGACTTTCCATTTTGCATCATCCAAGATCGGAGTCGAGTCTACATGGCAGAAACCCACCCCACCTAAGTATACGATAGCACTGAGACTACGATCCACAGAGTTAGGGTTACATATGGCTAATTCATAGTAATCAACTAATCACTACTTAATTTCAGAAGAATGATTTAGCAAGGAACAAAAGGCATGAGACCTTGTAGACAATGATACCTGTATCTCAGAGCATTGCTTCTCTATAAATGCCTTCAGCCGCTTGATATATGCCCCATCACTTTCCCCACTCTTTTGTTCCATTTCTGCTGGCACCACAGTCACCTGACTCTTTGGATGACTGTAAACCTCCACAATTTTTTCCCTGATATCTGCTTCCAAGCTCTTGACGAGGATCACAAAATGGGAATCAAAGACTGATGAGAGACTGGGATGATCATTGTTTTTTTTATCAGATATATCATTCTGGTCAACATCTTCAATATCTGCCATGCTAGCAGCAGTGGACCTTGTCAACAGTCTACGAGGCTGGGCAGAGCTTGCAGAGGCAAAAATGTAGCTTTTCTGCATCTCATCGAATTTCAGAAAAAATGTAGTAAGCCCAACTTTCTGGCCTATGGTATCTACTATAGTAAAAGCATCTTTTCCACTCTCAGCTGATTTGTTGTAGATCACACACTCTCCCAAAAGAACTGCAGCCAACCCCCTAATGCAAACTGTTGCAGATTCATTTGACACCAACTCAAGCAGATAAGTAAGGTGGGGGCGTGAATCTAAGAAGCAGTTTACTGCACTGGGGCAATCAGCCAGCCATGTCACCAGCAATTTCAAAATAGTTGGCTGAACATATGAGTTCCCTACTGTGCTTGACTTTCCTTCCCTACCTTTCATGGAAGTGGCAAGTGCTAAGTATTTTACCATGCGGTGTAACAGTGGCTCAGGAGAACCTAAGGATGGCGTAGGTGGTTCAATCTCAATCCGTAAAACCTGCGAATCATCTAATATGATTATAACAAGAAAAGAGATACATCCACATGGTAGCATCCAAAAGTATATCAGCATTTGACCGGTTGCAGAAATTAGAAGATAATGTAATTTCACCTTTTCCTTGCATTGGCTATTGTCCTTGAGTACATGGGAAAGAACACTAGCAGCTCTACAGCAAGTCTGTACTTCAAACTGTTAGTTAAGTAGAACAGTAGTATAGTCTTCCAAAATTTAGATGCTATTAAAGCATTACAATTACCTCAAGATCACCTTCACTTTCACTCATAGTAAGACCCCGTAATAGCATGCTGCAATAACAAACTTTTATGCGATTAATTACTAAAAGTAGTATTTTCAACCAAAAAGGAATTAAAAAAAGTTGGTCAATAATTAAAAGCAACTTAAATAAGAACAATTACAGAAAATACAGTTCAGTATTCACTTAGGATTAACAAACCTTCCAAAAGTCATGTTCACATCCTCCTCCAGGGGAGCATGAGTCATGGAATACGGTTGGGGAATTAATGTGGATGCTAACATAGTTTGCCCCTCAGCATTTTTCTGATTCAAATCAATTGGAGAACATACATTGAAGACAATTTAATTAAAATTCAAAGATATACAATAAGAAGGGGGCATGAGGTGAAAACATAAATGGAGAAAGAACACATTATTAACCTCACAAAAGCTCTTAAAAACATAATCTGCTGCAAGAAACTCTTGCACACTGGAAGTCCTCAAGAGAATACGAAGAATTGAATTCAAAGCAAGTTCTTGTGGTCCCTCTCCAAGAACTTTTCTTGCGATGACATCAAGATTCTTGGGATTTCCAGCAATAAGATCACCTATGCATCTTAGTGCCTGACAAAGGGAGTGATATTTATAAGTACACAGTAATAAAGACAGCCATAGTGCCTCAAAATGATGATAGCCTATAAAAGCTAGCACCATATTAAGAAAAGAGTGAAAATACAGACCATGCACATATATGTAAATGTGAGTGCAACTTTATGCATGTGTCTTCGTCTCCTCTGTGTGTGCGTGTGAGAGAGAGAGAGAGAGAGAAACAGATATACAAACTACGCAAATATATGTAAATGTGAGTGCAACTTTATGTGTGTTTTTGCCTCCTCTGTGTCTGTGTGTGTCTGTGTGTGCGTGTGTGTCTGTGTATGTGGGTGTGTGTGTGTGAAAGAGAGAGAGAGAGAGAGAGAGAGATGAAGAGAAGATGAAAGCTATCTTACGGAACAACGGACAGGAACAGGTGCCCACTGGCTTTCAACACTCAACATCAAAAGATGGTCCAACGCTTTCTTCTACAGCATTCCATCAAATTACAGAATTAGATCTCATTACATGGACGATTTCTGGTTACTAATAATCGCAAATATTAAGTTCATCACATACCTGAACAAGGGTTGTTTTGTTTGTCAATCTATTCGCTTCTTTTCCAGCATCAGCCTCTGAACCTCCCATAATTAACAAATTAATGGTTTCTAACGCACTGAGTAGATTAATTGTCTACTGGCATGGTGTTTTTTTTCAAAGAAGACAAGAAATTACCAGTAAGGTTTGTGCACGAGGTATAAATAGATCTTCTGGAGAAAGTTATAAATGTTCAAGTATCTAACCTTTTGTTGGGTGACACTGTAAGTACTTCCACGTAACTTCAAAATTAACATCAAGGGGTCAAAGCCAATTGTCTCCCTCAATAGTATCTGTACCAACATACTTTAAATTAGTTGCGATAAAGAATCTGATGCAGAGAAACAACAACAGCAAAGCCTACAAACCTGATTAGATGAATTGTTGCGAATAAGATTGTTTAGCAGTTCAAGACAATCCTGTGAGGAAAGATGAATTTAAGTACCATAAGAATTCTTAATTATCTCAAATGCTTGTAGAAATAACCAAAAAATTAATTGCATATGGAGCTATATTGACATGAACCTTTTGAACAGTGAAAATATAGTTACACCATCATGTATGCATTCCAGTAAATATAAATTTTAATACAAAATGCAGAAACAAAATGAGTGAAGTATCTCAAGAGAATAAGTCACAATGAACCACCTGCACTACAACACCACCCTCTGAACCTCCTTCCTCTTTAATGATACTGAAAATCTTCTCAAAAGCACCTTCAAATACCACAATTTTTTGAATCTCCTACAGTAATAATAAGTCCATCCATCACTATTAAAGGCAAGCATATCTTTTAGCCACAGGCTCAAGAGAAACAATTACATTAAGTATTAGAAGAAACAATGCGAGAGAGAAAAACCACCTCAGCTTCACGGGTCAAGTAGGTAAGGAGTAGTAGGGCCTCATTCCTTATCACCTAGAAGGACATTCACAATCATTCATTCTCTTTTTAACTTATAGAGGTGAGCAACCATAAACAGGAATTATCCCTGAAGGTAAATTAGAGAAAAGCATGCCTAAATTTAAAGTACAAAAATGATAATAACTGATATGAAATTCAGCATTATACCTCACGATCCATAAGCATATCCATCAACCGAGTTATACCACGAGGTATAGTCAGAATTGCTTCCTGTAACCTGAAGATGTACTCAGCAAAAGTTCTTTCCTGACCTTAAAATAATCAAAAGTTTTGGACACAAGAGAGAGATGGAAAGTCCAAATCTAAATACCTATTTGGTGAATTTGTGAGAAGAGCTGTCAAAAGCTGTAAGGTATAGTATCGTACATAGAAATCCTCCTCTGACTGCAAATGCGCCCAAGGCAAAAGAGTTGCAGAGTTATATGCATGCCAAGAAAATACATAAAAATACAGAAACATTTAACTGGAAACATCCTCTTAATGTTTTCATTTTACGTAGAGAACTCTTACCAACAAACTTAGGAGTAGTGCAATGCTGTCTGCTTCTCTAGAAAGCAAATCAGTGTTCATTAGAGCTGGTTGAACCTCATTCTTTTGCCCTTTTGCATGGTCAATAGGAGTCAACGCAGCTAAAAGAGTTTCTAGGGCACCTCGGACCTAAACAAATCAAATGGACAAATTGTTTTCATCCTTGTTGGCTTGTTTGTAAGAATAAAAATGGAAGTAAGTAGCAGATTGTGCTAATATTCATAGGATTTGATTCAAAATCATACATCCAGATCAAAAACTGCAGAAAGAATGGATTATTTCTAAGTTTCAAGAAAAAAAGTTAGTAAATAGCCTACATTGCTTCAAATTTTGGTTGTTTAGAACCATTATTTGTAACACTACACTATTGCAGTGACTCTTTTTTCATTATTAATTATCAAGCAAAAGTCTAGCCAAATGGATGACAAAGTTGTATAACTGAATTTTGGACCACATGGATTCTTAATTTAAGTCTTAATCCTCCTTTTTATTTTTTTATTTTTTTTGTTGAATCAAGTCTTAATCCTCTGTTTCTTCAATTGGAGAGCTATAACGAACATTGACCTAATGGAATCAAACTCAGAATGGGCCATCCAATGAAAACACAAAAATAAAGAAAAATGCAAGAAATCTTAGCAACCATTTCAACATCATCACGCTCTTCCTTTAGAACACTAATCATCACGGGAAAGCCTGCAAAAGCAAATGAAATACATTACATGACAACCATGAAAGAAAACTAAAGGACAACAAAGTAAACAAGATAGAAGCACTCACCCATTGCTCCAAAAGCTAGTTGAGCAGCATTGCTTTCTGCTACAACAGACTGAAGTTCAACCATAGCAGTCCTCCTGTCTTCTGCCAGTTTACCATTGCTTATGCGGTCAAGCAAGCGTTCGATATAGCTATCAGTATAAACCAAAAGAAAGCGAGTCAGTCTCCACATATATATATATATATATATATATTAAATTTACTGTTTGACTTTCAGTGCATTATAGTTCATGTCCAATGACTTGTCAGAAGATATCCACGGAGTTGGCCAAATAAAGTGCAGTAGATGCCAAGCAGTGAGCTCTTCTGAAGGATTAGAACACAAAATTTTGGTTCATATACACCAACCCAACCAACCAGTACCCTATAATCTACATGCACTATTAGGAATATAAGGCAGCTTATTTACCTATCTTCATTTGACCCAGAGTTCTCATTGCCAAAAACGAGACCCACAACCCCCTGCATTAAAAAAAAGCGTGTTTTATCAGCATACAACCCAGAACACAAAGCCTTAGTTCATACCCACAAGACCACAACTAGAAGTTGAATAAAAAACACAAGCCAAATCAATAAGAATATCTCAAAATAAGCTATTTCAATCATTTACCAATCTCCCAATTCTTCTCCTTAATTACAAACAGAATAACACCATTTCGAAAAAAAAAAATTACGGAAAATCAAAAGCTTAAAGAGGTCACCTTGTAACCAGATACCAAATCCATGTTCAGAAGTCACCTACTTGGGTCCACAAAACCCCTGAAACATACACCAGAACAACTCGTCAATTCAATCGCAGAGCCTCGTTCGATCGAACACGAATTCGAAAACCCTAACAAACCCAAGTTTCCATTTTTATTGCTTTTGACACGCAATGCAGATAAGACGTTGAGAATTTGCAAAGCTTACTTTGCCCGCCCGAAGGAAGACGATGAGATAGAAAGATCAATTCAGCTTCCACAACACTTAGCAACAGAGCGATACGAAAAAGAAAGTAGTCGATCTGAGAGAGAAATATATTACGTGCTTTTCTGATTGTGATTTTGTTTTTTCTTTTTTCTTTTTCTTTTTTTCTTTTGTTTTTTTCAAAAGTTTGGACTTTTTTGTTTTTATTTTTTTGGGTGTCAAAATTATGAGCGTTTGACCCAAACACGTAGCCAGGGAGAGTTTCACGTTTACTGTCACTTCTTCTGGTTGCGTATTCGGCAGCCACGGCTTTAGCCTCCATCACCATGCGCTTTTCAAGTGGGTCTGCGAAATTGGTCCTCACAGCCCACCAGAAATTTAAACCCATTGGCCCAGACAGAGTTTTTCAGGCTCATAAATTTGATGTTTTGGACCGGAGTATATGGACCTAATAAGATCAATGAAAAGGTTCTTCCAGTTAAACCACCATTAACCTAGGGACATCCTAATTCTTTTCACCATATTAATCAAAAATTCTACAGTGAACCTCTAATCCAGAATCAATTTTATCAGCAATAAAGTCACTTGTCGATGAGCTAAATAATTTATTAAGTTGATTTTTGCATAAATGTTTTGTTTAGGATCCTCCATAAAAGAATTTCTCTATGATTAATATTAAGGAAAATTACAATAACTTACCTTCTAAAATTGAAATTTTTCCATAATTATCGTTGAGTTTTTTTTTTTTTTTTTTCCCCAGATACTTCTCTCCTAGTTTAAATTTCCTTTCAAATTATTAAATTTAAGTATAAAATAGAAACCATGATCCAATATTAATAAACAAAAAGATCAGAACACCCTTCCATACCTATTACCAAAACAAAACTAAATTTCTCAAATAAATCTAGTTAATGGATACATTCTACGGTTAATGATTTCTACATCTTCCTTGGAAAACAACTCTTTCATTTAATCTAAAGATTTTCTTTTATTATTGTGTAGGTTTTAAAATTCAACAAATTTATTGTAAAACATAAAACATCAATCCAAATAAGATGAAAATTACCAAAGCTTTTCTTTGCCGATTATATATATGTCAATAAGAAAGTTTTATGTTCCATATAAACCAGAGACAACACCTGCAAGAGACTTCCAAGCTATTCAATTCACTATTTGATTTTGGGAAATAATAGCTTATATATGTAGCTATTAAGTTCTCAACATATTGAGATGAAGAATAAAAATCATATTGACTTTTGTAATTGATATAGACTTTCTATGTTGCAATATACGTATAGAGGATAAATCTATGGCAAAGATATATACATATATATATATATATATGTATATATTTTGTCCATATAGAAAACCGGCAAATATGAGTTTCTGGAAACACGTTTAATTTCATTTTAAATTATGTGTTTTAATTAGATGGATTATTTTGACTTTTTACGTCTTATTTTTGAGTTTAATTATTTATTTTATATTAAAAGAATAATTTGAAATTAAAATTAAACTAAGGGGAAAGTTTCAAAAAAAAAAAATCAAAAAGCAAAGATGGTTATTAACATTTTCAATTTAAAAAGTAGGTTGGTGTAATTATCCTTAATATTAGAAAAACTAATAATTAAGTAACGTTTCTCAAAACATATAAAAAGCATTGGGCCATGAACTCATGATTGATGATAGCGATGGTGCAATGTGCAATATTGAAAACCCAAAAAACGACATCAAATAAAGCCCAATAGTTTTCTACAATGGCGTGTCATCACTCCACTTAAAATTCAGCCCATTAAACAAGTTGAATATTTATGGTTTTTTTTTTTTTTTTTAAATGATTCAACAAGTCAATTCTAGCTCTATTCCCAATCCAAAAAATTCCAAAACTATCCATATATTGAAATTAACTTAAGATTTTAAATATCTTTCTTTGTCCTATTAAACTTATACTCATCAGGAGGCCCACATTTATTAAATATCAAAGTAAGTGTTTTCAAAAAAACATATATATATATATATATATATATATCAAAGAAGTAAATAAAACCAATGAGTTTAGCTAATTAAACAAAGAAAATCAATTTTATAGATAATTAGGGGATTGAATGATAAGTAAAGGAGACAGGGTGGCGATGGTTGTCCTACAAGTTTGGCGCTTTGTAGATTTGCTATTTTATTATTATTAAGTTTTGTGACGCCAACAAGATATCCAAAAACAAGACAAAAAAGTTGGAGGACATGAAGCCCCATGCCATGACGATGCCGTCTAGTCTAGGCACGCCCTTGGGCTTGTTGCGATTTGCTTATGCAGCGTAACTCTTAATTCATCTATCATACTTACATGGTAAAAGGGCAAGCATGCAAAAAGCAAAATAAAATAAAATAATAATGTAAAATTCATCATTCCCCTTTTATCAAATAAAGTTTTTTCTTTTTTCTTTTTTGTTTTTTTAACAATATTTGAGGTGGATTGATTGAAACTCATAATATATGAAATAGTAAAATGAAATTATTTCATTGATAAATTATTCATATTTATAATTGGAACTCATGAAACAAAATAATAAAAAAGTAAAAAATAATAGTTAACATTCTCATTAGGTTTTCTTAGCTAGTTTTTGGCTTATGTACCATAAGACTGTCCTATAAAAGTACTAAGAAAGTGAATTTCTCTGTCTCTCACAGATTCAAACACAATGTCACATGTTACACTAGGTGTGGAGCCATCTTTTTGGTTTAGAAATATTATCCCCTCAAGCTACTTTCTGTATCATTAACTTTTTGATTCCATAAAATTTAAACTTGTAAGGATATCCGGTGAGAAAATCATGAGAAAAGCTACAAATTAGGCATGTAAAAGTGAAGTGGACAAACAAGCCCTTCCAAATTGGTGGGTCGACAAGTTTAACAAAGTTTACGGCGAGACCTACCAGGGAAGATCATCAAACATCTTTCTAATGTCTTGGTCTTGGCTTTAAATTTGATGAACAACTTAGTTAGGTGAACCATTTCAAGCATGTCTTTAGCTATTTATCATAAATGGTGGTAATAGTTAATGGAACAGTTATTAAGATGATTATTATGTATTAGCTGCATTTGATTTTATATTAATTTAAAATTTTTAAAATTTAATTTAAAAAGTTAATCTTTTTGAATAACCAATTAAATCGTTTAATAAAATATAAATTATATTAGTAATAATCATAATAAATAGCATTCTTTTCTTTCAAGCATGATCAAAAGTCCTGTATAAGACACAAAAATGCAACAACATCTTAATTATTTTATTTTAAAGAAAGGAATTAGATAACATCAATTAAAAGTGAAATCAAAATATATAGAAAAATATTATTTGTCACTATTAGTGAATGATAATGAATTGGACTTAAATGTCATATGATAATTTAAATGGAAAAAATACTATTTGCCACCATTTGTAAATAATCACAAGTGAAATCTATATGCCATATCAATTTATATGATTATTATTAAAGGGATTCTTAACATTTAAGTATGAAAAATAATGAAAGTAAATACCTCAGTTAAAAATTTACTATATAAATTCGTGATTGTCACCAATTGGAAGAAAATTTAAATTGTTACCATCAGTAAACATTCATTAATAGCATCTAAATGCTAAATGATTATTATTAAAATGTTGACAATTTAATTTGTTATAATTAAAAGGTTGATTTTCATAATTTTAGTATGAAAAAATTATAAAATTAAATGTTAATAGGATCTAAATTATAGGTGACAATTTAAATTATTATCATAAATTAGTAATTTAAT
This sequence comes from Ziziphus jujuba, assembly GCF_031755915.1. Taxonomy (NCBI): domain Eukaryota; kingdom Viridiplantae; phylum Streptophyta; class Magnoliopsida; order Rosales; family Rhamnaceae; genus Ziziphus; species Ziziphus jujuba. The sequence continues at coordinate 32,051,224 of NC_083382.1, read as the reverse complement.
TGGTTATCCTCAAAAAATTCATTTTTAAATTTTAATATGAAAAAAATAATAAAATTAAATGTCCAAAATTAAAATATATCACATAGTTGGCACCCCTCATCAAATTATGGACCATCTCTTGTGCATGCACATGGCTTTATCTGGGTCTCATCTCTAATATCACTTAAAGCTTGAGTTTTACTATGAAAGATTAACCTAAACAAAAGAAGTAACCCAAACTTCTTATATATCTTTTTAGAATATTAATATCTGGCAAATGTTGAATTTATTTTCGCACTCTACAATGTTGTATATCAATCACATTTTCCATTAAGCTTAAGTTTACCAATCTTAATTCACCAAAAAATAAAAAAAATAAAAAAACTCTACCAACCTTAAAATTGGTTCATTTTATTTCAGCAAATATTTTGGCAAATGGGTTACCCAAAACCCTCAAACAAATTAAATAGAGAGATATGTAAAAATTGATCACTATAATATTATTAAATATATGATTTTCTAAAAATATATATTATTAAATATATAAATGTGATAAAATTAAGAAACTATCTATTTAAAAATATTATAGACAATTTAGGTGATAATATTTCATTACTTTCTACAATTGTGATCGGGTTTAAACTCTCTCTCTATATATAATTGTATACTATGTTAATCACTACCTATGTTAGGCTCAATTCTACCGTTTTTTAATTATGATTCATTTTATATGGGCAAAACTAGCCAAAAATTATTAACAAATGGAATAAGGACATATAGCTCAAAATCCAAAAATGGGTATGACTATAATAATAAATATATAAAATTGGTAAAATATCTTTAAAATTATCCAACTATTAAATAGTTTTAGAGAAAACTCAGGCAATAAACTTTCATGATTTTCTACGCGTTTGGTTTTGATCTATATAATACAAATTGTACATGCTATGTTAATCACATTCTTTATTAGGTCAAACTCTACCATTATTAACACATGGTTCATTTTATTTCGGCAAAGCTTTAGGCAAAATTGGTTCTCTTAGACACTCAAAACAGATTAAATAAAGACACATGACAATATCCAAAATTTGATAACTATAGCATTATTAGCTCTATAAATTGGTAAAAACATCTTTAAGGTTATCATCAAACTATTTAATTTAAAGTCTTTTTTTTTTTTTTGGGTAAGAACTATTAATTTAAAGTCTTAGAGACAATTCAGGCAAGAAAATTTCATCATTTTCTAGTATTACCTTTGGGTTTTATATATATGTATATAAATTATCTATCAAGCACTTCCTTTATTAGAAGACCCAAATAAAAAAAATCATTACCGCCTTTATTAAGCTCAACTCTATTTAAAAAAAAAAAAAAAAGGCAAAAAAGAAAAAGGCTCAACCCTATACCATCCTTGAATCTTCACTTATATTTTTAGGCAAACTTTTAGCAAATTCTGGCGAGAAATAAACCAAATTTTGTTAAAAATGAAGAAACCTAGCTAAAAATCAACAAAAAGTAACCAGTTAACTAAAATGAACTAAAAAAAAGCTATTTTGTGATCCTTACATACAATGTTATATACAATTTTGATTGAACCTAATTTTTATTTTTATGTTTTCTACTGACATGGTAAAGGTTATGAATTGCTACTTATCCAATTATAATTTCAATATTAATTTATTAATTAAAATGATATTTTTAATATTAAACACATTAATAAATTTTTATTTTATGTTGAACACGTATTTGTTATATATCCTTGCTCATGCTCTTTATATCTTTTTAACAATGTCTTATTAATCAATCTAATTATTATTCCAAAAAAATTAATCTAATTATTAAAAAATTCACATTCTCCAATGAGAAAGCATATAACATGTGGATGTGGATGCATGATGGGAAGCCATCCCTGTCTTGCAAAAAGTTTCCAAACAAGTTTTTATTTTTTTTTATTTTTATTTTTTAAGGGGAGAAAGTTTCCAAACAAGGTTTTTGCCATTATTTGCAGCAAAGCCAATTAATTTTAATTTTCTATTTATCATTATTCTTATTGTTAGTTTTCAAAATCTCATTGAGTATCTTAGAATATGCTTATGAAGTTTCCTCTCTTAGAGCCCCATTGGCTAACATATTCCTATATTCCAACCAAAAATAAAATAAAATAAAATGAAAAATCCTGCAGAACTTTCAAGGAAGCTGCAGAAATCTCAAACCCCACCAAAATATGCTGTCAAAGTTATTCACAAAAACATGCCCTTGGAAGCCCACAAGCCTTACTCTTCCAATCTTTTCTTTTCTGATATTTTTTTTGGCCATTTTCCCAAATGTGCGTACGTGTCACTTCAGCTTCTTTCCTCCAGTTAGGTCTTATCTCTCCGCTGGTGGCGTACAATTTGAGGTCCACAACAAAATTAGCCATAAAATCTAGCTTTCTATTTTGTTCAACATCACAGCCGTCTGTTTTTCACTTATGTAAGTATCAGACTGCATGGTTTTTGTTTTTTCGGTTGCTTGATTCATGTCACTTTCACTTAACACAGAAAGATCATGTGAGTGTGAGCTGAATATCTGCCAGCCCACAGTGTGGAATCCAAATTTCATTGGTCTTTTATATTATGCATATGACCATAATGGCATTGATTCCTCGAGTTCAAAACCAAATTACAAGTTTACAACTTTTAAACATCAATTAACTAAGATTAAACCCACTAGTTATATTTTAAAATATATCCCATAATTTATTAATTAATTAAAAAAATCACTTTGAGCGTGTCCAAAAGGGTTTTGCTCATACGGTAATAACATAAAACAAGTTAAAAAGAAAGTGGAGAAAGAATCCCAATACATGTAGAGTCTATCCAAATAACAAAATTGAAATAAACATAGTTACATGCGTGTGTATATATATATTTATATTATATGGCTCACCTTTATAGGTGAATATATATTTGCGTTATTGAAAAATAAATCTTCAAAGATACCATATATCTCTTCCTTACTAAGGATGTATAAAAATATATATAAAATTATTGAGATGTTAAAATTTGATATGGTGATTTATAAAATTATTAATATATATTTTTAAATCTAAACTATAAAAATAATTTAAAATTTAAAAATAAGAATTGTGATGATAAAAGCACCAAATTTTTATATTTTGGATAGCATATATATATATATATATATGCATACATGTATTAGGAGTCTATATTACGTCGCATTCTTTGAAGCGATTGAAGAAGTTTATTGAAGATATTTATAGTCCACCAGTGAAGTCAATTGATAATATTGAAAGGTGAAAAAAGCTTGCGTGTCCACCTAAAAGAGCCAATAATAATAATAATAATAATAAATCTGTGGTTTTCATTTTTTATAATAAAAAAAAATGGTGGTTTTTTTCTGTTTATATAAATGCATAACAAAAAAAAAAAAAAACAAAAAAAAAAAAAACTCTTCAACAAAGAGTGGAATTTTGTGGACAGTACAATTTTATTGGCCAATACATGTATAAACAGTCTTAATTGTATAAAAGATTTTTTTATGCAATGGTGATTTCATTTTTTAAATGTTATAACTTTTTATTTTTATTTATTTTTTAATATTCCGCTCACAAAAAGCCATAAAGAAAAAAAGAAATATACAAAAAAAAAAAAAATTGATTGTACAAAGCCGTTTGGATAAGATGTTTCTTTTCACACAAAATAAATAGGTGATTTTATCTACTAATAAGGAGGCTTTAACTTTTGAGAACCAAAAGTGATAGAAATCCATAGTTAAGGATCTGAGAACCAAAAGTGATAGAAATCCATAGTTAAGGATCTTAGGGTCCGTTTGATATAATTAATGAAAGTAGAATTTTAGTCTGTACAGTTTTATATAATAAATTTTTTTGAAAAAAAACTTTTATTAAAAAAGTATTTGGTTATAAATAAAAAAATTACATTAAATGCTTATTAAACTGTACTAAATTCTTATTAAATTTCCATATAAGAAAAAAAAAAGAGTTTTTTTAGAGAAGTTCAAATTTTGAGCTTTTTTAAAATAGCTTAAAAAAGTTTATTTTTTTGTCAACAAGTACTTATTGACTTTTACCGAATATTTTTATTTTTTGATAAAAGAGCTTTTAATATTCCAATAGAGCTTTTAAACAAAAAAAAAAAAAAATTCTGCCAAATAGAGCCTTCTAACAAAATAAAAGTTACTATTCTCTAAAATAATGATCTCCAATTTCAATGCTTAAAACTTAATATAGAAAACATGCAAACTATTTCTCTCTCTCTCTCTCTCTCTATATATATATATATATATATATGTGTCTATATATATATATAATTTATATATGAATAAATTAGGTATCATAGATTACATTGCGCCAGTTTTTAATTTTTGTTTTTTGTTTTTTTTAATTTTTTTCTACCTAGTTATATATAATTTATTTATGCTTAAGTTTTTACTTATGTCTAAGTTTTTGTTTGATATGGCTTATATTTTACCAAAAAGTACTTATTGATTGCCAAAAACTCTGTTGTATATAAAAAAAAATGGATATTTGGCTACAAATCAATAAGTAAGTTTGTTGATAAAAAAAACAAAAGATTTTTTTTTTAAAAAACTAAAATGGAGAAGATAAAATTTAGACTGCTTAAAAAAAACTCTACATTGAACTTATAAAGGAAGCTCTACTTTGAATTTATAAAGAAAAGTTAAAAAACATATTACATGAATGGTAGAAACATGTTTTAAAGTAACAACCAAATATCAATTATCTTTTTAATAAAAACTCCTTTTACATAAGTTTTACTGAAAAAAAAAATTTACAATAAAAGCTATTTCATATAAGCTTCTTCAAATGAACCATAAATATTAGTTAATGATAATTAGATATTTTTACGCATTTAAATTACTTATAAAAGTAAAGAGGAAACAAAATTTAAACACAAATTCTTAGTGCATTATTTTTTTTCAAATTTTTTTTGAAAATGTTTAATAAACTATAATTATCATTAACTGATATATGATATAAGCAAATGATACATAATTATATAGAAAAAATAAAAAATAAAAACTAAAAATCTAACAATGTTATCAAAAGAAATATATATATCCTTTTGTTTAGATTGGTTATTATGTCATATGTGTACACATATACCCCCACAATGAAAATGACAAAAGGAAGTGTTGTTTTAATGGGGAAAAAAAAAAAAAATAAAGGAAACTTATTGTATTAAATTCTCGAACAACCATGCGTCCATTCCCCAATAAACGGATTGGAAAAGTTGAGATTTCATTATATAAACTAAAATGTAATTTTCAAAAATTGCTTATTGTTTACACTTTTCTGTTTTTTTGGGTTGATGAAATTGTTTACCCTTTCATGTAATGGAAAAAAACATATTGAATTGGGTTATATTTATCTTTTTTCCATGTGAATCGCACTTGTGGTATAAATACCTCCAAAAGTTACATTAACATATACATATAATGTTACCTACTTCAACACATTCATCTCCCCACATAAAAAAAAAAAAAAAAAAACTGCTTTTCTATTTTTTATTAGATGTGGCTTTTGAGTTGTTGGCTCTTGGTTTTTGTAAAAGGAATTTTTAGGCCGTTAGCTTTTTTGGGTTATAAAAGCAATCTAATAATTTAATGCGAATTTAAGTAAAAAAAGTGATAAATTTTGTTAGATTTTTGCTTATATAATTTAGGAGAGGGAACAGAAAGGGCATTTTAATAACGGACATCTTATTCTTTCCCCAAAAAAATAAAAATAACGGACATCTTATTTATCTTATATACTTTATAATAAAAATTAATAATCAAAATAACGGACGTCTTGACTGGGTCAAACGGCGCGTGGGGAACTGTCCCCGCCGAAAAACCATGTACTCAATTGCAGCTAAATGACTGTTATACCCTTGCTTTTGGTTAAACGACGTTGAGGCTAATTAAGGATATCGTTGGAAATAGGACGTGTAAAGACTGCGAAATAGACCGTGTCTGTTTATTTTTTATTTTTTAAATAAAGACCGTGTTTGTTTATTGGTACAGTGAAAATTACAAAAAAGAATTAAAAAGACAAGATCAACGGCTCTTTCTAATACTATTGCAACTGCCAGCGATCACAGATAAGCGCTTGCTGTCCCGGTGAGTTTTAGCAAACAACCCCCCTTCCTATTATCCTCTACGGATGATTCTATCATAAAAATAACTTTCATACAATCCATTGGATAAAATGTTTTAAAACGATATGAGCTCTAGTACAATAGTACTCCCCGTTTATAATATATTTTTGGGTGAATTTTTAGGGGTTAAAGTTTTACACTTTTATTATCGAGTTCTCTCTCTCTCTCTCTCCTAATTTATTTTAATTTCCCATTTCTCTCTCAACCCTAATTTGTTTTTTTATTTTTATTTATTTCTATTTATCTCTTTCCCTAATTTATTATAAAATTATTCCAACTCTCTCTCTTTCCTCCTAATTTTTGGAATTAGAGGATATCTGGGTGAAAGAGCGAAAAACCACCAAACGGCTATAATTGGCGTTACAGAGTTTCAGAGCAGAGAGGAAGATACAGAGGGAGAGAGATACATAGATAGAGAGACAGATAGAAAGAGAGTGAAAGAGAGAGAGTGAGAGAGAGAAACAGAAAGGGTTGTGCTAATCCCTTGAAGATCGCTGCTTTTTTCGGTTATTTTCCAGAATTTTTTTTTATATTAATTTATTTTTGTTCTGGAATTGGGGTTGTGTTAGGAGGTGTTGATCTGGGTCTCGGCGATCTGAATTATTGTAGGAGATTCTCATAGGATAAGTGAAGGGCTGGACGAAGAGGGGTTAATTGGGAATAATATTGTAGCCCGTTGTGGTGGTTGTTCATCATCATGTCTGACGGGTATTATAATTCCAAGAAGACTGATGACATATTTGACGATGTTTGTGGCCAGGTACTTCTATTTAATAATTGCTTTTTTATTTTGTTTTCGAAATCCAAATGCTTGATTTTTGAGGCTCTGCATATGGTTTTTGGATTCATGGGATTGAAGGAAAGCAAGATTTTTAGGGAGTTTTTTTCCATGCTTCAAATTTTTATTTGTAATGAGGCTTTTTTTTTTTTTTTTTTTGGGCTGCAATAACACCGTTTCTATCGTTTTTGTGAACTTCTCGGGAAGCAATTTCGTGACTATTCTTTCTGAGAAAATTTTGAACCTACCATTTTCTCAGGTTTTTTATTATGTTCGTTTAAAGCGACAATGTATTATAAGTGAATTCCAAAATCAGAGTATTTTATTTTATCGTTAGCCAATGAATTTTTTTTTCCTTTTCTTTTGAGTTTTCTGGGTTTTTATTTACTATTTTTATTACTTTTTATTTTTATTTTTTGTTGTGGGAGTGGGTTGTTCTTCAGTTTCGAAGTCCTTTTAGGATTTGGAATGGGAACTATTAGAGAACACCTTTTTTTTTGGGGATTTAACAAAACAGGTTTTGATTTTAGCTTGTGCAACCATTTTAATTCCCAAAAAACTTTCCTTTCGTATTTGGTGCGAAGTTCTTAAACAAGGAATATCTTTAGGAATGGTGACTTGGTGTATGTCAGCTGGTTCTGAAAACTGACCTTGTAACAGGAAATTGCATTCTTAAACCTATATGTTAAATGGCTGTAGTACCGATATTGAATTTGAATTGCTTTTTTCATTAGTAGGCAAAATTAGCATATAGCACTTTATTATGTAAATTCAAGTACATTGGGCGTATTTTGCATAAGTAGAACTTGGGTGTCTTAGAAAGTTTTTGCTTTTATCTGCAGCAGGGATCTAGAGCGGCTTTGAGCATGTCCAGACTACGGTGCATCATGAGGGGCTTGGACTTTAAGACTTACGTTTTCACTTTTGTGTTTGTCCCCTTATGCATCTTTGGTATATATTTACACGGACAGAAGATCTCTTATTTTCTAAGACCCCTTTGGGAATCTCCTCCAAAACCCTTCCACGATATTCCGCACTATTATCATGAGAATGTAACAATGGAAAATCTTTGTAGACTTCATGGATGGGGAATTCGTGAATCACCAAGGCGAGTCTATGATGCAGTTCTTTTCAGTAATGAAATAGACATCCTCACAATCAGATGGAACGAGTTGTATCCTTATGTGACGCAATTTGTACTCCTAGAATCAAACTCAACATTTACTGGCTTACCCAAACCATTAATCTTTGCCACCAACCGGGACAAGTTCCAGTTTATTGAGCCTCGGCTCACTTATGGGATGATTGGGGGAAGATTCAAGAGAGGTGAGAACCCTTTTATTGAAGAGTCGTATCAGAGAGTAGCTTTGGACCAACTTCTCAGAATAGCAGGCATAGAAGATGATGACTTGCTGATAATGTCTGATGTTGATGAGATTCCCAGTGCCCACACGGTTAATCTCTTGAGATGGTGTGATAACATCCCACCTATTCTTCATCTTCAGCTGAGGAATTACTTATACTCTTTTGAGTATTATCTAGATAATGAGAGCTGGAGAGCATCAGTTCACAGGTACCAGAGTGGGAAAACTAGGTATGCACACTACCGACAGACAGATTACATCTTGTCGGATTCTGGGTGGCATTGTAGCTTTTGTTTCCGCCATATCGATGAGTTCATATTTAAAATGAAAGCTTACAGCCATTCTGATAGAGTGAGATTCTCTCATTTCCTGAAACCCAAAAGGGTACAGGACGTTATATGCAAAGGTACTGACTTGTTTGACATGCTTCCAGAGGAGTATACATTTAAGGAGATAATTGGAAAGATGGGACCTATTCCGCGTTCTTACTCTGCTGTTCATCTTCCTGCATATTTGTTGAACAATGCTGAGAAGTACAAATTTCTATTGCCTGGTAACTGCAAAAGAGAAAGTGGCTGATCTATGATATTAGAGCTGCATGTACAAAAATTTTGAAAATGAAAATTGTGGATTGCATCAAGAGGGGCTCTACTGGGAGATCGATGGTCATGATGGCAATGGTACAAATAATTTTTATGGTCATTCTTTAGAGAGAGATATTGGGAAGAACTTGATGGTTCCCTGATTCTCAGGGTTGTGTATATTTCTTTTTTCTTTCTTTTCTTTTTTTTTGGACATTGGGTTTCTTCCGATGAGGCATATCAAGTTTCCAAAGTGGGGGTTCTGCTGTGAGAGAATTAGCTTTGTGTTTTTGGCTTCGGCTAACTAATGTACCCACTTCTTGTTGGTATGGCATAATCTTCAACTGCATGAGTAGAATGACATTTCCCAGGATTTTCTATGATGGGAATTTTTGATTTCTCAGACTAATTTATTCGTATACTCTTTCTTTCTATGACTTTAGATTGGCTATTCACTGGAGTTGTATCATCTTATTGCTATCAGATCTTACATTGATCATAGTGCTGATATCTTCTTCTTTTGTCCTATCATAATTTCTGATGTTTATTTTTCAAGTTTGCCTTTTTTATTTTTTTTATTTTTATACTGCTCTGTTATTTTCCTTGCAGGCATTTTGTTAAGACCCCATACCATTGGGAATAAATTTTTATTTTCTCTGTGGAGCTATCCTCATGCCTAAAACACTAAAGTGTTTAAATACAGATAGTTGATTCCTCAGAAAATTTGTCAGATTTGAAGAGTACGCATAATGAAAAAGTGATGTAATTTTCTGCCTGAAAATGTTGTTGGATGTCATGTTTTTAGTGGTTACGGATTATAGAGATTATGCTATTTATTTATACAATGAGACTTGGTCAATTTGCCTTTTAGGATAGTATAGACCAGTGTGTGGCTTCAATCATGGGGAGGGAATTTACGTGTTGGCTTCCTCTTTGAATCAATTAGATAGTGCCTTGTGTGCAACCGTCAAGGTCGTCCCACCATACATCCAACCAAAGGCAAAGACTAAAAGAATAACAAATACTAAACGAGATTCCCCCACTTAGTAATTGATATTTCAAAAGCATATTCATTATCTGTCTACTTTGACATTTCATCTTTGCTTTTATGTGGCTGGTTGTTATTTAAATTTTTTTTTTGTGATTCCTGTGTTATCAAGAAATTTCTAAAAGCAGTGGATTTCGAATCTGCGTACTACAATTTAAGCCTGGTTTTTGTTGTTTCTTTGTTGTCTAGTTTTGCTGAGGTGAATCACTTCTGTTGACATTTGGGGTAAGAGAAAAGTCTATTGGAACAAGAAACGAATAGTCTCAGAAGAACCATTTTCCAAGGCCAGGATCATTTTCAGATGGTTCATGCCACCAGGTTAGTCCTCTGGAAAAAACCCTGGCCTGACCTTTTTCAAAAATTTTCCCAAGAAAATACTGGGTGTAATTTTCTCTCTAAAGTTTCATCCAAGACCATGTTAGGTGTATTAAGGCAGCAAATGATAATGAAAATATTCACTTAGGTATAACCTATTGACCAAGTTGTATCCAATATTTATTTCACTTTATGGCAGAAAGTTTAATAGGAACTTTTAACATCTAACTTCAATAATACTCAATTCATAGAAAAATGTGACTTGGTATTCCAATGACTTTTTTCCTTACAGGGAGCAATCAATATTATATCTAACAATCCTAGCATTTTTGACTTATGGCTAAGTCATTTTGCCCTAAACCTTTGAACAAGGCAGCAACTAGTGGGAATGGCTAAGTCATCTTGTGCTAAGTCATTTTGTCCTAAACCCTTGAACAAGGCAGCAACTGGTGGGAATGGCTAAGTCATTTTGTCCTAAACCTGTTGAAAAAGGCATTTGTCCTAAACCTTTGAACAAGGCAGCAACTGGTGGGAATGGCCAAGTCATTTTGTCCTAAACCTTTGAACAGGGCAGCAATTGGTGGGAATGGCCAAGTCATTTTGTCCTAAACCTTTGAACAAGGCAGCAACTAGTTGGAATGTATAAGCAAGCTTATTATGTAAATTAGTTACCGCCATAAAGCCAATTAGCTCAAACCTATGAACTCTTTTTAGGTGGGCAAATTTGGTAGTTGAACTCACACGATGATTCTGAAGCTACATATATAATATTATATGTAAATATACACATACATATATATATATATATACATATATATATATATATATGTCTTCTTTACTTTCCCACAAAATTCTTCATTCTTCTATCCTCGGTCACCTTCCTTCCCTAACACCTAAAAAATGAAGTAGTGATCGTTAACTAAGATACGCCATGTAGACTTTTTGTCTCTGTTCTATTTTCCCATTTACACCATTTTCTTTCATTTTGTATCTGAAAAAATTGCGAACTTAGTTCATGGAGAAAAAAGTTGCATTTATTCTGCGGACCCATTTTATGATGATCTAATGCAACGTGAAAGGATGGTGGGAGTTGACATGGTGACTCATCCACCGTGCACGTTATAAGTTGACTTGGTTGTGAAACAAGTCTTTTTTTTATTATTATTATTATCATTATTATTTTTTTATTTTATTTTATTTTTGTTGGATGGTTATAGGCTATCACTCGCCGCGGTCCTAGCCAGAAAAATAAGATTTTTTTCTTGTAAGATATGTGCGGCGTCCACAAACCGCCCAAAACGCTCTTAAGAGCCACGTCAAATGCCCCCCCAAATATTCTCATATATGTAGGTACTTCTTGGTCAAAAAGGCAATAAAAATTATACCTTCATTCACCTATTATTATTCATTACCAACAAACAGTCCACTTTTACATTTGCCTCCTACGATTGAAACGTGTACTGGAGAAATGACTAAAACATTTTTTTATTATTCTTTTCTTAAAATAATTAATTTTTCTTGGCTATGTCCAATGTTAATATTGGAAGAAAAAACAATGGATGTAAAGGACAACATTTAAAAGATTAGATGTAAGAGGATACATCAATGCAAAAATATGCAAATCAAACTTGGGAATCTTACAAATATGCAACGTTTAGAATATATTTTAATTGTCAACATTTTTTTTTTTTTTTTAGAGTATACATTTGCTTGGAAATCTTATAAATGTTTGAGATTGTTATAAATGGATATCGTTGAACTATTTACTTATTTAATTTGTCAAATTGAAGAATTAGAAGGCTTCCTAAGAAAATAAGTATACCGTTGTAACTAACATGTTGTTGGAATCTAAATAATCTGTCCATTAAAAATTTGTCACATTATCTTGACTCAAAGTTTATATTGAACTCGTTAATTTATACGGTCACATTATTAGAATCTCAATCATCATCACTATAATCATCATCATCACCTTCATCATCATCACCTTCATCATCATCATCATCATCATCATCATCGTGCTCATCATCACTATTGTAAGTGTTATGCTTACCCCGTGTATTCCGCCAACGTCTATCCCCTCTAATGTCATCCTCAGAGCCATCATCTCTAAGTGTTTCAGATCTTCCAAATTTCCCACCAAATTCTTCTCTGTTCCAATATCTAATTCTGCCAAACTCTTCTTTCTCTGCTGCTTCCTCTGCAGCCCATTCTCGTTCTGCTGCATCCTCTATTTCCGCTATAAACTTGTCCAACTCCTTCTGCTCATTCTCATCGGTAGGTTCTGATGTTTGCAAATTATCATCAGGTTCTTTTAGCGACAGTTTATCCCCATGGAAGACATAAGGGGTCCCTTCCTTCTTGTCGATTGCATTAAAGAATGAAGCTGCCACTCTCTGGATACTGGCAGTAGCAACTGGATCCTCAGGATTTATACCACTCCGCCGGAGCTGCTGTTCTATCTTCTTTATGTTTAGTTTCTGAGACTCAAGAGCTTGTTCGAATCTGGCCTTGAACAGTGCCTGGATTAAGATTAAGAAGTTTAGAATACATGGTTAATTACCTTGATTCCTGCAATGGTAATTAGTTAAAACATCTAAACAAGTTTCAGTGTACAACTATTTTTAGAAAATGAAATTATATTAATGGTACCAAGACTTCATCTAATTTCACAAGTGCAGTGACCAGTCCTCGCGAAATATAGGAACCCATAGTACATCTTCTTATCATTGTGGTTAATAGGGTAATTTGCCACCATCATCCTCAGTATCTGTTGGCTAAAGTGTATCTAACTATAACTTAAAACGGAAATCTAGGGGCAGGACAGGATTACTAGGTTGAAAGAACATATTACAGGCAATGGGCAACTCTATAGCTGGTGAAAATATTCAATACAGCAAAATGGTTGTACCTGCCATTGTCATATAATTTGTTTGAAAACAGAATACAACAGAGAACATGATTATGCTTACCCACCTTTCTTTTTGTAAGGGTGTTCAGGGGGATCAAATTCTTAGGTTGGCGATAGTTTCTACCTCGGAACATGATAATTGTTTTCACGTTATGTACGTTTATCACAATACCACCACTGAGTCTGGCAAGCATAGATGCCATTTCCTTGATTTTTTCTTTGGGAAAGTTGTCACAGCAAACTTGCACAGTCTCATGAAACTTCCAGTGTAGATGCATATTTTGGACAACACCTCCAAAGACTCCACGTACACCAACAGGAACATAATTTTTATTTCTGAAACCAATCTTCTTATATGCCTGAAGCTGCTCAGGAGTTAATAGCTCAGGATCATGCCGAGGGGATGGTAGCTCTGGAAGCTCATATTTCTTGAGCTTTTGTAGTAGCAATGCTACTTTCTTCTTGGCCTGCATAAGTTAAATTATTAAAGTGCATTTTAAGTTAATATTATGATGTTATAATTTATAAACCAGGAAAATAGGAGCATATAGTTGAACACTATAGTGCAATCACCTAATCTTGGGGATCCATCCTGAACTGGTAATTGTAAACCTCAGTGAATGTATAAACTAAATAGTAATTAGACACACTCTAAAAATATGACAAAAGGAAAACGTTAACAAGGGACAAAGTACACCACCTATGTTGAATAAAAGTCCAAAACTTAGTCCACATTTCAGCATTCCTAAAATCTGCTAAAACATTAGAATCCTGTCTCCAGATTACCTGAACAACTTACACTTTGTCACATATAAATATTCCCAAAAGAATTCTAACACTTGTTTTTTCACAACCTAAGATCTAAAAGCTAATATTTAGAAATCATTAGCATGTCAAGGAATGGCTTAGCAATATTACAGGACCTATATCAAAATACCTCTGACACGATTGGAAGAAATGAGAAACCTCATTTTTATGCTTTGTAAGTCTTACTTTGCATATGCCAAATTAAACCTAACCAATTGCTGTTGATATATCAACTGCAATATTCCAATAGTAATTTCCCATCACCGATAAAAAGACCGGCAAGATAACAAGTGGAAAAACCAAGAAGCTAATAGCTGCAACTAGAATGCCAACTGGTTCTGATAATCTATATATCACCACTATAAAAGGGGAAGATAAAATACTCTTTTAAGATTGTAAACGAGCCTCTCATTATCAGTCATCAACTTCTTTTGGATCTTCTTGGCTCTCCTAATCTCCCTTAGAGTCTTACCAGACTCTTTTTTCATCCGCTTCTCCACCTTGCTTCGCATGCTTCTTCCTTTCGAGGTCGACATTGCCCGGTACCACACATTTCCAGGATTGAATTGCATTGTCGAAGGAAATAAACCATCTTCCCTGGGTTTACTTGGCTGAATCAGATTGCTTGAGATGACTTTCCCAGAATATTCTCTTAGTAAAAAGACACTTCTGGAGGAAAAAAAAAAAAAAAAAAAAAACATAAACTTCTCGAAGACAAAAATCTAACAAAGTAAGATAAAAAGATGGAAATTTTAGGTAATTTACCAAGTCATGCGCGAACTTAATCCCCAAACTAAACATCTCCACATTTTGAAAATAGCAAATAAGAAACATTCAGCTAACATAAATCTATATCCAAGATGCAGACTTTGACTAGCTAACAAATATAAACCTGATTGGTTGCTATGAAAATTGACAAGAACAACATTAAAAATTGAAACTTTGAAAAATAGACGGTTCACAATATGACAACCGAAAACTGTAATGGGCAGTGGGTTTGAAATCAATCAAGACATATCCCATATTATTTTTCTTTCAGTTTCTCAGCAACCAAACATAGAGAAATCGAGAGAAAGAACGTACTTGGGGGGACTGGGATGGAGGAAAGTGGAAAGGGACTTCAAGTTATACCGGTGAAGGTTCCTCACTGCGAACATTGGTCGATTCAACGAAGGGAGATAGCTTTGTCTCAGTATCAGTATCAGTGCTGCCAGCTTCCCAATTCCATGCCCCTCTTTTCTTCCAGCTACCAGGGTGACTGCTTTACCGGTTTTCTGGGTTTTAGGTATTGGGTTTTGGGGCCGGCTTTGTTTTACCAAAATAGGCTTGTAGGTTGAGTTAATTTACCAACCTCATGCTGCCTCACATTTTTTTTTTATAAATACTTTGTGAACATTATTTTTCGGCTAAATTACAATAACACCATACAAACTCATATTTTCTTTCAAACTACTTGTATATTTTCAGAAATTAACAGATTTATTGTTTAAGGAATATTATTATTATTATTATTCACACTGAGATCTTTCAATTAGTCAAGTTATATGGTCTTTACCTCTTGAGGTCAGTTTTTTATTTTTATTTATTTATTTTTTAAAATCAGGTTATTATTTCAAAGGTTAACAAGAGGACGGGACGGAAAAAATAATCGCAAATCCTTCAGACTCTCTCAATATAGAAATAGAAATATATTAAAAAAAAAAAAAAAAAACAAAAAACAAAATCAAAACCTTTTTACATGATGAGCAAGTTGCGGTTTTAATACATCACCAAATAACACATACATTTCCATACATAACCTGTAATAGACATACCAAGGATTAAAATTGTTGCATTTATAGGTTAGAGCGTCCTAGTGATACTCTTTAAACTGATACAGAAGCAGAAGCTACATGTAAATCCTTGGTAGCTACTATCCATCATCAACAGCGATTAGATACAGTAATTGCGAATGTGCATTAACAGTAGGCAAAACATAGTTAGACAACCAAACATGCATATATGATATATCACAGGCATCGATCTCAGCTTCACAGCTGAAAAGTAATAAACCACCCTGAACATCTTGAAGCTTGGAGAGATAAAACACCTTGCACAGAAGATGGAAGTTAAGCGATGAAGTCGATTCATTGTTGTTGAAGAATACGCAGCAAAAAAATAGTATTTATCTTTTGCTCTGTGATGGCACAAAATTTGGAATTCAATGTGATTCCTTGAAGCTTTTTGCTTCAGAATTTCTTCTCAAAATTGTCTAACCAACCAAGGATACTTTCCTGTGAGCTAAACTGCAAATCCTGCACATATAAATGGAAATCATCACATCACCACACTACTTAGGAAAGCTTAGAAAGCAGAAGGGTTCAGGGCAAAGCTTACAGAAAGCTGGAAATCTGGTGGTGTATCGAGTTCAAGGTTCTCAAGATCAGCAATTCCATATGATGCGTTGCCATTTTTAGGTAAGTCATTCGTGCCGGAAGCAAAATCAGCATCAGACATGTAATTCAATCCGGAATCAAAAATCTCCTTGCATAACAATGTCTCATCCAAACAATTTATGTCAGAGCTTTCAACAGCCTGAGATTCGCCTGCCAACCATTCAGGATACCCCATATCATCCTTAGCAATATCAGGCTGGGGGGCATGAGATGTTCCTTGGGTAGGCCCTGCTTCCTATAATAACGAAAATAAAAAAATAAGTGAGGATCCAATCGAATACTCTTGGAGCATTTGGCAAAAGAAAGGCAACGATTTTTTAGGCTTATCTTATATTTTCAATAGCACCAAATAATGCTTACTTCCTACTACATATGAATCTTTTCTGATAACAATATGCTCTGTTTCAGTTGCACTTTAAATTTTAAAACATCATCCCTTCTTATGCTTAAAGAATAGGCCAGCCATTCTCGACAGTTCAATATAAGGACATATATATATATATATATATAAATATGTAAATGTATAGACACTCAAACACAAAATTCTGCTACCTACCTTGGCAGATGCTTGGAGCTTATTATCATCTATAACATCATTGCAGAAAATAGATTTTCCGTGTCGTGGAGGAATTGGAGGATTTGTATTGGGGGTTCTGGGACTAGTGTGAAGTGCCACGATTTCAGAATCTTCAATCAGCGGACTCTTATCATCCTTGTCAGTCTGCTTCTGCTGCTGGTAGAAGATTTTTGATACTACATATTCTCCTTCCTTCTCATCTTCTTCAGCTCCTAGATGATATTGATGCATGATCCAATTGGCCTTGTCTGGCTTGGACCCCTTCTTAGAACTTTTATAAAGAACCATAATCTTCTTACAGCCTTTTTGAATTCCACTTTCTACCACAGCTTTGGTCTTACCAGTTTTGTGCCAGCGGACATGCTCTGCAGTCACACTATGCTGATTGTGGATCTTGCGGCGCTTTCTTTGTCCAGTAGCATATGCATTAATTATTCTGTGAAAGAAATGAACACTGCTTCCATCTTTCTTAGCACCTGAAATTCATCCAGGTATTCTAAGCTAAACATAATTCAATTGACTCCTAGAAATAAAAGAAAAGAAAAGAAAAGAAAGAAAGAAAGAAAGAAGAAGAAGGGCCTACCAGGCAGATTTTCTGGATGGTCGCAATATATTCCTTCACCCTCTAGTGTCGGGATGAACTCATCAATAAACATATGTGGCGATAAGTTTCCAGCACCACATTTTGCTGCTAAATGTTCTAAGAGTTGTGCATCAGATGGATCAAACTTCACACCAGCTGGCAGACCAGGCCACTCAGAAGAGACCTGCACAAGTTAATTTCCAGATGATACATTGTTAGGGGATATACCGTTAAAGGAAAGAGCCAATCTCGCTAAGGTCAAACTATAATTGGAAATTGCAATCATGGTTGTGCAATGTCTTCTGCATTGATTGTTGTTACAAACTTGCATCCAAGAATGTTTTATTGCCACTGAATAGAATATATTGCTAGATAAACCAGTATGCAAATACCCATTTGTTCTTGAAGAGAACAAGGGGTATAAATAAATCTGGAATGCAATATAATCTCAATGTTCACATCAACAACTCCGCATAAGACATCAGTAAAATTTCAGTCAGGTCTAGTGTAAACAAGGAAATCGATTAAATACTAAGTAGGCACTAGCATTTTCAGCTTACATCACTGTTATCAATGCGACAATGGCATTTTGGGCATTCACGGTTTGCCCCATAGTCATTGATTTGATAAGCAGAAGAACGACTAGCATTTCTCACTTTCTTTGCAATTGCTTTGCTGTTAATAAGCCAAGTACTCCTGCAACCATGATAAAGTATAAGCAAACACAGTATTGCTACAGCGGTAAATGAAGAAGATATTAAATGGGTTAGAAAACACAAGCGCCATAGTGAAAAATAACAAAAAGCAAAGCCATAAGGTTGAACCCATTAATCAACTTAAACAGTCGAAGACCACATCCATCTTAAATAGTATCTACTTCAAGTACCAAATCTCACATGTAACTAATTGTATTTTAGGATAGCTGCAAAAGCAATTTATTCTTTTTATGCTCATTTGCTATTCTATGAGACGATTCAAATGCAATTTTTCAATACAGCAAACACAAGTGGATATAAATAAAACAAATATGAACTCCTACAATTTCTTTCAAATATCAGCTTTGAATTTTACAATAAATGACAATGTATTACGCATTTAAATCACTACAATGCATTGCAGAGGAAGAAGAAATTTTCAAATTTCCCATCACCAAAAATCTTCCAAATGATCAAACTTACAGAAACTCAGCCCAAGTACAGGGATCACTAGAGAAAGAAATAGACCCATTAGAACACCACACACACAATGCGTCTTTACTTAAATATGCTATTTGCCTACAGCCACAATCTCCCAAATAATAAAACTGCCAAAACAAGAAATTTATCTATATTATCTCTTACTTGGATTTCCCATGTAAACCCCAGAAAACTGAATAAGAAACAAGGTTATCTATTTCCACTTAATCTAATACATGAACATTTAAAAAAAAAAAAAAAAAAAAAGTCCCTGAGTTCGTTTCACACTGTAAATTCCGATTACTGATTTTAAGTTTTCAATCAAAACCCAGAAACTAAAACGAAAAGAAGAAAACAGAAAAAGAAAGAAATTTCGTATTTACATAGTTGGTTTTCTGAATCGGTTATGCTCATTACCAGTGAATATCAAAACCCTTCGAAAATGAAAAATATTTCTTAAAATTCATTATATATATAATAATCTATATTCTTATGAATGCGATTCAGGTTTACCTTGCCATTTCTTGAGAAAATTAGCAGAGGAAGTAGCAAAGAAACACATCAAAGAGAGGAAAGGAGAGAGCTTTGGGTATGCGTATTTAAGCACTCGGTTCTCCACTGGACTAAGCTAAAAGTGGAAGTGAAGAGAGAGAGTCTCCGAGAGCGGGAAAACCCAGCTTCGGAACCGTTATGAGAGGCTCGGTTGCCGAATTTCAGGTTCGTGTTCAGAATCTTTGAAAAACGAGGTCCGAACCAGAAAGTCTTTGTGGGCTACCGTTGACCGAACCTGGGAACGAGGCCTTTGGTTCGGACACGAAGCTAAGCTTCTTGTCGTGGGAATGTTTAAGCTGCTAGGGAGCTTCGAAAACCGAGTAAAAGTGTCATCATAGTAAATACATTTTTGTGGGACACACAACCGTGCGCCCCAAGCCACCTATGGAAACGTTTTGAATACTTTTATGTTGCCATTTTTATCCCTCACCCATTCATCTATTTGCGTAGTTTCACATCTGACCTCAGTGACGTGACGTCCATTGTCGGCTAAATCATAGAGGTAAAACTACTATTTACGCGAGGAGTGATAGAGAAGATTCTTTATATTTATCTTTTAGAAGCTCAAACACCAAGTCGTTGTAGTATAGTGGTGAGTATTCCCGCCTGTCACGCGGGTGACCCGGGTTCGATCCCCGGCAACGGCGGAATTTTTTTTTTTTTTTTTTTTTTTTCTCTTTTGGGGGCACCTTTAAAATTCCATTTTAATCCAAGCCCAGCTCAGCTTCAAACCGAGCCCATAAAACTATAGAAAAGCACTAAGTTATAGTAAGTGGAATTGTGTTGTCAGTGTTGTGCATTAGTTTGTGAAAAATATTCGAAGTATGTCTCTTTTTAAACATTGGACAATACTATCTTGCTCGTAGAAAAAAGAATCATCAACCAATTCCTTGAAATCAAAGTAGGGTACAAAAACTTGAACATCCTTAACGTGGGTAAGCAAAATTTTCTCTTAGTGTGTATATTTAAGTTTTGATAACTCCCTCTTAGAAATTCTCCTGAATATGACTCCTTTTAAGTCTTTTAGTTGAGCATGTACAAGGAAAGCAAGAAACCGCGTTTCCTTACCAAATTCGAAGATTCAAAAATTATTCACCAATAAAAACATATTCTAGGCACAAAATCAGTTTCAATCCAACTTTTTCCAAATTCCAATTTACTTCCACAACTGGGTTCTCAATATTATGTACGTGCATAACGCATATTAATTAAGCAATAAGTTTGGACGTCAGCCGCACGTGAAGCATATACCAAAAAACCCTTTCAATTAAAAAAAAATAAAAAAATCGACCAGATTGTAAACGTATACGTACAGCATCCGAAAGTGGGAAATTATATACATCAACACCTTTCATTATCTCTGAGAAAATCCGGTTATATAGCATCTAAAAGTAACTGAATCATAAATGTTGATTAAGAAATCACTTAAAAACTGTGAGTAATTAAGGTTACCTAGTTTCATGGAAATAGGACCTGAATATTGGTCATGGACATGCTGATACATTGAAAAGAGATTTTTTTTTTTTTTTTTTTTTTTTTTTGGGGTTCACAAAGAGGGAGTAAAAGGCTTTTGGATGGACCCTATTTTACAATGTTAATACATCACAGCAACCCCAACTCCAGCATCTTCAGTCAGGATCAAACTAAAGTTAATGTGAATTAAGTGACTACACAAATCTGAGGATAAACATCTCCTTTTTCAAGATTGTATTCTTCTAGATATATGGGGGGAAAATATGGTTTATTAAGTGTGCCTAGCAGTATTTTTGGGATGGTGAAATTTGCACCGTTGGATGGATCAGTAACACTGGTTAAAGCAGAAGAAAAATCCTTTAGGTTTGTCTTCTGTGTTGTTTTTTGGAGTATCCCCTGAGTCATCTCTAGTAGCCATCAGCGAACTAGTACCGGGTGACTCCGGTGGCAGAACAGCATTCTCGGATTTGAACATCCTAAGTGGGATGACAGGCTCTGGAGGTGAAATGGTAGAAAGATAGTGCAGCAACATCTGTATGATTTGGCTGAAGTTTGGTCGAGAGTTTGGGTCTTCTTTCCAACATGAAGTTACAATCAAAGCCAAATCTTCAGGTAGGTTTTCAGCGCTGGGCCTCACATTCTGAAAACAACAAAAAAGTATAGCCTTAAATCCTTATTCTGAATAAGCAAAAGAAATTTTGGTAGAAATTGTTTACAAAGGGAAATTTGAATAACTAAATTTGACACTGAACTACAAGATGAATCCAACTCTAACAGCAGAAACCGACCCCAAAAAGCATGTTATGTCAAGTTTGCTTGCTATGACATCAGAAAAAAAAGCAATTACCTTAAAAGCGGCTGCATATGCAGCCTGTAGATTTGACATGCCTTCAAAAGGCAACTTATTATGGATGAGCTCCCACAACACAATTGCAAAGCTGTAGGCATCCACCTTGTTCGTATAATGCTTCTTCTCTCCGTGCCTTAATGTAACCGTGCTGTAAAGCTGCCAACGAATACAACTCTTGGATGTTAGTATTCTGATACAGAACAATCATCCACCCAACAGATTTATAGCTTTGAATTGAATTAGAAAGTGCCAATCCTCAGGAGCCATCCACCGATACGTCCCAGTCTCAGCGGTCATCATTTCTGTCAATGATTCTTCTCTAGCTAAGCCAAAATCCGCAAGTTTAACAGTTTTATAGTCTGCAGTCAAGAGCAAGTTTTCTGGAAATACGATAGAAATCAAAGCCATCAGATTTTTGCAGCATCGCTGGTCCCCAAAAGATGCAATTTATACTTACATCACTTTAAAAAATATTGTCATTAAACGTGGCACAAAATTCTTAAAGTTAGGAATAAGTCCTGTCTCGAGAACTAATATATACTCCTTATGACCATCCCTTCATTCAGGTATCTACCCATGTAAGGAAGCTAGAAGCCTGTACTGCATACTATTCTCTCTCCCACATAGCTTCATTATCACTTTTTCACCTCTAAAAACTAAGCCACAAATATATTGTAGAATCACAATTAGAGAAGGTCCTAGCTCTTTCATCGTGCAGAACCGAAACCAAAAAGTACTGGAATATCACTACCCAAAGCATTTAGAACTTCTAAAATACCTACAGAGAATACACAATCTGCTCGAAACAAATGCAGGTAACTCAACTTTCTTGCACTTGTAAACATGATTTCAATCACAACTACAGACCAAACGAAATAGAGATACATTATATGTGTGTGTGAAAGATCCACTGCATTTAGCAATGCTCTAAGGCATTTCTGATAGAATTATAGTTTGAAATTTGAATGATTTTAAAGAATAATGCTGTTCCTGTCAAGTGCTGATTAACTGTTCCATTCTTTCCCCCAACCCTCTCAAAACATAAACATAATATGTCAAACAACTAACCTATACAAGATTGCAACTTACCAGGTTTCAGGTCCCGATGAATTATCCCATGGGAGTGTAAGCATTCCATTGCGCGAGCAATATCAAGTGCAAACCCAACTGCCACGCCCATATCCAAGCTTCTTGGCCGCATATTCAAAAGGTATTTCCGCAATGTTCCACCCAATAGTAGCTCAGTTACAATGACCATGACAGGTTCCTTGCAAGCTCCAATAAACTGGTAATAAACAAAGACAAAAGTTCCATCACACATTGCATATTTCCGGCTTAACGATTCACTGTATCGAGTGTGAATCTTTATATCACAACATCACTAATATAGCAAGTCCAAAAGAACAAGTTACAAGGCTTTCTATGTTTTTAACGCTTGAAGTATATTGCAAAATTGCGAATCAAACAAACCTTCACTAAATTTTTGTGTTGAACTTTGGATATCATTGCAACCTCCCTCGCAAACCGAGCTTCTTTCTTGGCAATCTCTTCTTGGGTTTCTCCTTTATTGACAATTTTAACAGCAACTGTTTGATTCTTATATCTGTGAAAAGAAAATAAACACCAAAAACACAATCATTTATGCAATCAAACAAATAAATAATTACATACCATATAAAAAGATGCATCGAATATGAAAACGCCAAAGATGAAATTAGGCAAAGTTCTGATTTTCAATTGTGTTCTAACCCCATTCACCACCCTCAACCCCCCAGAAAATGAACTTTGAAGAGGTCCATCAGAGCTGTAGCAGAAAACTGAGATTGAAAAGAGGGCTGAGGTTGAGAATGTGGGGTATTTATAGTATATCTAATATCTTTGGGAAAATCCAATCTCATAGGAGATCATAGAAAAATTGGGTCTCCTTTTTAGGCCACAGAAAACTAGCAAGAACAATGTGATGTGTAAAATGATTTGAGAACTTCAAAGATGGAAAGGGCCAAAAAAAAATAAAAAAAGACACAGGGCAGAGAAACTCAGAGGTTGACTTACTTTCCTTCGTACACTTTGGCATGCGCGCCTTCCCCAATCCTCGGACCAACAAAAAGATGCTTCGGATCGATCAACCACTTGGAATCCAAGCTGAACTCTCCAACCGAGTAAACACCATTTCCAGATCCCATATTTCTCTCTCTCTCTCTCTCTCACACACACTCTATTACAACACAGGAAGAAACCCAACTAGCATAATATATATTTTGACTTACCAAATCATACGTCTTTGTGTATGATTTGAAGCAAATTCAAATTCAAAATGCTTGGTCTAAGTTCAATTCTTGGAAAAACAGTACCACGTTTGGAGGGAGAGAAAAATATAAAAAGAAGCTAAGCCCTGTAACCATGGCAGGCTTCACTATACAGACCCATCCCTGAAATCACGCTTTGCAGATTCTAAAAAATCTAAACTGTGCCTTCCTTTGAAGACATAGAATATATATAAAAAATAAAAAATAAAAATCAGATGCACCCACAAACAATTCCACACAATTTAATATGAGAAGCCTCAAACAACAACAAGCTCCTCTGTCCGGGGAAAAAATAAGAAGAGCAGATCAAATATTTATTGGGAAAGAAAAAAAAAGGCAAATAAACTAGCAAAAAAACCAAAACCAGTTGAGCTTCAATTGGAATATATTGAATTGAAAGTCGAGGGCTTGAAACTCCAAGACCCCAGATAGATATTTGAAAGGATGGTGGTGGCTGCGTTGATAGATAAGAATTCGGAAGGTGGGTTTGAGATTAACTTTTGGGCTTTCCCCGTAAACTACTCTGTTCTCGATCTACAGATAAAGCCGAGGAAGGAAGTAGAGTCACTGTCAGAGAAAACAGTGTACATTTTTATTTATTTATTTTTTTATGTAATAAAATATTTAATAATACAAAAAAGGTTGAGAGAGAAATAGGAAGAAAATCTAGATGGCGGAGATGAGAGATTTGACACATTTGTAGCATATAATTGGCAATTAATTTAATTTTTTTAATACAGAAACAGTAAATTTTACTTTTTGGAAACAAAACAAAAGCATAACCAGCATGGCGAGCAAGCCACCAAATCAATCTCGCACATGGATCAAGGAGGATTGATCAGAACATGGAGACAATACCAATATACCATTCAATGAAGGTATTGAACTCCTTTCCACTATTTTGTCTTTGATATTTTTGGTTATTGTTTACTCAAAACAAAAACTTTGTCCATACTAAAGGAATAGTGATACATGTCAATTGTACTGCTTCAGTTAAAATACTCAAAAAAAAAAAAATATGATGTAAATTCAGCAATTCAGACGACTCCAAAAAATCCCTTTGTTTGGAAGAAGAAGTAGAAAATGGAAAAAAAAAAATAAAAAAAAATAGAGAGATAACTTTTTGGCTTTTAAAGCAGACAATATAATTGATGCAGGTGTTTGTTTTGTTGAATGTAGTTTTGGTTTTTATGATAGTTTTTCTTTTGCATAAATGAATGGAGTATATTTGATTTGGGAAGTTTTATGGTCACACGAGGTACGCAGCATTTAAGGATAATTATGTCGTTAGTTTCTGGCTTTTTGTTAATTGTTTTTGTTTCTTTTATTGTTTTTGTCTAAATTAAATTTCATTCAATATAAACAAACATGTGACAGAATGAATATTAATCATTCGTTAAATATCTATCTTAATGCCTACATAATGATCCCCAAATTTAGTGCCCAAAAAAAGGATATGTTTCAATGCTCTTGTTCCATCTTTTAATTGTTTTTTTATTTGCTAGTGGCCTTTCATTTTTATATCAAACAAAAATTTTGGCGTTTACCCTTAAAAGCTCCAATCATATTTCCACAATGGGTCCTCTGACAGCTTCGTTAAAGTTTTGGCATTTCGGACATCGATAATTTCTCTATTAAAAAAAAAAAAGATATCTATAATTTTTTTTTGTTCAAAAAAGATATGATAAACCAAATTAATTAGTAGAATTATTGCTGCAATTAAGCAGGATATGGTACCTGTTTAACAAATCTTTACACTATTTGACAATGGATCTCTTCCAATGTCCATTATTACATTAAAAAAATTATGAAATAGATTCAAGTGAAAATTTTCATTTTATAAAAAAACCAATATTTTGAGAGGAAATTAATTTTTACTCATTCAAAAGCGAAATCCTCTGTTTTTTTTTTTTTTTTTTTTTAACTGTTTTGGGTTTATATGAAAGAGGAGCCATAATATATATAAATATATATAAATATACATATAAATAATTTATAATCACATGGTTCAAGTGGGAAATAAATATTGTCGGTGTGCTACCAAAACTGAACAGAAAATGTTAAATGGAGCCCACATAAAAAAGTTACAGTGGGACCGAATCAACTTGGAAGTATCCAATTAGGTAATAACACGTAAAACCGTGGACTTTTTGTACTGGTACTTTGCGTTCCTTTTTTAGTTGTAGAAAAAATAGAAAGTAGAATTTTTATTTATTATTATTTATTTATTATTTTGGGTCTCGTGCGATTGCCCGTGAGGGACATCAGCTCTTTGGACTTTGTGAAAGGAGTCGGTGGTTGGCTCTTGGCCCTTGGTTTTCCTGTTCATAGTTTTGACTTTCCCACCATCCACCATGTTCGTTTGTAGATTGATTGGTAATCAGACGGCCACAGAATAAAGCGTCCAAATACCCCACTTTCTTCATATATTTCAACGATTCATTCCTTCCCTTGCTGCTTCAAATTTTCTTGTTATTGTATTCATGTTTATTTTGTAAAAGGAGAAGATCACAAAGAAAACCAAGAAAAAAATAACAACTTTTAGCTATCATTGACTTAGCTCAAAGAAATACATGGTTCTTTTTTTTTTTTTTTTGGGTATGAATTATTACCATACGTCAGTATGTGAGGATTAGAAGTCAAAAATTGCTTCTAAATAAAAATACAACAAACATATATAAGGTTGAAATGAATAGATGGTATTTGAAAATAAGAAAAAATGAATAAATCGATGCGGGTTTGAAAGGAAATGTGAACTCTTTTTGATCCTCTGATTGGTTATTTGTATGAATATATATGTATGGGCATTTTTTTTTTTCTTTAGATTTGATTTATACATATATATAAATATATATATTGGGACAGGTCCTCAAAAAGGAAGAACATAAAAACAACATAATTATGTGACGACTGATAGAGGGTGCAAAATGTTATGGCAATTCCTTATCTTCTTCTTGCTTATCTATTTCATATCTCTAAAGTATTGCTTCCACATGTTTCCCCTACCCTCTCTCTCTCTCTCTCTCTCTGTTGAGTTCACAAGCAAAATCGTTTTCCTTTTGCTTGTTTGCTTTTTTTCTTTTCTTTTGTTTTCTTTTTCTTTAGAAATTATTTATTTTCTTCTTAAAGAAGTGTTTTTTATTTATTTTCTTCATCTGAACACCTATACAAATTCTACCGCAAATCAATCTATGACTTCTTCTATTCAATCTATGACTCGAATCCATGCATACGCATAGAGAAATAAGATATGGTGCTCAACCATTAAATTTACCCCACTTGGTCTTTCTACAAGAAGTTTAGGTCGGGGCAAGTCAGCAATCCATCTATCAGGCTTGCTCAAAACCTAAGGAAAAAGAGAAAAAATCCGTTTGATATCAAATTTAGACATAAGTTCCAACCCAACAAAATGAGCCTGATTTATCGTGTTTATTCTTGTGGTCTGAACGCCTTCGCTTACAGACATCTTATTATTACTAGTATTTTTTGGCTTAAAAGTGTATATATATATATATATATAATATATTACATATAAACATATCGCACATATCTATTTTCTCAAGAAAATTTTCATGAAAATTCTATGCGGTTAAGATATAAAGGAAATCTTATATAATTATGGGCCAAAAAGAATTCGAACTTTCAGAAACTACATGAAGAGCCATAATCTCAAATATATAAATAAAGCTTCAGTAAACCTAGAACTTCACGAACAAAAAAGAGTTTTAGTATTAATCTCTCAGCGACGCTTGTATATACAAGGTTTCAGCTCAGGCCATTCAATTTGCTTTTTGACATTTTGCTCCTCCTGCAGAATCAAAGAAGTGATTATTTTTTGTATGAGCATGAGCCTCACAAGTCTGAACACTTTAACACCAACTGAAAGAAAGCCTACCTTTTTCTTGAAGTATAATAAAATGAACATCTTATTAGAGAAGTCCTGCGCATATGAGACTACATTAGCATACATGCAAAAAATCAATGCTAGTAAGGAAATTGGAGGCACATAAGCAGACCTTGAATGCTGTAGAAAATCCTAGCTCGCAAACTGCCTTGGTGAACTTTTTGGGGTCTGCTCCTCCTGTATTTGGATCAAACCTACTCTTTACTTCTGCTATCAAAAGCGAACCACTGTCAAACAGCCATCGTAAATCAATTAACATGTTACTCACTTAAATCAGGTGATCAAGACATGGAATTTTTTTTTATGCATTTTGCAGACCATGGCTTAAGTACTCTGTATGCTTCCTTGAGGTAACTTGGGTAGTTAGTTCCCATTAGTGAAAGACAGAAGACAGAAACATCCACAGATGAAGAATCAAGAGGTATCTGCCAGCAAGCATAAGCAATTAGCTTTTGGAGAATAGCTTTTACAACTGGTATGTATGTAAACATTATCATCCAAAAATTTTTCTTAAGCATATTTCTGGTTACTGGCTTCTGAATTTTGCATGATCAAGCAGAAAATGTTGTAGTTAAGCACAAAAGCACATCATAATTGTAATATGCACCCTATAAACAAAAAGCAATGAAAATGAAAGCACTTACGTTTGACATGTCACAAGCAATTACTGAAGGGTCCTTTGAAACAAGATCAAAGGAGAAGACTTTGTTCTTCACATTTTTTGCAAGGCGTGCATCTCCTGATTAAATTTCAATTTTTATTTTCAGTTTTCTGTTGCAGTAGGGTACAATAATTATTAGAGTCCAGTATATATCTCACCACACCCAAAGTCAGCCACAACCAGAGAAGGGCTGTGATCTGTAAGCCATTTTATGATAATATTAACTGGCTGCTCAGGCCAATGTGACATTTGCTCTTGATATCCTGCATGATACTGGACAGGTAAGTAAATAACATATGTTAATTCTCAAAATAAGAAGAATCCCATCCAGGATGTCATTTACGGTCACTTTTCCTAGGTGACTTTAAGAGACAATAACAGTGAAGGGCAACACAGCAATATAATTTTGATATTATGGAGCCCTGATATATATGAATGTAATACTATAGCACAATGATTGGCCAGCTGAGTTTGATTTTACTTTTTCCAGTCCAATCTCATCTTTTGGAATTATAAATACCCAATCATCTTATATGCCATAAACAAGTACAGAAAGCAGGCTGTGACTGGGGTGGGGTGCCTAGGAAGCAAAATCAATATGGATGAATCATGCCACTCAATAATGGCCTATAAATCCAAATCAGAACATAAACTATGAGTCTCATTAGAGTACACAAACCTAAAGCAACTTCTGCCGCTAGTAAATGTCTAAGCAACATCAACCAATTAGTCATCGCATGGTACAATGTCTAGTGTTTACATAGTTTATCCTAAAAGCTGATTGAAGACTGCAAGCAAATTTTATTTTTTGATCTTATTGCCATAGGATTGGATTTTAAATCTTTGCACTGACATATGCCACCAAATCTCATCCTGGAAGTCATATTTCTATAGAAATCACGGCAATCAAATAAGTTAATAATCTACCATCAATATTCTACATCACAGTTCAATGTCATAACCTTACACATTCAGCTAAACAAACGAGACTCCGAACCCAACTCACGTAAACAAATAAGAAAGAAGCTAAAAACAGCATGGAAAGAATACAAAATTTGAATAATAAAAGTTACTTCATTTGGAGTAAATCTTACCACATCAAATAAGGCTGGGTCTTCTTTAAAATAATCAAGTGCCTCTTTTCCACTGAGAAAAATAGAGAAAACGACACCAAAAGTCAGATTAAAACCTCCATTAAAAAGGAGTAGTTAGCCACAGACATACAACCTAAAATTTTCTTCTTTCCTCCTTCGTTTTCTCATTAACCACACAAAGAATCAATGAAAAAGAAAGGAAAAAAAAAAAAAAAAAACAGAGGGTTGGGGGGAGAAATAGTAAATTACCTGCAAGTATAGAGCTTCTCATTAAGCATTCTGAAGTGCCCACCGGACAACCTCGCTCTCATCTGCATCACATTCAATAACAAGACCATAATAATAATAATTAAATCAAACTCTACAAAAAATTTCCATTCACAAATAAAATAAACAAGTAAATAGAGCAAAAGGAAGACCTTATCGAGAAAACTAGAAGCATTGGAGAGTCCCTGCGATTTTCCGGACTTAGCAGAAGAAGCAGAAACCTGTTTTCCTTCTTCATCTATTTGCCGAAGCCCATCAACTCGTTGAGTTTTGAAGGTGGTGGTGGTTTCTTTCGGTTGAGAAACTTTGCGTCCCTCACTGTTAGACCTCCGACGCTTCTCCCTCTTCCGCTTTCTGCTCGAACATCTGTCTTCCATTGCTGGAAACTCTTTCCACTGCCAAGGTTGTTCCTCCTAAACGATTTCATGCTCATTATACGGGCATGAGGGCTATTTCTTTAACGGAGCCTTAGCCCAAAATTTTGCTTTTCAGGCCTTGATAAATGGCCTCCTTCGTAAGGACTAGTAGACCAGAACAATGACATTAATGGACCTCAAACTTGGAGGTTGGAACAAAGGCTTCCTTCCAAGTATTCCAGCCCAACAAATTTTTTTTTTTTTAAACTTTTGTTTTTTTAAGGCGTCTTAGGGATTGATGGTATTTTTGGAACTTTATACTTGTATGGTAGAATATATTTGGTTATCTCATTCATCCACAGGTTGTCTGAGGCTGGGCCTGGCATTATAAATGTGAATGAAGCAATTCAGCACACCTTTCTATATGCTACACCTTTTATATTTATTTATAAACATAAATATATATATATATATATATATATATATTTATATTATTTTCTCAAGAGCCCTTTCATGCGTCAGTCCTGTTCCCAAATTAATGCTACCCCTCTCCATAAAGGTTTTTATTTTTTTATTTTTTTTTATTTTTTAAACCAAAACATATATATATATATATATATAATTTTTTTTTCCGTTTGTTATTTTAATTAGTTTGATAAAATAATGCTGATAAAAAGAAAACCCGGAAAAACCAGAAAGATCTGATATGATTTTATGAAAAAATTGGAGATATTCCAATCCCAAAACAACGTTCATGTTTCATATGTAAAGATCTGATAAGATTTTATGAAAAAATTGGAGATATTCCAATCCCAAAATAACATTCATGTTTCATATGTTAAATATATATATATATATATATATATATAAATATTGTGTAAATTTGACATAATTAATTACTTATTTATAAGATTTATTTATGTCATTAATATGACCGGTTTATTGACTGAATCATATAATAAGGTTTTTGGGTACACATTTTTTATAATATTCCAGTTGATCCATTGGACTAGAAGACTAACTCTCTTTAGAGATCCATTTCACTTATTTATATTTATATTTTCATTATTATATTTATTATTAAGTTATTATTTTAGTGTGAGTTAAAATAATGAGTAAGTTGTTAACTTGCATGTAACTCTAATCTTTAAAAAGCTAAGATTTTATTGATAGCGCAAGTGAGAAAATATAAACGTTGTATTTTGTTAGGATCTTGAGAGAGATCATTCAAATTAGTAAAAGAGGGGTTAAAGAACAATATGCCTATTATAAGCACAAATATTTTTTGTTTCTATTTTGCATGATTACAGATCAAGTTTATCAATAATTGAGTTTAAAGGTTAATAATTTTACAATTAATTGTTGATTTTAAATGAAATTTATTATGTATGTTTTGGATCTGTATTTATTTGTTGTAATATCAGATTGTATCAATTATGTAATTGGTCAGAATAAATTCTTGAAAAATGCGAGTCACTTTTTTCTTTTGTTAAAATTTTATTTTTGACAAATAATATGTAAAAGTTCGAAAAAAATTTCAAGTATTTTTGGAAATACCAACTCTCAACTCACTTGGTGAGTCTAATATATGTTATGTGCGACGGAAGAAATTTGCTAAAGAGTTTCAAGCTATCAAGAACAATTTTTTTTCCCCCGAAATTATCATAATAATTTATAAAAGTCATAATGAAATTTATTTATGATTGATTAGAAATTTATTTTTAAAAATTGTTTATTTAATGCAAGCAACATCAAATATGAAAGCTCAACCACTTGGTGATAATTAAGCAAGCACTTCCCTAAACATTAATAAATCAATATATATTTCTCATTAACTGTAAACCAATCTTATCGTCACAACCAATACAACAGTAGGCATTAATGATCATATTATTACACAGACACAACCCTTCTGTTTATCCCAATTTAGTGCCTCTAATCAATGCCCTCCCTATTCACCAGTTCATCAACCTTTCCGTACTATAAAAACGGCTCCACTATGTGCATACATACTCATCAACAAGCACACTCAAAAATTTGTCTTTCGTTTTTCAGTCTGAGAGAATGGCAACCACCGTTGAAGTTGAAGGTGTCATTACAAAGGCTGAGAAAGTTACTTTGAAGCCTCAGAATCCAGAGGAAGGAAATGGGATTCAATCAAAGGAAGAGATGGCAAAGGATTCTGTGAAGAATGAGAATCAAGCAAAGCTAGCCCAAGAACCAGACAATGATCAAAAACCTCAACAAGAGGAGGAGGTGAAAACAGAGGAGGTAGGAGTTGAGGTTGAATCCAAAACGGGTGTTTCATTTCCTGTCAAGTTGGATGATGGGAAGCTGTTGAATTGTGTTGGTTTGAGGAAGAAATCCATGCTTGGCATGGGCATCAAGATTTATGCCTTTGGTATATATATATATATATTTTTTTTTTTTCGGCTGTCTTCTTTTTGTAATTATAGAAAAAACAAAAGAAAAAAAAAATTTGATTAACGCAAAAAGGAATTCATAAACTTTCTAACTTTTTCTTCTGTACAGGGATATATGCAGATAATGAGAAGCTGAAAGATCTGCTCAAGTTGAAAATAGCGAAACCCCCAGCAAAACCCACCAAGGAAATGTATGATTTGGTAATTGATAGTGATCTTGGAATGGTTGTGAAGTTGGTGATTGTGTTTTCTGGCCTCACAATGAGCATGGTTAAGAAGAACTTCGATGAGGGTCTTGGAGCATCCATAAAGAAACTAAACGGTGGTAAGAAGAATGATGAGCTCGCTAGCAAGTAACTACCAAAACCCCTTCCTCTGTCTCTCAACTCCTAACCAATTTCTACTTAGCTAATTACAACTTTCTTATCATTTTCTTGATTCTGGTCTTCGTTTCCTACAGGGTTATGGGCCAAGCATCAGACAACATCAAGCTCACATCAGGTTCTGTCATTGAGATCTCTAAGCTTCCGGGATATGTCCTTCAGACAAAAGGTGTGATTTTAAGGATAGTGTTTTAATGCATGCAGAAAAAGTAAGAGACCCTGAACTTTGATGGTTTGATTGGTTGCAGTGATGGGAGAGGTGGTGAGCAAGGTTGAGAATGAGCTTTTATGCAGGGCTTATATCCACCTGTATCTTGGTGATGATCCCTTTGACAAGGACGCTAAAGAAAAATTTGGGATGTCCCTGCTTTCTCTCTTCTAATTGAAGCACGTGCTGAAACACGTTCAAGTCAATAAGGTTCTCATACTACTATCAGCGGCTGAACAAAATAGCTCAATAAGGATGGCAAATGAAGACTGTGTTCTTCGTTTCTGTCATAGAAATATCTGAAAGTGTGTTTAATCAGCAATCCATCTTGTTTCTTGGGAAATCTCAATTTGGAATGAAGCTAGAGTTTAGAGTTTCATAAATCCAATAATAATCATGCTATAAGGCAACTAAGATGACTCCTTCATCTAATATTAATTTCATACAAAAGTGACGAAGTCGGCAAAATATAAGAATGTTCCTCGTCACATATTCAGCTACTTTAGGAAAATTTTAAACTATCAACAATAAAAGGTGATACATGACCAATAATTAAGCAAGTGGCAGTATGTGGGTGTATCTAAACTGTAAAAGCTTATATAAAATTTTACAAGAAAGGTGGATTTACACCAAACTTCAGCTCAGTGAAATCCATAAAGAACCTTATAAGGATCCAATTGCCCACTGCAATAGCTTGATGAAACAGTAGAGAGTTCTTGATGACCCCTCCACTCTTCAAAGGGTTTCAAGACAATAGGGGTTTCAACAGCTGCAGAACCCACAGATAACATGGTTTTGTAATCTTCATCCCCGAAATCTGGAAGAGCCTTGGCCTTTTTGTCCCACGGGTTCCATACAACTGGACATCATTTTAAAGTATTATTTAGTAAAAACTATAAGGAATTGGATTTTTAAACTTTGGTTTATATATGAAATGATCGTATAAAAACCTGCATCTGGCATGCCATTCTTCCGCAATGCAAAAGTTCTCTTCTTCTCATGGTCTATTATGGCAATCTTTGATGGGGTGCTCAAATACACCCTGTCAATCTGAATATGAAAATAACAATCTTTCCTTAAGAAATTTTGAAGTGGACAATTAGGTTGCTCATGAATTTGTTTTTATTCATTGGTACCTCGCCATCGAAGGTAATTGCATCTGCCTGCTCAGTGAACCTTTCTCTGTGCATCAGATTATCAAAGTAATCTAGCGTCTCCAAGCCTTCAATACGTACTTCACTGCAAGAGTACAAGCCCCGCTTAAAATTTCTGATCTAATAGTAAATTTGAAGATGCGCAAAGTTCAAAGAGCCCAGGAGCTTTGGCAACACTAACCTGATGTCTGATACGGATAAGTAGTTGCGGAGAGCAAATGTGAAAGAGAAAGGTTTGCTATCCAAATTTCTCACACGAGGAATCAATGTGAGCTTGCCCGCACTGAGGGATATACGAAGCCGCAACTCGAACCTTTTGAAAACCCACCACGAAAATTAACATTTACAGGATTAAAACAAGTAATTTGTCGCTTCTGCATATCACACATCTCTGCTGAATTCATCAGGCTTCAAGAGCATACCTACGAGGCCAGGTCTTTAAATCCTCTTCTGTGGACTTGAGTATCAGGTCCACTGATGACTGGTTATTAGCAAGAGGCAAAGGAGAAGGATCACTGTCTAGTGACCACAATCTGTTCCTTGCAAATCCATGCTGCTCCAGTGAACCAAAGTTACCAAACTGCAAAAGGAAGTTTTAGTTAAGAATTCACAGTCTCAGTAAGAATAAAAAGCTAACAAGTTTCTATTTTCTCTACTAGCTACCAACCTGTGGAAAGCAGACTGGTATTCCTCCTCTGATGGCTTTTGGTGGCTTCCAAATAGCCTGTGGAATAGAAAGATCTGCATTTAATTAGTTAAGAAAATAGGATTTCTTTTATACTAAATTAAGATAAGAGAGGGATTTCTCATGTTTAACCAAGATGAAACCCCAAAAAAAAAAAAATAAAAAAAAAGAAGGAATAGTTGGAAAATGTTGCTTTGGTAAATGAACATCAATCTACTAAGGTCCAATACATGAAATACTGGTGAATGCTCAAATTGAATATGGACCAGGAGTTCATAAATTGGAAAAAGACAAAAGGTAGTAATAAGCAAGTTGACACTCCTACTGGTTTGCCATATGCTACTTAGGTCTTAATTCATGAATGAAGATCACCATCCAAATTAATGAAGTCAATACCTAATCTGTTGACTTATTTATATACGGTAGACGGTTAAGAGCTAGATGGCTTGTTTAAGTTACCTTGGTGCTCCTATAAAGAAGCTCTTCTCTTCTTTCATTCTTCCAGGAAATTACCTGCCCGCCATCCAAGAGCACCTGAAAACCATCAGAAATGTCAAAAACAGCCCAATTGAAAATGATATAGGAGGGAAATTAAGCTACTACATCTTCAACAACATTCAATTATTTATGTGATTAACAATATCGTAAATCATCAAAAGAGATGCATATTTTTGCACCCTTTGCTGTAGAAAAGTTTTTCATTTTGAGGTGGCTAGCCAACAATAATACTTTAAGCTCAAATTTTAGAATCAATGCTCGACTGCAAAATCCCAAAAAGTGACAAATTTGTTGAAGGATTAAGAAGTTGGCCATCAGGAAGCTATGTAGACATCCTACCAAATAACCAGACAAAGTCTTCGAAGGTGCTAACTTCAAGAAACTCCTACTCCACAGTCTTTTCACCGACACTTTCGTCTATTCCACATATCCATACGCAAAATTCTCTCTTTTACAACCACACAGCAATTAACATAGCACCCCAGATATATTAATATTTTTTTCCTTATAAACACTCTCATATATATATATATATATTATATAAATTAAGTGAATCACTGATGAATTTGCCAAAATTCATAACAAAGAATTAATCTTTTAAGTTTAATCATCAAAATCACGGTGTACAAATATCAAAAAAAAAAAAAAAAAGAAAGATTAAACTAACCTCCGCAGAAGACCCAGTTGGCTCAGTCAGTATAATTCGAGGTAATCCATCGGTATCGTGTACTATATTCAACGGCATCGGCCTCAGCCGAAGATTTGCTCTTATGGTGCTCACTATTGGGTTCACTTTCCCTTTTTTCCACTCCAGCTGCAAAACCAAAAAACCAGACAATCAAACACACCGTAAACTTCTCATTTCACCAACCACACAAAACATACATACATATATATATATATATATATACAGCAAAAATTACATCAAGAGTGGTCTTTGAAAACCATTTTAATGAAAAAATATGTATATAATCATGGACAATTCAATGAAAAAGAAAAAAAAACCATAAAAGAATAAGAAAAGAGATAAGGATAAAGGGTTAGCTTACGTTGTTTGCAATTATTATTACAAAATGTTATCGGCTTCAAGTAGGAAGAAAAAGAAGAAGAACAAGAAATAATGCTGTGGGTTCGTGAGAAGTCCATGTTATGCAGCCATACATATATATCTCAAAGATAGAGAAAGAGAGAGTGAGAGAGCCGAATATCCAAAGAAAAACCCAACTATACTTTTTGTCCTCGGATGCTCTGGTCGTTGTGTCACTTTCAGTTAAACTAGTACTCTTCTGTTTTGCGCCACAGATTCTCTCTGTGAACCTTCCTTTACTGCAACTTTCCATGTATTCCTATTCTTTTTTTCCATCCAATCCGATTACATTTTGATTTGAATACTTAAAAATATATTTTGGGTCAAATCATTTCAGATGAGTCATGGGTTTGATTTGTCCACTTGTTTACGTGGCAATTAGATTGTGGAATTTTTATAATTCATGTCGAGTGCAAGTGGCTGCAGCTGATTATAACTTTCCAAGTTGATAGATCAAAAAAGCTAATGTCACCCAAATATTTTCATATTTTAATGAGGAACACACTTTTAATCAGCGGTCCTCATTGTATTGAAACTTTGTTGATTTTCTATCTTCCATTATTCTTTCACGGAACAAAAAAAAAATAAAAAAATCTTGTGTCCAATCGCTTAGATTTTAACTTTGTTTTCTCTACCATTTTCCAACCGTTGGATTATAAATGAAAATTCATTCATTTCCTTAAAATACAATCAAATGGGTTTCCATTATTTCTTATAATGTCCAGCCCAATCTAATTCAATCTAAATTCCAAAATCAATGTTTTTTTCTTTGTCTTGTGGTTGAATTTATATATGCATCATTATCTCATCGTAGAACAACATGTAAGAGGAGGATTTAAAAGAGGACATTTTGAGATAATTTTTCATAAAAAAAGTAAAGATATTTCTAAAAAAGGTAAAGATATTTCTATCAAATAATCAAATACGAAAGACTTATTTAATATTAAATCATAAACTAGTCAAATTTGTGGCACATTTACATATGTAGAAGAGAAGCAAAGCAATTTTGGTACAAGCATCATACACGTATGAACAACACCAAATATATATATATATATATATATATATAAAATTATTTTTACCATCGAAAATAATAATTTAACACAAAAAAAACCATTCAGTTTGATGATATATGATGTAGAATACGATTTGATGCTATAATAAAACATTTTTTTTTAAGAAAAAAAAATTATATATATATATACACACAGAGATATTTCTTGAATTGCAAAATAGGTTTTAGGTACCTACAAGGCTAAGCACAAATCGCTTTAAGTTGACGCAGCTTATAGAAGTGGGTGGGCAGAATATAACGTGAAGCTTTGGCTCACTCCAAATTTCTCTTCCTTTTTTTTTTTTTTTTTTTTTTTTTTTTTTGGCGTAAATTTTGGGTGCATAGCTCTGTATTGGATTTTGAAAATGACAAACAAAAGTTCGGGAATTACTAATCACTAGTAGGAGGCAGCTAGCAGCTTCTGATAAGAGCATAGGACGGTGACAAAGACTCTTCCCAATAATCCTTTTGTTTATATGAAGCTCATGTCCACATATATCATTCAATGTCTTTTGTATGTTTTTGTCTTCCCCACCTTAAGAAGACAACTACTAACTAGCTTCTTATAGCCGTCGAATGGCCTACTAATTTACTCAAGAATGCCAATTTGTTCAATTTATAATAATATCCCATCAAGATTTTTATAGTTCTTGACCTACATAGAGGAATAGGATGTGACCTATTTTCTTTTCATTGCCTCACAATGATTACAGTTTATAATTTTTTTTTCCTACTGCAATTCCACGTTATATAAATAAATAAAATATTTTCAAAACTATGAAAAAATTAACTATGAAAAAATTAATTACATTTTCTTTCTCATTCATGAAAAATTAACACCTACATTAAAAGAATGTGTACTTTCTAAAAGTTTTATTATTATTATTGCTTTTCACTCAAACTCAACATGTGTCCGGTTATTTAGTTACCAAATGATAGGCACCTAGCTAAACATTTTTATTTTTTAATTTTTTTTTAATTTTCGTGAATTAGTTATAGATTTTATTATTACACACAAAAAAAAAAAGCAACTGAATAATCATATCTAAAACTTTTAAAACTGTGGTTCGATTCTTGATATGCCCTTTTATTGCCTTACGAAGTTCCACATCACAATGCCATATGGCAAGACATCTTTTTTTATTCATTAAAAAAAAAAAAAGGCTAAAGATTTTGTTATTTCATAAACCGTGATTTTATTGGATAAAACATTTAGATGACGTGGATATATAAATGAAGAAGACAGAGATTATGTAATATGCATCTTTTATCTAGCCTATTTAGATGAAGTACTTATAGTTATAATTAATTCGGAACAATATTATGCTCTTTGATGATAAGTTTCAAATTCTGAATTTGATTAGATATTAAAACCCTTTCCCAATTTTTAAAACTAGAGAAGAGGAAGAAATTATCCAATCCTAACCTACTTTTTTTTTTTTTTTTTTTTTTGTCCTTTATAGTCAAATCAAAAAAAGCTTAAAAAGTAGACTTACACCTAATCTTTACCTAATAAATGGACTAACCCATTTAAATATCTTTGTGAAAACAAATATATCTATTCGCCCAAACCTAACTTAAATTAAATACCATAGCCCGATATAAATACAAAGAAATGAAAAAATAAAAATTAAAAAAAAACTTTAAAATATGGACAACCAAAGCAAAATTTAAAAGTTTACATGTTTTTGTTAAAGGAAATACTTCATTCTACAAGCACCCAAAACCATCTGTATATTTACCGAGTGGGGACGGTGTAGTGTATGTGTTACTGAGTTGTGGATTTGCGAGGTTTTGGGCCTTTATAGTCTTTTCCTTTATGAGAAGGAGAGAATTGCTTGTCGGTCTGTTTGAAGCTTGTAATAGTTGGAAATCAGTGGCCAAACTTCACTGTCAAACACTCAAAGCTGGTTTTGCCCAGGACAGTTTCTTTGCCACCAAACTTACCCTTTTATATGCTAACCATGCATCGCTAGAGAATGCTCGTAGAGTGCTCGATGAAACGCCTCATAGAAGTGTTTATCTTTGGAATGCTACAATCAGGAGCTATTGTAAGAAGAACCAATGGGAAGAGACCTTGTGTCTTTTTCACAATATGGTATCTAGTGGAAGAGTTGATGATGAGAAGCCTGATAATTTCACAATACCCATTGCTCTTAAAGCTTGCGCCGGGTTAAGGGCGCTAGAATATGGAAAAATTGTACATGGGTTTATAAAGAAAAATGCCAAGATTTGTTCGGACATTTATGTGGGTTCTGCCCTTATCGAATTGTATTCCAAATGTGGACAAATGGACGATGCCTTGAAAGTTTTTAAGGAGTTTCCTCAACCTGATGTCTTTTTGTGGACTTCGATGGTCACTGGATATGAGCAAAATGGTAGTCCTGAAGAAGCGCTTTCCTTTTTCTCCCAAATGGTAGCTGCGGAGTGTGTTAATCCTGACATAGTGACGCTTGTTAGTGTTGTTTCTGCTTGTGCTCGGCTATTAAATTCCAACCTTGGCTGTTGTATACATGGTTTTGTTATTAAGAAGGGATTTGATGCTGATTTAGCTTTGGGTAATTCATTTCTGCATCTATATGCAAAGACAGGTCATACAAAAGATGCAACTAGCTTGTTTAGAAAGATGCCAGAACAAGATATTATCTCATGGAGCACAATGGTTGCCTGTTATGCTCATAATGGGGCTGCAGTGGAAGCATTGGAAACTTTCAACGAAATGATCGATAAGAAAATCGATCCCAATTCAGTAACTGTCGTTAATGCAGTACAAGCATGTGCTGTTTCCTCTAACTTGGAAGAGGGTAGGAAGATCCATGAACTAGCTGTTAAGAAAGGTTTTGAGATGGACATTTCGGTCTCTACCGCTTTAATTGATATGTACATGAAGTGCTTCACCCCTGACAAAGCAGTTGATATCTTCAAAAGAATGCCCAACAAAGATGTGGTTTCTTGTGCTGCAATGTTGGGTGGATACGCTTATAACGGAATGGCATACAAGTCAATTGGAGTCTTCCGCGACATGCTTTTAGAAGAGATGCAGCCTGATGCTGTTGCTATGGTGAAGATTCTTGCAGCTTGTTCAGAGTTGGGAATTCTTCAACAAGCTCTTTGTCTTCATTGTTATGTTAAAAAGAATGGCTTTCTTAATAATATCTTTGTTGGAGCTTCATTAATGGAGCTGTATTCGAAATGTGGTAGCATAGATAATGCTATCCAAGTTTTTGAATCTATGGTGGACAAAGATGTCGTTATCTGGAGTGCAATGATAGCGGCTCATGCCATTCATGGCAAAGGAGGAGAAGCTTTAAAAATATTTGAGCAGATGATCAAGGACTCAACTATTAGTCCCAACGACATCACATTTCTCTCTGTTTTGTCAGCTTGTAGCCATTCAGGTTTGGTTGAAGAAGGGATAGAGATATTCAACATGATGCTTCATGAATACCATTTGAAGCCTAGCTCTGAGCATTATGGAATATTAGTTGATCTTCTTGGCCGTAAAGGAGAATTAGACAAGGCCGTGGAAATTATTAACCAAATGCCAGTTCCAGCTGGGCCACATGTTTGGGGAGCCTTGCTGGGTGCATGCCGGATTCATCACCATATGAAGTTGGGAGAGTTTGCAGCAAATAATCTTTTCCACTT
Organism: Ziziphus jujuba; assembly: GCF_031755915.1. Taxonomy (NCBI): domain Eukaryota; kingdom Viridiplantae; phylum Streptophyta; class Magnoliopsida; order Rosales; family Rhamnaceae; genus Ziziphus; species Ziziphus jujuba. Next base: position 32,009,883 of record NC_083382.1, on the reverse strand, counting down.
AGATCCTAATCATGGAGGTTATTACATACTGTTATCAAATATGTATGCCGCGGACCAGAAATGGGACAGTTCGGCAGAACTTAGAATGCTAGTAAAGGAAAACATGTTGAAAAAGATGTTAGGACAAAGTGTGATTGAGGCAGGAAATGAGGCATATAGCTTTGTTGCTGATGATAGACTTCACCCAGACTCTGAGCAAATCTATGATGTGCTGGGAAAACTTGGAGTGAAAATGAGAGAGGAAGGTTATGTTCCTGATTCAGAACTTTTGGTGTATGATTGGTAACAGGTTTCATAGTGTCCATTTTTTTTAATTTTTTTTATTGGAATCTGAGGCCAATTTGAAATTTTATGATATAAGAAAAATGTTTTACTTTTATTAAGTTGATTTTTATGAAATGAAGTTTTATTGATCCTCAAAACGATCTAATTTAATTCAATATATATAACATATATAAATAATATTTACCAAAATAATAAAAAAAACATATATATAACACTAAAGATTATGTTTCGGAAAAAAAAATAGAGGAAAAATAAAAGTTAGAGTTTCAAATTATGAGTAGAATTCCAAAATAATGTTTTCATATGAAATTTGCTTTGGTTCGTATTAGCAAGCACCGGTTTAATATATTGCCACACAGAGAGAGAGAGAGAGAAACCATTTGACAAAAAGAAGCAATACGAAAAATGAATTTAAAAAAAAAAAAAAAAATTCTCGAAAAGAAGCATCCTGGCACTGAAAACAGAGTCGGAGCGAGAGGTCACCAGCCAAAATCTAACAAAAAACAATCATTGAATGAAAGCCCTGTTTAGAATCAGAACCGCTGCGCTTAATAACGGTTTTTTAAGCTTGAACTTTCTTCGGTCCTCTGTTTCTACGTGTTCCGAAAAGCCACTGGAGCTGATACGGACCAAACTCATAACAAAAAGTCTTGCAGAGAAGCACCAGCTTTAGCACTCTCAGAAAGCCCATGCAAAGTTTTTTGCTTATGGTCCGCAAAATGACGAATATTTATCTCCTAAAATCTCCATTTTGTACGCTTTGTTTGGCGAAGTCGATCTGGCGAGCATTGCATTTGAACGGATAGAGAAACCAACTAGTTACCTTTGGAATATTATGATTAAGGGGATATGCCAATCAATGTCAGTTCGGATCGTCTTTGGGAATAGATACCGAGATGATGCCAAAGGGTCTAAAGCCTGACAAGTTTACTTTCCCACTTGCGCTTAAATCTTGGGCGGGATTTTCTGATTTGAACCTGGGAAAGTCGGTTCATCAGCATTTGGTGTGTTGTGGACGCAGTAATGATGTTATTATTAATGCTGCATTAGTTGATATGTACTCCAAATGTGGTAACAATGAAACTGCCCGGTTGGTATTTGATAAAATGGGGGTGAAGGATTTGGTTTCTTGGACTTCCATGATTTCGGGGTATGTCACACGGTGGTTATAACAATGAGACGTTGGGGTTCTTTGATTTGATGATAGTGCAGGGGTACAACCCTGTAGCGTAAGTCTTTTGAGTGTTCTTCTAGCCCGTGGCAATCTGGGGACTTTGAGAAAAGGTGAATGGTTTCATAATTATGTAATACCAACTGGGTTCTGTTATGGATATGTATGCCAAGTGTGGGAATTTGAATTTGGCTCGCAGATTGTTTTGGAACAACAGGGAAAAATGTTGTTTATTGAAGTGCTATGATTGCAAGTTGTGGGATTCATGGGCAAGGAAGGAAGGCACTTGATCTTTTCAGTGATATGATAAATGCAAAGGTGAGACCAAATCATTTGACGTTCACCTGTATTCTCACAGCTTGCAGCCAGGACTATTAGAAGAGGGTAAGAGGTATTTCGAATCAATAGTACAGGATTTAGGTATTGCTACAAAACTCAGCAATTATGCTTGTATGGTAGATCTTCTTGGCCGTTCGGAACAAATATCTAAGCGGAAAAACTAATAGAGACTAAACCAGTGGAACCTGATGCAAGTATGTGGGGTTCTTTATTTGGTGCATGCAGAATTTATTGTAATCTAGATTTAGCAGAAAGAATTGCAGATCGTATTTTTGAACTGGACCTTCTTCGTGCTGGATACCATGTTTTGTTCTCTAACATCTGTGCCGCTAAATCTAGTGGAAGGAGGTCGAGAAAGTGAGAAAAATGGTGTCTAAAGAAGGAGCTAGTAAAATTCAGTATTTAGTTTGATTGAGTTAAAAAATGAGACAAGTCTCATCCTCGGTCAGATAAGACCTATTCTGTGCTTGAAGAGTTTGCTGCTCCTATGAAGCGATTGAGTTATGTACCATTAACAGATTTTGTTCTTCATGACATTGAAGATGGGGCAAAAGAATAGGCGCTTCTTTACCGCAGTGAAAGACTGGCAATAGCTTTTTGTCTCATTGCCACTGCTCCGGTGACTGCTATTCGTGTGACTACTACTCGTGCGACAAAGCATTTAAGGATTTGCCGGTATTGCCATAGCGCTATCAAGTTTATCTCTAGAATCGTGAATCGGGTTATCATTGTGAAAGACATACTTAGATTTCACCATTTTGAGAATGGCTCTTGTTCTTGTGGAGATTACTGGTAATTAATAATTATAATATGTCTGGTTGATTTTGTTATTAAATGTTAGATGGTAGTTAGCCTTTAGTTTTCTTTTCAAACAAAGATATATTATAACATAGGAATAAATGTAGGAGAGGAAGCTATTATTTTTGTTTTTTTTTTTCCACAACTACTTATTTTCTTATTGGGCACAGGGGCTGTTGACATTCTTTGGATGCACGAAGAATATGATGATATTTATAAAATAAATAATACATTTTCTATTTGTGCTGAAAACTTATCAAATTACTTCTAAAACTTCTATGCTAGCTAACAGTTCCTCAAACTCGAAACTTCTTTAATTTACATGTTTTAGCCATATTCTGTTGTATCTTACATATATATATATATATATATATATATGTATATTCACATTTAAGATAGAACAATCCAATGAAAGAGAAAATCTTGTATGAAGTTACAATCCACTGACAGCTCGTTTTGGATCATCATTGAGACTGTCCTCCCATATGGAAATGCAAAACAAAAGCGATAATGTTTTTATTTATATGGCTCTTGAAGGATATGTTTTCCAATGTGACAACATTGAAACTGCCTGGTTGATATTTCAGAAAACCCTTTCTTCTTTATGTATCCAAAAAAGCCGAAAATAGAAAAGAAAGCAAATCTGTGATATTATTGCTTTATGCTTTTACCCATTCGATTAAGAACATTAAATAATTATTGAGTAATATTGGAAGTACTATACAGTCTACTAAAATATCTATCAAATATTTATGATGTTATTATCTGATTGTTAAGCATATACTTTTTAATTATATAAGCTGATCAGTATACTTCTATCAACAGCAAAGTAATTGGTCAGTCTTCAAAGTCGATTCAACTTCATGCACTTGCATATGTTGCTCATTTCTATAGTATAGGAGATGTGATTTCAATTATAATTCGGACTCATGGAAAAGTCAGAAGAAGCTATCATTTTAGCTATGGAAGATGAAAGAGACATGAGTAAGAAAGATATTTCATGCAGCTAGCCAAAAAGAACATCGAGTACCTCAGAGAAACTTAGGCCACAAGATGGAATTTTCATTCACGATGCGGATACATGTAATTATGTCATTCTTTTCTTTATTGCCAAATATTTAACTGTTTTATATTGGCAAACTTATCGATCAAATCTTATAGATTCCACATTTTCAAGCAATGGAAATAAACATTTTTTTTTAAATGGAAATAAATTAAATTTTAGTTGTTGCGTAACATATGTTTCTCATTTAGTGCTACCCAACGAATCTATTAATCGTTATTAATTCTTGTAATTGTAAATAGAAAGTCCACCTTTCCCCTATTTTTTTTTTTTTAAATGGTTAAATGAATCCCTCACTTCATCTCATTCTTATTTTAATAACAAATTTGTTATGTTAATTTTTCAATTCAATTCAGTTCAGCAGTAATATCCATTGTTTTTTTGGATAATAATCTGAGTTCGAATCTTTTTTATCAATATATATATATATATATATATAACCAATAGACCAAAAAAAAAAAAAAAAACGTTCAATTCAATTCAAAATATAAATTAATATTCACATTATTTTGCAGTGCATGGTGATGACAGATGAAGACTTGAATTAAGTAGATGTTCACACTTACGAAAGTTTTCTTTATATTTCTTAATGTCTTAATGCTATATATTTTCTTCCACATGACCTGCACGCTCCGACTTGCATGGACCAATTAGAGACTAGATTTAAACGCAATTATTGGGGGTTTTCATAGAGGGATGGATATATTGTGTTCACCGAGTGATAAAATCCCAACTCAATTTAAAAAAAGAGAAAGAAAGAAAGAAGAAGTTAATTTTCTTTTATTTATTTATTGGCTTATTTTTTAAAATAGGTGGCATTATATCAATGGTAAACAAAAATGGAGATAAGAGAAAGAAGATTAGACTGTGCCGAGAGATACACTGTCTTATAGTTGGTCAAATTTCTGGAATTTACCAATTGCTAAAAGTTTGATCCCCATGTGGTAATTTTTTAAATCAAATTTCAACTTATTATTACGACTGGGGTTCATATCAAGGTTTGACTTTGGATATGACGTTGTATATTCTAAGTGATTTTTACTGCTGGGCTAAGCTAATTATGATTATGCGCTATATAATTGATTGATGATTGTGGTAATTGATTCATGGGTAGTATTTGTTACGTATTGGTGATATCATCAAGTGAGATTAATTGATTCCTTATCTTGATGAATTCAGTATTACAATATAAACTATTGTCATCAATTAGTTCCTCGGTCTATATCGATCAACCAATTAATAATTACTTTAGAAGCTTATAGTAAGACTAGGAGCTTATATAAATAGGTGAGATTGATGAGTAACCATGGACAAGGCATAGCAGCAAAATTTCATACCCCATTTTCTCCATTAATGCCGCTAGTAAATACAATGGGATACTTAGAGATATGCTACAAGCCGTAGTTGTGTGTTTGCTTCTTGTTGTTGTTGTTGTGATTGGCTGGCAATAATGGAGGCAGCCCGGCACTGAAAAGATGTTAAGCAACGTGCCCTTTGTTGGGATGCTACCGGGGCTTATTAAAATTCAAGTCTTACCTATCCACGACTATGCTACCGATCAACTTAAAAGCTGTGGTGGAACTTTTGAGGTCAAAGGCCCTTGGCTTGCTAACTTGGACTACTAGGTTACCACTGATCCTCTCAATCTCAATCACGTCTTGACGACACGTTTTGTCCAACCATTCCGAGGGAGGCCCTCAATTGAATAACACCCTGGATGTTTTAGGGGATGGGATTTTGAATTCTTATTCGGATATTTGGACAACTCAAAGGAAAATGTACCAGTTGTTCACCGGTAACATCAAGTTTCAATCTTATATGGAGAAAATGCTTTAGAGAAAGGTGGTGGATTGCCTGATCCCAGTTCTTTGTCTTGTCTATGAATCAGAAATACAGGTCCATTATTATTATTATTTATTTTATTATTTTTATTTTATTCATCTTAATTTTTAGTTCTTTTGTGATTATATAATTACCATATTACTATTATTATTTTATGATTAATTTACTATTTCTAATTAGTACTTATTTTATGATCATGAACATATATATATATATATATATATCAACAGGTTGATTTACGAGATGTGTTTCAGCGGCTCACCTTTGACAATATATGCATATTGGTTTTAAGGTATGATCCCATCATTCTTTGTGTTGAACTCTCTGAATTTGCACATGCAAATGCTTGCGATGATTTGGAAGAGGCTGTTCTGCTACGATATGTTCTGCCACCAAGCTGGTGGAAGAGGAAGAGATGGCTTCAAATAGGGTCAGAAAGAAAGTATAGCAAGGCATGGAAAGTTTTTGATGATTTCCTATACCAACGCATCTCGTTGAAACGACACGAGTTTATCAGGCGGCATAGCAGTAGTGAAATCCAAAACATGGCAACCAGATTCGACTTGTTGAGAGCTTTCATGGAGGAGGAAGAGAAAGAAGAAAAAAATAATAATGGTAATTACAACAAGAAGGTCAAGAATTCAGACGAGCTTCTGAGGCATGTCGCATTCAACTTCATAGGAGCAGGGAGAGACACAGTTAGTTCATGTCTCACTTGGTTTCTTTGGCTGGTCGGCAAACCCAAGAGTGGAAACTAAAATTCTTGAAGAATGAAACATAATTTATCTGAGAGGTCTAATAAAAATTGTGGGGTTTTTGGTGCAAAAGAGTTGAGCAAATTGGTTTATCTTCATGAAACATTGTGTGAGACATTTAGGCTTTATCCAGCCTTGCCTATAAATGAAAAAAACATCGGTTAAGGAAGATATTCTTCCAAGCGGTCACCGTGTCAAGCCAACATACAAGGATGGTGATTCATTTTTCATGCAATGGGTAGGATGGAAGGCATATGCGGGAAAGATTGCTTGGAATTCAAGCCAGAGAGATGGATTTCTAATGGAGGAATCCTTTATGTACCACCTTACAAATTTTCAGCATTTAATGCGGGTCTTCGTTCTTGTTTGGGTAAGGACGTGGCTTTTACTCAAATCAAAATTGTTGTAGGTGCTATCTTATGGAATTACCGAATTGAAGTGGTGGAAAGGAATCCAATTTCTAATGGTTAGGGTTTCTAATGGAATTACCGAATTGTTTTGTTTTTTTGGGGGTCAAAATTACTAATGAAAAGGGAAAATCAGTCAGGTCTGGTCAAACTGGAGGTGTAGGTAAGACTTTAAGTGGAAGTATCTTATGTGCTTTATTAATTAATTGATGTCCAAGTATTAGTGTGTATATATATATATGTATTACAAGTCTTGGTTGGACTAAAGATGTAATTTATGTTGTCCGATGTTCATATTTTTCACGATTACTCTAAGAAATTCTGGCTAGATTTAGGAGGTTATGGGATCTTTAAAATTTTATTTCTTGGGTTCCAATTATTTGATTTTTACTCATCTTAAAGGAAACAAAGGAGAAGAGGTCCCTTGTCCTTCTAATGTTTTTCAGGTTATTGAAAATTGTCATCAAGATCATGTATGAGAAATTGATTTCGCTCCCATTACCCTACTGTTTGTTTTCTTGGTCGTCAATCCTAGGATTCTAACACAGATTTTGGGCCCATTGTGTAGAGGTCGTTCTTTGATGATATCCCAGTTAAAACGGTCGAAAGCGCACATAAGGCCTTTTTTACAATAGGTCAAGTACAAAAATAAGGCCCAAATGATCGACTCCAAGCCCATGGCTTGTGAGCTCGTTCCACAAACAAAATTATATCCACCAAAATTAGAGTAAATAATTTACCAAAATTTTTTAAAAAAATAATAATAATTAGATGAATATATGTAGTTGAATAGTTTGTACCTGTGTATAAATTAACTAGATAAGAAAGAAATATTGTTAAAATTTATTTGCTTGTTGAGAAAATTCACTGAATTGGGACTGAAGAACCAGCAAGGGTTGTTTCCATGCCATTGGCAATATCAATTAAAGCACAAAGAACGGGGGCTGTTATGGGGCATGAGCATTGTGAGAGCAGACTAGCTAGTGGGACGGTGCTCCTTTTATTATATACATGCATGTATGTATTATTAACTTCATGTAGATGACAATAATGGAGGATTTTGTTTTTCTTTGATAATTAAATAAAATAAAAAGGGATTAGCAGCAAGGCTCGCCAAAGTTAAGGAGCTTATAATTATTAGCTAGATAGATTTAGGATGCAACTCTTGCTCAATTTTAGTCAGGCTTCAGGCTCTGGTTCTTGATAAGCTTACAATAAATGAAGATAGCTGTTAACCGAAACAAGACCAACAAGAAGAAGAAGAAGAAGAAGAAGAAGAGAAGAGAAATCTGTCGTTTCTTGGTTAGAAATTGCGTGTAATGATAAGAAAGGTGTAATGATAAGAAAGTATGAGTATGGACTCCTTTACATGCACAAGCAATTGCCTTTTCTTTTTTGTTATTTTTCTTTTTTGTTATTTTTTTGACAAAACATGTACAATCAATTTTGTCAGTTGTAAATTAGAAGAAATTAATATGGTTGGCCGGTACAATGTATAAATGCTTTTTATCTATCCGGTTATGTTTAACGCTCTCTCTGTCTTCATGAATCTAAGGTAAATGTTAATTGAACAAACAATAGTTTAATTGTATGTACATAATTATTCTTTCATCCCAAGTCCGGAATATTTTTTCATTGAGATAACTTTAGATTACATATAATCAGGTGCCTTTTACTATTCAATTATGTATAAAAATACTTGATTATATGTAATTCAAAATTTTCAGGTTAAAATTTGTTTGGATGAGAAAAAAACTATATATATATATATACTATCTAGTTGAGTATAGTTGGCGTCATGCATCAATGGTCTCTGTCACATGTAGGGTCGGTTAAATTAAAAATACCCAATTTACATTCTCGTCTTACAAATTTGTAGTAATTAATATAATGTCGTATAATTGTTCTCTTATTAAATTCTCACCATTTAATTGCTTAGTCCAACAGCTAACTAACTTTGCTAGCATTACACCATTACAAATAGCTCAGTTGAAAGAGTAACCCTTGGACAAGCAACCAAAAAGCAAAATTTAATTTCATACACCACCCCCATTATAATCAAATATGGCACTAGTTGCAATTTTCCTTCTTCTTCTTCTTGTTGTTGTAATTGGCCATCGGAGAAAGAAAAGAAACTCTGGCCTACTCACAAACTGGCCTGTGGCTGGTATGATGCCGGAGCTTCTTGAAAATATCACACGCATCCATGACTTTGCAACCGATGTCCTGAAAAACAGTGGTGGAACTTTTGAGTTCAAAGGCCCTTGGTTTGCCAACCATCATTTCTTGGTTACCAATGATCCTATCAATGTGCATCATATCTTGAATGCAAGTTTTGCAAACTATCCCAAAGGACCCGATTTCAAGAAGATTTTCGAACCCTTTGGAGATGGGATTATCAATTCCGAGTCGGATTTATGGAAAAATCAAAGAAGAATGTACCAAACACTCATCGGACAGAGCAAGTACGAACCGTTTATTGAGAAAACTATCCTAGGAAAGGTGGTGGATGGCCTAATCCCAGTTCTTGATCATGTCTCCAAATCATCAATCCAGGTCTATTATATACATATTTAGGGTTAATTACAATTTGCATCTTTAAATTATGCATTGTTTTTCATTTTGTCCATCAATTTTTAAAAACTCTTACATTACACTCTAAACTATCATTTTTCTATTACTTTGGTACAATTGTTAACACTATTTAATATTTGCATGGAATTAATGTATACCTTATGTGCATGTCACACGCCTTTCAATAAAGATTGTTTTGAAAAAAAATTAATTTAGAAATAAAAGTAGACAAATAAAATGAATAAACTGTTTAATTATTAAAACTCAAAATATCCATTGCTTTATTTTAGTCAAAACACATTGTAGTACTATTTGTTTATACATTATTATTTTTTTTGAATCATTTCAATTTCATAAATTTTAGTAGTTTTTTACAAAAATGTCCTTTAGTGAAAAACATGTGACATATGGGGTAAGTACCATCCAAATTTAGATGATTTTAACAATTGTACCAAAGTAGTTAAAAAATGATATTGGATGCAATGTTAGAATTTTTTAACATAGTGGGCCAAAATGAAAAACAATGCATAGTTTGGGGTACAAATTGTAATTAACCCTATAATTATATAGTTTTCATTTAATTCTTTAAATATAGTTTTGCACTTCATACATCTGCTTGATTAAGTTGTAATTATATTCACCAAAAAAATTAAGTTGTAGTTATTCTGTTAGAGTTAGTGACCCGAATTCTTGTTGACCCGACCCGAAAAGCTCGCGGTGCGATCCATTTGGTAAAACTAATTTTGGAGAAAAATTTGGGGCTCAGTGGTGGAAGCGGAGGTCTCGGGCCGACCTGTTTAATTTTAGGGTTTCTTCCGTATATATATTTCTTATTCTTTTGGGGTTTTGCGGCTGAAAATTGGGGTTTCAGGGTATCACGAAATTTAGCTCACCTTTGTACCAATTTTTCGATATTGGATTTGCTTCTCCCTGCCCGTGGTTTTTCCCGTCAAGGGTTTCCACATAAATTGTGTGTTTGTTCTTCGCTTTCTTTCTTTCCGTTGCTAGCTATTTTTCTCCCAATTACCTAACAAGTGGTATCAGAGCCGCGTCGATCTATTTGGGAATTTTTTTTCTTTCGATCATGGCAACAAAGTTCGACATTGAGAAATTTGAGCGCAACATGAGTTTCTCCATGTGGCAAGTCAAGATGAAGGCGATTTTGACACAGAACGGTTTACACAAGGCGTTGGTTGGCAAGGAGCAGATGCCGTCTTCGTGGGATGCCGAAAAGAAAGCCGAGGTTGATGAGCGTGCCCTATCCACCATTCAGCTATGCTTGTCCAATGAAGTTTTGAGGGAGGTCCTTGATCAGAAGACAACAAAGGACTTATGGGACAAGTTGGAATCTTTGTACATCACAAAGAATCTCACAACGAAACTGATTGCGAAGCACCGTCTATACACCCTTTCTATGGTTGAAGGTACATCTATTAAAACACACATAGATGACTTTTCTACTATTTTGTTGGATCTGGCGAACATGGACATTAAATATGATGATGAAGATCAGGCCCTAATGCTACTGCGTTCCTTACCTCCATCGTATAAAAATTTTAGGGAGACTTTGATTTACAGTAATAAAACCCTAAAATTGGAGGACGTGAAAGCTTCTTTATATTCTAAGGAGTTGTTTGATAAGGAGTTGACCAGCAGTTCGGATAACAATAATTTTGGGAGTTCCGGAAGAGAGGGTTTGATTGTTAGAGGTAGAACATCATTTAGAGATCAAAATAACAATGGTGGTGGTCGGCCAAGATCGAAGTCAAGGTTCAGAAACCTTATTTGTCACTACTGTAAGAAAAAAGGGCACATCAAAACTGAATGTCGTAAGCTTCAGAATAAAAATAATGAAAAGAGTAAGGAACATGCCGAAGCCAGTGTCGCACATGAGGAAATTGAAGATGACGATGTTTATTCAGTGACTGAGGATAGTTCGGGCAAGCAGGGATGGATTTTGGATTCAGCCTGTTCGTTTCACATCTGTCTCCATAGGGATTGGTTCTCTTCTTATGTTCCGGTGGATAAAGGTGTTGTGCTGATGGGAGATGATCGTCCTTACTGTGTCATCGGCATTGGAACTGTAAGGGTGAAGATGCATGATGGAATTATCAGAACACTATCTGAGGTACGTCACGTTCCAGATATGTCTAAAAATTTAATTTCTTTATCTGCTTTGGACAAGTTTGGTTGTTCTTTTTCTGGTGGAGGTGGAGTTTTGAGGGTTCTGAAAGGTGCTTTGGTGGTGATGAAAGCTAGCCTGGTTGGTACATTATACACGCTACAGGGTTCTGTGGTAATGGGGTCGGCTGCTGTTTCAGTGTCCATGTCAGATTCGGATGTTACTCGTTTGTGGCATATGAGATTGGGCCATATGAGTGAGAAAGGTTTGGCGATGTTGAGCAAACGGAGTTTGCTTGGTGATTGGAGTATCTCGAAGTTGGAGTTTTGTGAACATTGTGTGTTTGGGAAGCAGAAGAGAGTTAGCTTCAGTACTGGAATTCACAAAACCAAAGGTACTCTAGACTACATTCATTCAGATCTTTGGGGACCTGCACGTACTGCTTCTAAGGGTGGTGGCAGATATATGTTGACCTTCATTGATGATTTCTCCAGGAAGGTCTGGGTATATTTCTTGAAGCACAAGAATGACGTATTTGCTATCTTCAAGCAATGAAAAGCTTTGGTAGAGAAGCAGACGGAAAGAAGGGTGAAGCGCCTTCGTACAGATAATGGATTGGAGTTCTGTGATGGTGTTTTCAATGAGTTTTGTAGAAACGAAGGGATCGTTAGACATCTCACAGTTAGAGGAACTCCGCAGCAAAATGGTGTGGCTGAGCGGATGAACAGAACTCTTATGGAGAAAGTCCGATGCATGCTGTCGAATTCTGGGTTAGCACAGGACTTTTGGGCAGAAGCAGCTGCTACAGCTTGCTACTTGGTGAATCGTTCTCCATCGGCAGCAATTGATTGCAAGACTCCTGAAGAGGTATGGTCTGGAAAACCTGCTAATTATTTAGATTTGAAGGTATTTGGATGCCCTGCCTATGTTCATGTCAATGATGGTAAGCTTGAGCCTAGATCGAAGAAGGGCATATTTCTTGGTTACCCGCAGGGTGTAAAAGGATGTAGAGTTTGGCTTCCTGATCCAAAGTCATCTAAGGTTGTGATTAGCAGGGATGTTGTGTTTGATGAGATGGCAATGCTGCATCCAAAAAGGGAGCTCGTTGTTTTAGACAGTGTGCCAAAGCAGGTGGAGTTTAGGGTGGAGGAAGTAAGTACTTCACAGAATGGTTCAGTTTCAGGCCCATTTGAGACACCCACTCATGTGGAAGAAGAGAGAATTGAGGAGGTGCAGGAGCATTCGATTGCCAAGGATAGACCTCGCAGGGAGATCAAGAAGCCTTCTAGTTTAGCTGACTATGTCACTTTTGCTTGTGTTGCAGCACAGGAGATCGAGAGTCCCAGTGATCCTTGCAACTATTATGAAGCCATTTCATGTGAGGATTCTGCAAAGTGGTTAATTGCTATGCAGGAAGAGGTGGAGTCGCTTCATAAGAACCACACTTGGGAGTTGGCATTACCTCCAGAGGGTAAGAAGATTGTGGGATGCAAGTGGGTCTACAAAAAGAAAGAAGGCATTCCTGGTGTTGAAGATGCGAGGTACAAAGCACGTTTAGTAGCGAAGGGGTATTCACAGGTACAGGGAGTTGATTTTAATGATATATTTTCCCCTGTCTTTAAACATACTTCTATTTGTGCTTTGTTAGCGCTAGTTGCTATGCATGATTTAGAGTTGGAGCAACTAGATGTGAAGACCGCTTTCTTGCATAGTGAGCTTGAGGAGACAATTTATATGCAGCAACCCGAAGGTTTCGAGGTTGAAGGAAAAGAGGATCATGTGTGTTTGTTGAAAAGGTCCTTGTATGGTTTGAAGCAATCCCCTCGTCAGTGGTACAAGCGGTTTGATGGGTTTATGGTTAGCCATGGCTATTCTAGAAGCCAATATGATAGCTGTGTGTATTTTAGGAAGTTGGAAGATGGCTCATTTATCTATTTGTTGCTTTATGTTGATGATATGCTGATAGTGGCCAAGAAGAAATCCGATATCAACAGATTGAAAGCAGAATTGAGTGGTGAATTTGAGATGAAAGATTTGGGAGCGGCAAAGAAGATTCTTGGTATGGAGATTGAGAGAGATAGATCTGTAGGTAAACTTTTCTTGACTCAAAGATCTTTTGTTGAGAAAGTTCTGGAGCGTTTTGGAATGAAGAACGCAAAACCTGTAAGTACTCCATCAGCTACTCATTTTAGATTATCTGCTGATATGTCACCACAGTCGGATAGAGATATTGAGTATATGTCACATGTTCCTTATTCTAGTGCTGTTGATAGTTTGATGTATGCTATGGTGTGTACCCGTCCTGACATTGCACATGCTGTTAGTGTTGTGAGCCGGTATATGGCTAATCCTGGCAAACAACACTGGCAAGCTATCAAGTGGATTCTAAGGTACTTGAGAGGCACTACTAACACTTGTTTAGAGTTTGGTGGAAGTAAGGAGGGTGTAAGTGGATATGTTGATGCAGATTTTGCTAGGAACCTTGATAGAAGGAGGTCCACTACTGGTTATGTATTTACTCTTGGAGATACTTCTATCAGTTGGAAGTCTGTTTTGCAAGCAACAGTTGCACTATCAACTACAGAAGCTGAATATATGGCTATAGCTGAAGCGGTGAAAGAAGCTATTTGGTTAAGGGCGTTGATAGGTGAGTTGAGCTCTGAGCAGGAGAGTACGGTCATCAATTGTGATAGTCAGAGTGCTATCTATCTCACTAAGGATCAGATGTTTCACGAGAGGACAAAACATATAGATGTTCGGTATCATTTTGTACGTGATGTTATTGCTCGTGGAGATATTGTTGTCAGCAAGGTGAGTACTCATGATAATCCTGCTGACATGATGACCAAGGCACTTCCAGTAGCCAAGTTTAAGCATTGCTTGGACTTGGTTGGTGTTTGTTGTTGAGCTTTGCCTTTAGGGGCTTTTGTGGAAGAGGATGGCAACTTTTATCGAAGATTGGAGTTTTGTATGTTTTTTTTTTTTTCATTCCTTATATGGAATTCGTGTCAAGGTGGAGATTGTTAGAGTTAGTGACCCGAATTCTTGTTGATCTGACCCGAAAAGCTCGCGGTGCGACCCATTTGGTAAAACTAATTTTGGAGAAAAATTTGGGACTCAGTGGTGGAAGCGGAGGTCTCGGGCCGACCTGTTCAATTTTAGGGTTTCTTCCGTATATATATTTCTTATTCTTTTGGGGTTTTGCGGCTGAAAATTGGGGTTTCAGGGTATCACGAAATTTAGCTCACCTTTGTACCAATTTTTCGATATTGGATTTGCTTCTCCCTGCCCGTGGTTTTTCCCGTCAAGGGTTTCCACGTAAATTGTGTGTTTGTTCTTCGCTTTCTTTATTTCCGTTGCTAGTTATTTTTCTCCCAATTACCTAACATATTCTCATAATATACATGTCAACAGGTTGACTTACAGGATGTGTTTCAGCGGCTCACATTGGACAATATATGCTTACTGGTTTTAGGCTTTAATCCTCACTGTCTTTCTGTTGAATTCCCTAAAGTTGAATGCAAAAAGGCTTTTGATGATGTGGAAGAGATTATCTTTCACCGTCACTTTAAGCCACAAAGCTGGTGGAGGTTGCAGAGGTGGCTTCAAATTGGACGAGAGAAGAAGCTAACAAGATCATTGAAAGTGTTTGATGATTTCATATACAAATGCATCGCTTCAAAACGACACGAACTTAGCAAATTCGAAATAACAGACGAATCCAACTTCGACATGCTCACAACCTACATGAAAAAGCAAGAGGAGAAGCAAGAACAAGTGGATTGCATTTCGAATTCGGACAAGTTTCTGAGGGACACCGCATTCAATCTCATGGTAGCAGGAGGGGACACCATATCTGCAGGGCTCACTTGGTTTTTCTGGCTTATTTCAAAGCACGCACATGTGGAAGCTAAAATTCTCAAAGAAATGAAAGAGAAATTAGAAGGAAATAAACATGAAAAAAGTACCATAGGACTTTTTCTAGTGCAAAAGAGCCGAACAAGTTGGTATATTTTCATGCGGCATTGTGTGAGACTCTACGCCTACACCCACCAACACCAATCAATCACAGGGCATCATCAAACATAGACACTCTTCCAAGTGGTCACCGTGTGAAGCCGAACCAGATGATTCTGCTTTATTTCTTTTCGATGGGCAGGGTGAAAGAGACATGGGGTGAGGATTGCTTAGAATTCAAGCCAGAGAGATGGATTAGTTGTGATGGGAAAGAGATAGTCAATGTACCAGCTTACAAATTCACAGCGTATAATGCAGGTCCTCAGAGTTGTTTGGGTAAAGGGATGAGTTTCATTGTGATGAAAATGGTTGCAGCCACTATGTTATGGAATTACAGAGTTGAAGTGGCAGAGGGATATCCAATTTCCCCAAGTTTGTCAATCGTACTCTATATGAAACATGGTCTCAAAGTTAGCATTTCGCATAGATAAGTATTTTGGTCGATGATAGAGTTACATATGTTCCTAATTAATACTGTTCTCTTAATTAAACAAACATAAGCTTTGTCGTCTCTACACAGAGATAGAGAGTACTTGTGTTTCAGAAATTATGAATGAAGCTTAATTATTAGAAATATAGCACATAGGTTTTGAATGTACGAGTGGTTTTATTTCCTTTATTTATGTCCAACTATATATATTTGTACTATGACAGACTTAATTATGAGTGGTTGTATTTGTTTTCTGTCTGCTTTGTAAAATTTGTTAGTTTAATATTTAGAAAAAGTTACAAAATGATAAAATTGCAGTTTTGGATTCATGGAAAGTATTAATAACATTAAAATGGTATATTTCTGTTATTGTTTGGATAGGAAAGTTTTCAAGCTGTTTACTTTATTCACAAAACTATGTATACATTCAAATTTGTGTGTGTCACATTCCTATTACCAAAAAAAAAAAAAAAAGGTGTGTTACATTCCCTTGTCATGTACTAAAAACTTATTTTGATTTTCGAAGAAAAAGGAATAGTTTTGGTACCGTATTAGCCAAAAGAACCAGGTATATGTATTGAAGAGGGCTATAACATGAAGTTGGTTTAGGACCCGTTTGGATATTTCTAAATAAATTTTCTTTGCGTTGGAAAGATTTAATTTCTCACATTATTCCTAGGAAAATGACATGTTAATTCATATGCAAGTGACATAAGGCGATCATTGACATTAAAATTCTCTCTTCTGATTATCCTAAAGATTCTTATAGTTTAAGCTCAATAAAGATTTTAGGGAGTGTAATCTTGTAGCGGACTATCTTGCAAAGTTTAGCCCTACTTGTGATTCGGGTATGCATGCTCTTGACAGTGCTCTTGATGGTCCTCCTAAGGGAGTCAATCATTTGCTTTTGTATAACTGTGTACAAAGTGTTAATTCCAGGTTGATTAATAAAAAGTCTTAAGAGGCTGTCGGCTCCGTATTCCGATTAAAAAAAATTTCAGTCCACCTACGTACATCCCAGTTAAATTGGGCCTAAAGCCCATATCCGGCTAACTGTCATGACAATATGGGTCACAAATAGTTCCCTTGGACTAGTGAATTGGCCGGACTAACACCCCTTGTGGCCAAGAAGCCTTCGGGTCACGAGCTCGACCCTGCAAGCAATCCAAATATAGAGGTCCAATCAAAGAATAATGTTTTAGTTATATATTATAAGGGTTTTTCCTTTGATAAAAAATATTCACCCCAAAAAAAAAAAAAAACCCACAAAGAAGGACCTTTTCCAATTGTCCTATGGAAGGGACCTGATTAATTACAAATTGATAATCGTTAAAAAATGAAAAAAAAAAAAAAGGTACGAAATGATAAAATTGCAGTTTCGGATTCATGCAAAGTAGTAATAACATAAAAATGATATATTTCTGTTATTGTTTGGATAGAACAAGTTTTCAAGCTGTTTACTTTATTCACAAAACTATGTATACATTCAAATTTGTGTGTTGAAAAGTTCACTGAATATGCTACCCAAAAAGAAAAAGTTCATTGAATGTGAGGTTGGAAGTGGAACTTTAATGTTGTTAATTTTGGCATGCCATTTTCCAATGGAAAGCATGGGTGTTGAGTGGTGGACCGTTCCGTACATTATTGAGGTTGACTGGGCAAAGCTACTGATTTTCTGATCATTGCAAGTGGCTACAATAATAGACTGCGCAACCTCTGCCATACCACGCCCCTAACCAACCTTCTTTTTTATTTGATTAAAATAAGAACTGGCCAACAAGCAGATTGGGTCGTGCCAAGTAATAGGAGATCTAGTTACAGCTTTTAGCTGAGAATTGAGATACGAATCTCAAAGTTTCTTCTGCATTGTTTTTAATATTTATTTATTTATTTTTGTTTTTATCTTCTACTTCTTCTTGCTACCCCATATCAACCAATTATTAGGCAGCTACATTAATAAGCTCTAAAACCATATACATACAGGGCTGGTCCACGTACCCATATTTTTAGTAAATATATTTGACAACTTGTTCAGGCCATTGAAATGATAAGTTGTTTTTCTTTTCTTTTTTTTTTTTTTTTCATTTACAATAATTTCACGCTATTCTATATTTTTAATCCATAATTTAATTTTGTAGTGGTTATTAATTGAGCTAATTTCATTTAACATTTAACAATCAATCCATACATTTTATTCACAGTTAGATTATGTCATATCAACTATTAAGATGATTTATCAAATACATAGGTTAAAATGTTGATAAATGGAACGCTTAATGTGTATATATCGAATTTATATTTAATATTTCTTTTGTTTTTATTTTATTTTATTTTTATCTTCATATATGTCTTCACTTGGTGTCCCATTTTTGCATTTAAATAATAGGATAAGGACTTATCAATATAGTTTTTTTTTTTTTTTTTTTTTTTGGTATAGTTAACATCACTGTCTATTGACATTTTCTTTGGCATGAGATTGGGACGAATCGATATTGAAAAAATCAATTGGAAGATAAGATCTTCGTTTCGGAATTGGATATGGCTTTTATGCATAGTATATATATATATATATATATATATCTATATATAAAATTTTATCATGCGGATATTTATATTTTAACCAAATTTAGATATCATGTATTTATCATCAGATTATAGACATAATTTTTGACCATGTGTATTCCTAAGAAATTACGCACTATCACTCTATCAGCATTTTAACCAAATGGAAATATCCACCATAATAGAAGAATATATATATATATAGATAGATAGATATATGATTTGTTCCAATTATTGTTACGACGAGAGACGAGAGAGTTAACTAAGCCCTATATGGAGAAAGCCATTGAGAGTAATGGATGGCCTAATCACAGTTCTTGATCACGTCTCCAATGCAAAAACCAAGCAAATATTTTCTATTATTTTCAAATAAAGTCACAGTTATTTATTCAGTTATTAGTGTTATTATTATTATTTTTGTCTATGGTTTGTAATCTATTGTGCGGCTGCATGCTAGTATAGTAAAAGCTTTCGGTGTAATTTTGTTCTTGTGTATTAAATTTACAAATCGGACCCGCTATGTTTTAAAAGTATTTGGCTGGATCATTTACTTCACTGTAGTCCGGCAAATAAATTGTTTTCCGTAACAAGCATTTTAGCTTATTTTGGATAATTTTTACTTATTTAAAAGAGCTTTTTGAGAAATTATTTTTTTTATTAATTTTGATCAGAAGCTATCTAGAGGCAAAACAACATCAGACATTCTAAAAGACCATTTTGTCAATAGTTTAGAAGATATGGTGCGGATGTTCGTAAATAGGATAGTTATATCTATAAAAAAATTAGTTTTATAATGGCTACTTATTCTTTCTTCTCCACTTGGATAATTGGCAGTAAACCTCGTAGATTCCATTATTCCAACGACAAATAAAATGGTGGGTGCATATATTTAGTGCTATCAAACCTATTTCCAACAGCCATGGCAAAAAGCTGGCATGTCCTTAATGTAGGGATTTGGGACCTCTCTCCCTATTTAACCATCATGCACTTTGTCCTATCCACCCAATCCATAAACTTTTAAGGTGATCAACTCTAAGTCCTATTAATTTTTTTTTTTTTTTGTTATTATTCAATTTGTGGGCCAATTACACGCAATACATGCATGCCTACTTTTATTTTTGAGTGGAATATCTTTGCTTAATTACATAGGAGTAATTAATATAATGGTTTTTTAAAAGAAAAATACAATTTATCACTATTGAAGATCAGTACAAATGGAATTCATTAAATTATTTGATAATTTAATTGACTGGTCACTTTCTCAAATTAGATTCTAAAATAAAAAATTAATATATGATGGAACGAAACCAATTAGCAATTGGTATGTTGGCAAAGTTTTCACTAGTAAACATCACCATTCCTCATAAATAGCAAAATCAATAAACTTGTCATAATTTAATTCCCAAGGTCTACATAAAACCTAACTATTAAAAGGATTCAAAGATTCATCTAGCCACTATAAATAGCTCACTTCATGAGTAAGATTGGACAAAGCACCAAAAAGTTTCAAAAGATCTCCATATATCAGTATGGCGCTGATGCTTATTGGGCACATAGAGATACTACCTGCACTTTTCTGCTTTCTTTTTCTTCTTCTAACACTTCGTTATTGGACGAATCACCGAAATGCGGTCGTTCCCACCAACTGGTCTCTAGTTGGGATGATGCCGGGGCTTCTAAAAAATGTGCCACGC
The DNA here is from genome assembly GCF_031755915.1 of Ziziphus jujuba. NCBI lineage: Eukaryota > Viridiplantae > Streptophyta > Magnoliopsida > Rosales > Rhamnaceae > Ziziphus > Ziziphus jujuba. The sequence continues at coordinate 31,989,824 of NC_083382.1, read as the reverse complement.
ATCCATGACTTTGCGACGGAGGCTCTCAAAAGCTGTAAGGGCACAATGGAGTTCAAAGGCCCTTGGTTTGCTAACCATGATTTCTGGGTCACCAGTGATCCTATTAATGTGCGTCACATTTTGAACACGGGTTTCGCAAACTATCCGAAAGGGCCTGAATTCAAGAAGATGTTCGAACCTTTTGGAGATGGGATTATCAATTCTGATTCTGATTTATGGAGAAATCGAAGAAGAATGTATCACATGCTGATCGGGCAGAGCAAGTATGAAGCATTTATTGAGAAAACCATCTTGGGAAAGGTGGTGGATGGCCTAATCCCACTTCTTGATCATGTCATCCAATCAGGAATCCAGGTCATTTATACACACATATATATTGTTATTGAAAACATGATATTTGTCATTGTTGTCATGTATTATTTTGGTAAATTTAGTTGATTATTTTTTTAAAAAAAGTTGATTTTTGGCAATTAGATTTTTAATATAAAAAATTAATATAACTAAACAATCTAATTAACATTTATCATTTTATCATGGATTCCACGTGTCACAAATAATAAATCTCATTTTCATTTTATTTTTTAAATACAGTTGTGGTTTCAATATAATGTTTGCTTAACGCGTCTATGGTCAAACAGGTTGACTTACAGGATGTGTTTCAGCGGCTCACATTTGACAACATATGCTTGCTGGTTTTAGGCTTTGATCCTCGTTGTCTTTCTACTGAATTCCCTAAAGTTGCATGTAAAAAGGCTTTTGATGATGTGGAAGAGATTATCTTTCATCGTCACTTTAAGCCTGAAAGTTGGTGGAAATTGCAGAGGTGGCTTCAAATTGGTGGAGAGAAGAAGCTAAACGAATCATTGAAAGTGTTTGATGATTTCATATACAAATGCATAGCTTCAAAACGACATCAACTTTGCAAATTCGAAATAAAAGACGAAGACATGAACTTCGACATGCTCACGACTTATATCAAAAAACAAGAAGAGAAGCAAGAACACATTGGCGGCTTTTCGAATTCCGACAAGTTTCTAAGGGACACAGCCCTCAATCTCATGGTGGCGGGAGGGGACACCATATCTGCTGGTCTAACTTGGTTTTTCTGGCTTGTTTCCACGCACCCACACGTGGAAGCTAAAATTCTCGAAGAAATGGAAGAAAAATTAGGAGCAAAACTACATCATGAAAAAAAATGCAGGGCATTTTTCAGTGTAAAAGAGGTAAATAAATTAGTATATTTCCAAGCAGCATTGTGTGAAACATTGAGGCTATACCCACCGATACCGATCAATCACAGAGCCTCATCTCAAGTTGATACCCTCCCAAGTGGTCACCATGTGAAGGCAAACCAGAAGGTTTTGCTTTTTTTCTTTGCGATGGGTAGGATGGAAGAGATATGGGGTAAAGATTGCTTGGAGTTCAAGCCAGAGAGATGGATTAGTTCCGATGGAGGGGGATTGGTCAGCGTACCAACTTACAAGTTCACTGCCTACAATGCAGGTCCACAAACTTGTCTGGGTAAGAATATGAGCTTGATTGTGATGAAAGTGGTTGCAGCCACTATGTTATGGAATTACAGGGTTGAAGTGGCAGGGGGACTTCCAATTTCTCCAAGTTTGTCAATCGTACTTTATATGAAACATGGTCTCAAAGTTAGTGTTTCGCATAGATAAGCAGTTTTTTTATTTTTTAGAGAGGGCATAGATAAGCAGTTTGATTGCAAATTTCTTACTTTATTTTTCTTTTGAATTAGACTTAAATAAGTGTTTGTAACCTATAAACTTGGAGAGAGAGAGAGAGAGAGCACCTGTATTGAATTTGTATGAGTGGCTTTATTACTTTTCTTTGTCCATTCAAATCTGTTATATTGTTTACCTAATTACTATGTAAAATAAAAACTATAGATTTTAATCTCTTGAATATTTTGATGGGAGTAGAAGTCTTTATGGTATGTAGCAAGAGTTGTTTTCTTCCTGTTTTCTTACAAATTTCTGATATAAGAATGAAAAAATCACGGTTTTGACCGTAAAATCATTGATATGGGTCACCAAGTAGCTGCATCATTAAGCAAAATTATACTCCAATTTTATTTTTATTTATTTATTTATTTATTTTAACTTAAGTGTTGTCCTTGCCTAATATATACTTTTTTAATTCGATAATTACTGCGTAGAGTACAATTTGTCCCACCCCAATATTAATGCGTAGAGTACAATTTGTCCCACCCCTTGCAAAAGGTCTTGTCGGGCCCGATATCAACTACTTTCGGATCAATTCTACTTTTTCTTTTCTTGATCAGACATTAACTTTTCTTTTCTTTTTTTCTTTTTTTTTGGCTGAAAAAAATAATAAGATGGCTTGTAATATCATAAGCATACTGTAATTCTGTATTATATGATATTATGGTACGTAGAATTTATCAAAATTCAAACATCAAATTTTCAAACTCGTAAATATAAATAGTTTTTTTTTTGCTAAACGATCAAACATTAACTTATTCTATTTGCTGGCTAGTTAGCTACATTTAATAGAACTAGTTAGTGGGACATATAGACTTTCAAAACAGATCATTTCGTTTACGACTTAATTTAATTAATCATAATTATTTTGTTATTATATATATATATATCTATATATATATTTTAGGTATGTACCATATACATATAAAATATTTAATTGAGATATATAACTCGATAACCAATTCAAAAATTTCCCACCCATGCATCCAATCCATGACTATGTAGCCGAGCTTGTTAAGAGGTTCAAATTAAGTCCTTAATCCTAGCAATGAATGTGCAGCAAGTTGTGATTTTTTTTTTATTTTTTTTATTTTATATAGGGAGAAAATTCCATAACTTCTAAATGCAAGATACTAAAATATAATGGTTTTTTTTTTTTTTTAATTGCCTTTCCACATGTTTGTGTTGGACGTACGTGCACTGCATTATACTTGTTAATTTTATTGATTTCTCATGTTCGTGCAGGATACATAAATTTGTATTATAATTATATATATTATTGTTTTTATTATCTTTTACATGTTTTGCCTTGTGAGAAATTGATATTAATTAACGACCCCAAGATAAAGATTAATTGGTATGGGGATTGATAAAGTTCAAGAATGCCAATTTTGCCAATCTATACGATGAAGTTTCAAAATACATATCTAAATTAAACGTATGAGACTTTGATAAACGGAAAAAGGAGATAAAAGAATTCACTATTTCTGAATTGAAAGAAAGATTGTTACCATGCATATTCTGAACACGCCGTTTCTGTTTTATATACAGATCGGGTAGTTGAATGAGAGTAGGGACTTGCATGTTAAACCGTAATAATTTATTAATCACCAGATTAGTGATCAGTCTAATATGCTATCTAACCAAACTTTTGGCAGGTATAGCTGTTATTGATGATGAGCTGGACAGCTATTGCTCTAACAAAACATACGCTATAAACAAATATAAAAAAATGTGGTTTGCTGGTTAAATGTATAACTTAAATAGTTTGAAGTAAAATTCAAACTAATTATTCTTTTTGGTAAAAAAATCCAATTTGACCAGATTAGCAGACTTAAGCAGTCTAAGTTAGTACAATTCAATTCTATCTGCTACCAAACGGACCTGTATGCTTACGTTTAACCCTGTCCACCCAAAGGTTCATGGTATTCGGTCCTTGCCTCCACCAACCTGACCACAAAATTTGGTAAATTTGATGGATAATATTCCAATAATGATTATAGATTATATATAATATTTATTTACGAACTTGTAGTACCCATAAAAATGTAGTTGAAGTCACGTATCAAGGCTACATGGTATAAGTAACGTTTGCATTTGATGTACCCAGTATAATATTATATATTATATTGATACAGAAGGAAATTTGGAATATTTCTACGTCTAATTTAATGAAATTTGATGTATTTCACTTTTCACTAGTTTTGTAGGTGTAGCTAGCAAGTAAAACTGGCTTATTTTTTTATGGACCAACATTTTCAATATCAAATGCTATTTTAGCATTGTCATTTTTAAATTTTGATATTAATACAAACTTCCTAATAAATGTTAATGTCAATATCAAATATTAGTATTGTTTCTTTAATAATATTTGCTAAAAAATTGCACTGTCAAATTATAAATTTTATTTAACTTTTTACAATCCAAATTATACACAAACTGAATTTTATAGAATATTTATTAATTTTTTTACAATTTTTTTTTTCTGTTGCTTATCAAAAAATTTTGATTAACTTGCTGTCATGGCTGTTGGCTTTAATTTTACAGTTGGATTTCAAAAATTGGTATACAAGGTGAGATATAATTTTTGACCGTTGGCTTTCAAAGATGAGATTCCAATTCTAATTGTGAATGTGATGGAAAAGGGGATAAGGGATGTGCTTTACAGTTGGAAGCGATGCGGTTGGGAATACTGGGATGTGCTCTGCAGCAAACCGGCATACACGGTTATGTTTAACCTCTCCAACCAAAATCATTTATATATTTCGTCCCTAATTGCCTAACCCCACCAAAAAAAAAAAAAAAAAAAAAAGGGTAAATTGAAAGGTCAATATTTGGATAATATATATTTATATATCATCTAGTAACCATTGAAGTATAGTTGGTTATTAAGCTTTGAACTATCCTCTATATATTTCTTTTAACATTTTGTAAAATATAAAATTTCATTTATTTAATTAATATATACATAGGATTACATTGTATATTGGTTCCTTTGATTTCAAAGTTTTGCAATTTAAACCCTTAACTTCGAAATATAGGAATTAATTTAGTTTTTTAATTTTTTACGGATTACTTCAATTCTTAATTTAGCTAAATAAATTTGCAACAGTTTCATCCATATTCCATGCGGTTGCTTTTTTCTCCTTAATCAACACTTTAATCTCTTTGTTTAAAATCTCTGCATAAGTTTGTGATCAGAATTGTTATCAATTTATTTGATCACATTAAAAATTGAACCAAGCTATAATAAATCATACCAATTTATTTGATTAAATTGAAAATTGAATCCGTCTATAATAAATTGAATAACTGGGAACCTAAAATACTACATTTGATTTAAGTCACAAAATCTTGTAAACAGTAGCAATATATATATATATATATAAATTCAATATACTAACAAAATGATCATTATATTGGTTCTGCTAACCATCCAAATTTCGTGGGCAGAACATGCAACCATAGATAGCAGAGTAAGCTTGAACAAGGAGCAAATTAAGCAATCTTTCAAATAGTACTAGTAATTCAAAATGGCTTGTGAATTGGGTACGTAGAGTTACTAGTAGCGGTCGTATGCTTTGTCCTACTTCGCCATTGGAGGGTGCACAGAAACACTTCTGTAATGATCACTAACTGGCCACTTGTTGGTATGCTTCCAGGGCTCTTTAGAAGTGTCTCATGCATCCACGATTTTGTTTCCCACATTCTCCAAAAAGGTGGGGGAACTGTTGAGATCAAAGGCCCTTGGTTGGCTAACTTGGATTTCTTGGTCACCTGTGATCCTATGAATGTACAACAAATTCTGAACAAAAGTTTTGCAAACTATCCCAAGGGACCTAAGTTCAAGATAATCTTTGAACCATTAGGAGATGGCATTTTCAATTCTAATTCTGATTTATGGAAACATCAAAGAAAAATGTTCCAATTATTGATGGCAAAGAGCAAATTTGAGTTGTAGATGGAGAAAACCATCCACAGAAAGGTCGTGGATGGGCTCATTCCACTTCTTCATCATGTCTCCACAATAGAAATTCAGGTTATTAATTTTTGTGCATTAACTTTCACTACTAGAATCGCATTGATAAATTACGCAATAAATGCATCGCACAAAATAAACAACGACGTATCGCACGGCGTCGCCTAACATTCTGTCACTAAATCCATAAGACAACAAGCAACGCAGTATGAGAGTCGCCTATCTTTTAGTTTTTAGCAACACATATTGACTTATAGCAACGCATTCTATCAATCAACTTATAGTGACTCATTATTTAGCGCGTTTCACCACAATATCGCTAAAAATATATTAGCAACTGTTTCATATAGCGTCGCTAAATATATTAGTCGTTAATCAGTCTCCTATTTAGCGACGCATTAATAGAATTGCCTATTTAGCGATGCATTAATAGAGTTGACTATTTTGCGACGCATTAATAGAATCGCCTATTTAGCGACACATTAATAGAGTCACCTATTTAGCAACGCATCAACACTTTTAGCTACGCATTATTTGTTAATGCGTCGTCCTTTTTTTTTTAATTTTTTTAAATTTTGTGAAAAGTGATTAAAATAGTAAAAATATAAAAATATTTAAAATACAAAAAAATGAAAACTAGCTTCATTCAAATAATTATAATACAAAAATTTAAAATAAATATTTTGTCATAACAAATTAATTATCAAATAAATTAAATATCATCTCATTAATATACTTTTACATAATTTGTAAACTATTGTATTTTTCATAACCAATTAAATATTAATTAAACTTCCATGAATGCATACTCATTGAGATGGAAGTTGACGTCCTCTTGTTGACGATATTACACCCTCATATTGCATATGGCAAAATTAAAAAATTTATTAACACTTGTACAAAATAAATAAAATATTAATCATTATTAAATTTGTAATTTAGTAAATGAAAATTTAAAGAATATTACCATTGTTTTTAAGATTTGGCGAGGCACATTTCTCCCCTCACAGTCATTACAAATATATCACTCTCACATTCATCTTCATTATCATTTTCATCGATACTTGGCAACTATATGACAAATGGATTGTGAGCCATTGTAGTATTTCCAAGAACATCTTCTTCAACAAAAGTACGATGTTGTGGTGAAGTTAAAACAATAGACCATCTTGAATCAAGTTGATCTTCAACATAAAATACTTGTTGAACTTAACAAAACAATGTCAAGCAAGATTAATAAAACCCAACGAACCTAACCTGCGGTTAAAATGAAAAAAAAAAAAAAACCACCTCATGTCTCAGCCAACCACAAAGAAAAAAAAAAACTCACCTAAATGATGGAGACAAAGAAAGAAGAAACCCAGAAAATCACGATGGCGACATAGAGAAATCCAGCTTCTCGGCTGACGACAATGTGGGTAAATGAAAAATGAAACCCGAAATATCTCACTCTTCAAATCTCTCTTAGATTGCTTCCAAATCTAATATCTATTAGGTAGTGTATTTGATGTAGTTTTAAAAAAGAAAAGGGATTCAAAAGAGCGCATAAAAATTTTAAAACGCGTCAAAAATTTTTAAAAAATGACAAAAATGCGCCTTTTCTCCCAATTGCATTTTTTTTCTTGGATTAATTTTTTATTTTTCATTTACAAATAAAAACTGAAAATATTTCTTAAAAATGCGAAGCAAAATATCAAAGATTGCTGTTTATTTTTCTGTTTTTCAAGTACACCTTTATTCTTTATAAAATTTGCATGTCTTTCAAAATTTTTATTTTTTTAATTGAAAGAACAAGCGGCACATTCTCTTTAAGAAGGATCCCCTGTTCTTGAATTGTGGGATCAAGCGATGCATTATGATCGAAAAACGTCGCCTGTTTCATTTTTTATATTTTCTTTATAATCTTTAAATAATTTTTTAATTGTTCATCTACAAATATATTCATATAGCAATCTAATGAACATAAATTCCATTGATCTAAAAATAAAAAATAGTTTTGTCAATGTTCTTCTTAGTTATTCGCATATATATGTATAGACGATATACAAAATATTACAAAACCTAATTTGAGATACGGTACCGAATATAGAATTCTAATTCAACAAGCATTTATTGACCAATTTATCTATATAAGTATGTTAAATAAGCTTAACTTTCATGTGTTTGTGGTCAATGATAGTGTACTTGTTTTTAAAAATTGAAAGTCTATAAAATTGCTTTTTTTTAAAAAAAAAAAATAAAATCGAAAGAACAGGCAACGCAATTCCATTAAAACGCATTGCCTATTCCATGTTCTTTTTTTTTAATCTTTAATTAGTTTTGTTGATTGCTCATCTACAAATTAAAAAAAAAAAAACATATTTGCAAAATTAAAAAATTACTAAAAACAACTTTCAAATTGAAAAAAAGTTAAAAATTGGTTGGGTGAAACAGCGATGCAGTTGTTGACAAATGCATCGCCTTTTCATCTATTTGGTGACACATTCTTAAAATAATGCGTTGCCTCACACTATATTAGCTAATTCTTATTGTATTATTACATCAAAGTCATTTGGCCTGGTGGTGTGGTGATTTTTTGAAAGTGTAGGAGGTCCTGTGTTCAATTCTTGACATGATCCTATTTTGAATTTTTTTTTTTTTGAGTTTCCAAATGTTTAAACAAAAAAATTGAAAAAAAGAAAAAGAAAAGGCGACGCATTTGTTGAAGAATGCGTCGCCTTTTCATCTATTTGGGGACGTATTTTTAAAATAATGCATTGTCTAACACTATATTAACTAGTTCTTGTTATATTATTACATCCAAGTCATTTGGCCTGTGGTGTGGTGATTTCTTGAGAGTGTAAGAGGTCCTGGGTTCAATTCTTATCATGACCCTATTTGATTTTATTTTTTTTATGGGTTTCTAAATGTTTAAACAAAAAAATTGAAAGAAAGAAAAGAAAAGGCGACGCATTTGTTGAAGAATGCGTCGCCTTTTCATCTATGTAGTGTCGCATTCTTAAAATAATGCGTCACCTAATACTATATTAGCTAGCTCTTGTTGTATTATTACATCCAAGTCATTTGACCTGGTAGTGTGGTGATTTCTTGAGAGTGTAGAAGGTCCTAGGTTTAATTCTTGTGATGGCTCTATTTTTATTTATTTATTTTTTATGTGTTTGTACATGTTTAAAAGAGCTAAAAAAAAACTTAAAAAAACGAGAACTGGCAACGCACAATTTAAATAGTGCGTCGCATGTTAACTTTATATAAAAAAAAACAAAAAAAAAACTTACAAAAAGAGAACAGGGGACGCATAATCTAAATAGTGCGTCGCCTGTTAACTATCTAAAAAAAAAAAAAGCTCAGTTTTGGCGCTTTAATATTTTTACTTATTATTTGTTATTGAAATAAAATTAAATTGATTAAAAGAACTAAAAAAAAAAGTAAGGAGAGAACAGGCAATGCACAATCTAAATAGTGCGTTGCTTGTTAACTATATATATAAAAAAAAAACTAAAAAAAACTTAAAAAAA